>NC_138189.1:123209300-123414300 GCF_964194105.1 Spermophilus citellus
CTCAGTCATTCAATACTCAAGCAAGAGTGTTGGGTTTATAAACATAAACATCTAGATAAGTCAACTAATTCTTAAATGTTTGAAAATTATCCTTTCATAATCATAGCCTCAAAGAACATGAATTCTAGGTAAAATCCTTGGAGACTTGATTTTACATGTAAATACAAATAAATTATATATATATATATATATATATATATATATATATATACACACACACACACACACACACACATATGGTGGGTGTGTATCATTTTGCTATTTTATAATTTTCAGGAAAATTATAAAAAATTATAATTTTCAGGAAATTCCAGAGAACAGTGAAAAATCTAGCTTTTATTTGGCTTTTTCTCATTGGAGTCATTTCTTCAAGTCTGGAATCAATAGAACATCAGAAAACAAATCTCAACTCTCCACCTATGTTGACTGCAGCCAAAAAAATAAAAATTAAAAGCACACACTCCCTGCTGATTGGTCTCTAATCTCCGGACATTTTAGTGAGCCACATTCAATTTATCATATTTACCTAGTCTTTTCACACTCTCTTCCATATTTTTTTTGCCCTTTATTAGCTCATTTCCTTCAGTATAAAAAAAATGCTACATGTCCATCTTAAATATCTCCCTCACCACCATGAAACATTTTTTCAGGCATTGTCTAATTTCATTATTCACTTTACAGAAAAATATGTTGGAATAGTTTCCACTATTTCCTATTTTCATTTTATATCCTTCTATTCTCTGGCCAAATGCAGTTAAGACTTACCCTCCCCTTCTCTGACCCAGATTGGACATTGTTCTCTCGCCACATCAAATGATCCTTGTCAGCCCCCAAGCTGGTGAAGCTGGATTTAATGAGTGGATTGCACTCAAATTTTTAAGCACTTTCTTCATATGTCCTATAGAATATCAGAATCTTTTATTCAATTATTGTTCTCTTCTTGTTTAACTTTGCTAGATTCTATCTTCCTCAGCTTTTATGTAACAGAGAAAGAAACCCGGGGCCCACCCTTGGAGTTCTTCTTCTAGCTAAATTCATTCCATGCACAACCTCTTATAGCTTTACATTCCATCTACTTCTGAGGACTCAAATTAAATATAGCCTTCTACCCAAAACTCAAGGCACAAAATTCTACAGTTCAATTCGATATTTAAGCAGTATTCAAACTTTCAAACATTTATAACCAACTTCTTGGTTTTGATTCCCAGTCCTTCAAAAAGTAGTTTCTCTTTTGACCTTCTCCATCTCAGTAAGGAGCAACATCATTCTGGCATTTGCTTAGACTAATTGCTGAAGATATCCTTGATTCTTTTTTCTTTATGCTCCACTTTTAATACTCTAACATACCAACCATAGAACATATGCACTGTGCCTCACAGCCTCTCACTATCTCTTCCTTTATCTATAATGTTGTTTTCCCCGTAGAGATATAATAAACTCTTATACTTCCTTGAGATTCTTGGTCACACATCACAATATCAGACAGAGTCCTCTCCTGAACAACCTGTCAATAACTGAGCCTCCCCTATGACTGTCTAGTGTCCTTCACCAACTTCCAGGAAAATACAGAGTAAAAGGAAGATAATGTTAGTAAGCATCAGAAACTTAAGCCCCAAGAAAACACTGGAAATTTGGAGAGGTTCGAGTTTCTCTAGTTACTTGGATGATAGATTTTGAAGCAATCCTACATAAATTTAAAATATCACTGAAGATTCCATTAGCCTATGAGCAGCAATTCTAAACCACATTTGACTTTTTGGTTCATTTTTCCTCCTGAGATACTAACTTGTATCCGGACTTTCTTTCTTTCTTCCTCCCAGCTTGAGAGCCCCACATCCTGGAGCTCACTCTACTTTTTGCTCTGCTTCCAATTGCTTTTCTGTTTTATCTCTTCTTTATGCTTGTATATTTTCCTCTTTGTTGGCAGTACCAAGCGCATGGTAGGCAGATTGAAATGAATTGCACTTTCTGAGAGTTAGTCTTTGATAGTGTTTCAAGCAGATGAGGTTATAGAAAATGTCTGTGGTTGTAAAACCTACATGAAATATCCTTCCCAGAGACGGTAAACTAGCTATTAACCTTGGCCAGACATCTTGTTTCTGAGCTCTTGGCACACTAGCAAGAAATCAAGCATGGTTTAAAAAAATCGCTATCATTAAAAAGAACCGCTATCGTTCCAATAGTAACAAGTTTAAGAAGAGCAATCACCCCATTATCTGGGTGGTAAGTAGTCTATAGAATAAAGAAAGGCACATCCTACACCAGATTTCAGCTTTGATTGATATGTTTAATACTCTTTTTAGCACTTTTTGCAAATAGGAAATTAAGTTCTTTTTATTTGTTAATTCCTCTCTGGATTTCTTTTTCTTTGTTTTGTAGCAATGTAGGCAGAAGTTAAGCTTTTGTAGATGATGTTGTAAGGCAAATCTTCTGATGCCTTTATAGTGCACCAGGGGTTTACAGCTGTACCTTCTATCAGCAATTTATCAAAGCACTTCCATTAATGCCTCTTTTATTTTATTAGTGTCTTACAGTGAGCCAATCAAAATATAGCTACTATGTGAATGTGATATGTATATATATACACATACATGTGTATGTATATATATGTATGTATATGAATATATTCATATACATGTATTTATATATATAAGTGCGTGTATATAAAAGCTACAAAATATTTTAAATTTTTTCTTTAGAATGATAATGATTTTTTTTAACCATCTCTTTCCAGTGCACCTAAAGCTCAGAAACCTATATGATAATCAGATCAGGGAGGATTCATTTTTTTTTCAAACAATTTCCCATATTTAGATGTCTCAGCTAATTCTGGAAAAAGTATTATACTCATTTTGAAAGAGGACAGACTGTGGTCATAATTTCTTCTGCCAAGGAAATGAATCACTTTGGGGATTTTCACCTTCCACATTTTCCCATGTACTGCTAAAGAAATATACAGCTTCCTGACAAATATTTTTAGAGAAGCAACCTTTCAAATTCTCTAAAAGAATTATCTCTGTACCCTGTGTCGGATAATTATACAACTTAAATAGCATAGCATATTTGAACCCAAATCAAATATACTTTGCAAAAATACCAAATCCTTATAATAGAATGAATGCATATATACCACGTTAGTGTTGTTGTTTTATGTCATTAACCAAAGTTCTATAGCAGCACCCATTAAACAATATTTTATCTTTAAAATTTCTGTGGCAGGGATTAGAAACGAAGTTTGCTACAAAAATCTATCCCACTGACTTGCTGAAAGGAAATTTCTACTTAAGCAAAGGATTGAATTTAAAGGCATCCTAGCTTCTGGCTGAAATCTGTCTGTTATAATGGTGCTAAGCAGGCACTTGTTAGTCCTGAAGAGTCTGGCTTTAAGCTGTGCTAGGACAAGTAACTGACTCAACTGGGACATCGTATATGATTGGGAGAACTGAAGTCAGGTACTGCAGAAGCTTTATTTGGATTTGGGAATTCATTGTGAAGGAATTACATATAAAGTGGGGAAAGGTTTGGTTAATCAACTACTTTAAAAGAGTAATTGCTTTTCAAATCCCTCTGAGTTACCATTTTCTTCTGAAGCTTGTTCTTCAGACCTTACCCCAAATGTGACACTTTATTGGATTACTTCTTGAAAATATATTATAAAATAAATGATAGATTACAAATATATTGAAAATATATTACAAAATAAATGATAGATTACAAATATATTGAAAATATATTACAAAATAAATGATAGATTTTTATGATAAATATTGCCCATGAAATCCTTACATATAAGTTTATGATTATTAGAAGTATTTTCTAGACAAAAGCACATCATTTTCTTGATTTACAATGTTTGAAAGCATAATAATATACTCTTTATTAATATTATGTGGCACTTAAATAAATATCAAGTACATCTTTATAGATTTTTTTCTAATGTATAAATTCCTTCATGTGAATTAGGTTTCTTGATAATCAAAATTACTTCTTAAGATAGCTATAAAATATGCATAAGTGAAGGAAAGTGTGTACATGGCTTCCAGAATTAGCTGAGACATCTAAATATGGGAAATTGTTTGAAAAAAAAATGAATCCTCCCTGATCTGATTATCATATAGGTTTCTGAGCTTTAGGTGCACTGGAAAGAGATGGTTAAAAAAAATCATTATCATTCTAAAGAATCACTATCTTTCTGATAGGAGGAAGAATTAGAAAAGCAATCGCCCCATCATGTGGGTAATAACTAGACTATAGAATAAGGATTGTATACATTGAGTACATGTATCAAAATATTACATTTTGCCATATATATATATGTGTGTGTATATATATATATATATATATATATATATATATATATGAAACAAATATTTTTAAAAAGTTAAGCCTCTCTGCCAACCCTTGTGGGTCAATCAAATTGAAGCAGACAACCCTGAAATCATTTTGAAAGAAGTGAATGGAATCACCAATTCCCAGCCTCCTCACTCCTCCCAGCTCTAAGACTCAATAGCCTAGTCCCACAATCTGGACTTGGCCCTTAGGACCAAAGTAGCTGTTCAGGGATAATAATACCCCATCTTAATAGACAAGTTGACTACAAGGATCCTCATGTTAATCATTTATTTCAAAAATGAAATAATTGGGACCCTGATGAGGACCAGAAGCTCGGTGGGATGAGCAAGAGACACATCAAAAAGCATCACACTCTGTTCCCTCCTGTTGTCAATCACTTATTTGTCCACAACTTTCCTAAAGAGAAGAAATTTTTCATTTATTCATTACTTTTTTTCCTTTCTTCTAAGATTCATGCAGAAATAATACAGGGTGAGCACTCTGGAGTCCTGTTTGTGGTTTTCTTGCTTTTTATTCTCTGACTATGTCACTTTGGCAGATTACTTATTTTCTGTGTATGGCATACTCTTTATTTATATGTAAAATTAATGATCTGAAACTGATGAATCCCAACAACCTTTCCAATATCTCTGAATCTTTGGGGGGAAAAAAGTGCATAATAAACCATGTTCAAATGTGAGGAAAAGTTAAAGTAAATGATACAAGTCCTGACACTGAGTAATGCCTTATTCTTGGATTTGCTAAAGTGTCAATTTAGAGAGGAAATATAAGCATCTAAATTTAGTGGCCTAATGCAATTTGAGTAAAATGACAGAGCCACTGATTCAATACCATTACTAAATTGGTTTGCCTTTAACCTCCAGCACAGCACTCCATTAAATTACGTACTTATTAACAATACACTTAAAGACGTTTTTGTATGAAAAATACTTGTAGAGTTTAATTACAAACCATGTTTTTAACAATATAGCTCAATATTTCTTAATAGACATGATAAGCTTTAATCATGCTAAATTATAGCTATCACACATGGACAGAGAACATTGCTTTCCTTCCATTGGACATATCCTTCATCTGTTGGATGTATTCCACTAACCATTTGCACTGAAGGTCTTTCAAACATAAATTCAAATTTTACCCACCATAGAAACAAGGCAACTGGGAGTTATTTTTTTCCTTCCACCCTGTACTAGCCAGGGTTTTCTAGAGGAACAGAACCAACAGGCTATATCTATATATACAGACATATAGATAGATGATAGATAGATAGATATACCAATAGATAAATAGATAGATAGATAGATCTTAATAAATATATAGAGAGATAGATATGTAGAGATACATAAAGATACAGATATGATTATAAAAAGGGGATTGATTATATTGGATTACATGACCAGAAGATGGATAGTCCCACAAAGGCTGGAGAGATGGAGGAACCAGTAGCTTCTCAGTCACAGAAACTGGAGCCTCAGAACAAAAGGTATTAATGATGCAACCCCAGTCTGGGGCCAAGGACCTGGAAACTTCCTGGAGAATCACTGATCAGAGTCTGCTTTGTTACAGTGGAGGAGCTGGCGTCTGATGCCCTCAGATGATCACAGCAGCAATCAAAGAACCTGCTCAAGAAGAATGGAGCTTGAGTCTGCTGCTTCTTTGTTCTTCCAATTTTTGTTCCATCCAGGCCCACAACCTATTAGACTATGCTACCTACCCACACTTAGAATGGGTCTTCCCCTTGGTTTGTTAGCCCATGTGCTAATCATTCCCAGAAATACTCTCATTGATAAACCCAGAAGCCCCTTAATCTTAGGCATCTCTTAATACAATCAAGTTGACAATTTATATGAAGCATCACACACCCACTCATCCCCTTCTATTCTGCTCTAGAGGGTGTTCTCTTCCTGGCTTTTGCACTTTAAGTCATCTCTATCCACAGAAATCCCTTCCTGCTTTATAATGGTGTAACTAGGAGTTTGTCACCTAATTATTTGTTTCCACTATCTCTGTTGTCTTTCCCTTTCTTGCTCTCAAATTCTTTGGACTTGAATCACATCTTTCATCAGTTCATTGTGACTTTGTATTTGATGTCTATCTTATCCTCAAAAAGTAGTATTTTTCCAGGTGGGGTGGCACATGTGTGTAATCCCAGCAGCTCAGGAGGCTGAGCCAGGAGGATCACAAGTTCAAAGCCAGCCTCAGTGAAATCAAGGAGCTAAACAACTCAGTGAGATCTTTAAATAAAATACAAAATAGGGCTGGGAATGTGGCTCAGTAGTCAAGTGCCCCTGAGTTCAATCCCTGGTACAAAAAAAAAAAAAAAAAAAGTAGTATTTTGCCTGCTATCTCAACTGTCTGAGCTTCAGTGTTATTCTGTTAAATTTTGCTCAACTCTCCCATTTATTTCAGGTACATTTCTGTTTCAATTTTCCACATTAATTATACCAACATGATATAAAATTATCATCTACATACTTAGTATAAGATTTTATAGGAAAACATTTTATTCCTAGTTTTGCTTTCATATATC
This sequence comes from Spermophilus citellus, assembly GCF_964194105.1. NCBI lineage: Eukaryota > Metazoa > Chordata > Mammalia > Rodentia > Sciuridae > Spermophilus > Spermophilus citellus. The sequence continues at coordinate 123,216,184 of NC_138189.1, forward strand.
TGTATTAACCTATATGCATATATGTATATTTTTATTTTGGGCATCAACATCAAAAGTATGTGATCACATGACTTACCCTATTTGCATAGTTACTGATCATCTGGTCTGAAAACTGCCTCAGGTTTTGCTTTTTCTCTGCCAGTGTCCTGTTACTCCACTACTAACGTTCTTATTGAAATTTTTATCTTAAAATCTGAAATAAAAGTCTTTAGCTGTAAAGAGGAAAAAAGATATTACTAAGATTTTCTTATTTTTAATGAGCCAGAGTAGATGTTTTGATTTCTACATAATGTTAATTTTTTTTAATATCCCCTCAATCCATCTCTACTTTTAGTAGTTATTATTTTTTAAAACATCAAATTTGTGAATCATAGAACAAAATTTTTTCTCTTGAGATTAAATTTAAATACTCAGTAATAGTCATTCTTCCACTTAAATATGATGGTAGAATAAATCTATAATGTGCAATTAAATAATTGTTTTCTAACTATAGCCTAATAAATCAGTACTTTGTAGCAGTTATTACAGCACTATTGATAAATACATTAACTGTAAAACAATGAAATAACTTTAATAGTGCCTGACTGTTGAAGGGTATCAATTTTTAAAAAGAATGGGTGACAATACAGTAGACAGCTGTCAGTTTATCCTAATAAAAATAAAAAGTCAAAGATTCACTGAAACACAAAGATAATTAACATAAGAGCGTTAAATAGAGCTGTTGAGAGAGATATGTTGAAATCTGATGGTTCTGATTTTAAAATTACATATACTAGGTGTGAAATAGCACCATACTTTGGGACCTAATTTCATTTTTTTTTATATGATCTTGTTCTAGAACCAGTGTTTTATTTTTAAATTGAAGATTTCTAATAGTTTAATGGCTTCGAGGAGTGTTTATCTATAAAAATTTTTAGGACTTTAAGAAATCATCAACACCAATTTAAGCACAGCATTTTCTGTATTTGATTCCTCTATTTAGCTATTTTTCACTCCACTTGACCCCAAAACATACACATCACTTCAGCTTAACATCAGATACTATGAGGTTCTAGTGTTGTCTGTGCCCTTATGAGTCATGTAAACTTAAGCACGTCCCTAGTTCTCAAAGACATATGTCTCTTATAAATGATGGATAATAAGAGACCCAATTGTAGCATAGCTGAGGGTGGTTTGGAAAAACAAACTATGTTTCATTTAGTATAGTATCTGACATATGGAAAGTACCTGGAAAATATTTATTTTTATTTTAATTGGTAACAAAATTCTAATTATATAATTGTCCCTTCAGTTCTTTGCCTATTCTTTATGCCTCCTTTGGGTACTGCATTAGAAGACTTAAAGAAGGGAGAATTTCTGTCTTGCTTGGTACTTTTACCAAGGAAGAAGCAAGAGCATTCAATAAAGTTTTTTAATACACTATCAAGAAGTTAATAGCCAAAGATTCCTCTCTCCTGATAGCACAATACTGGCAATTCTATTATACTTGAAGAGCATACTAATATAGGATAATTTAAATGACCTTTCAAGTTGTCCCCTCACTGTCCTTCCCTTTTGCCATTTCATTTGTTTTGTGAGTAATGACCTTGGCTAGACCTCTCATTTGATCAATGACCAGTGACACAAAACCAAGTGCAGGCAATAAGGACTACAGGACTGAAAACTGCTGGAGCAGACCTTTTGATCATCTTAATGGAATAAGGAAAACTGCACAAAGAGTTCCCTTATATTTGCAAAATACATATACTACTAACCAGGAAAACAAAACAGAATAGTGTACCTAATTTTTAAAACAATTCATGAAGGATGTTTTTCTTTCAGTGAAATCATTCCCTGTACTAATTGTCCAAGGGAAAGTTGAAATTTTCTTATTTGTTTAAGTAAATCTTATTTTCCACTTCAAAACTGCTTAAAGAGTATGTGAGCACAGGCTTGTAGTAAGAAAAAATAAAAATAAGGTACCATATGTATCATCCCTCTATCACTTCCTATCTCATCCTCCACCCTCCCATGACCAGTCTCAGAACAGCCCTTTGAGAGGGACATGAGAGTTTCAAATACTTTCTTTTACGATGTTCCACATCACTATGCTATCTATCTGTGCTACAGCTGGAATGTAGAATCCTCACCACATATAAATGGAAGGAGATAAGAACTGTATGAGAAAAAATCTTGGAGGGAGATTAAAGAAAAAAAAGAAACAGCAACCGAAGACAGCTATTTTAAATTCTTTAATCAGTTGACTACTCACAGCGGTCCAGGTAGTGGCTTGTTATTCTCAGGTTCCGTAACAGTGCAATACACTATCCTCAAGGTTAAATTCTCAGCCAATAGCATAACTGGAATGCAACCAAATTCTATTTTACTCTAATACTTCAAATTTATCAGTTATACCATGCTACCTCAATGTCTTTTTCCTTTGGGCTGTTTAACTTTTTTGATAAAAGAAAAGTTTATTACACACACAAACAAACACACGAATCATAGGGATACACAATAAATGGAATGATAAATTTGCAGAGGTACAGATGAATCATCATAATAACTGCTTTAGATTATTCATTAGGACAATTTTCAAGAGACTAGAAAGAAATGATTTTTTTAAATAGACTTGACTTTATGTTTTATAAAAGTTTTAGTTTTAGGGGAAAATTGTGCAAGAGTTAGAGGTTTCTTTAAGCCCCCTGCTCTCACATGTGCCTAGTTCTCCCACTAGAAACATTTCCCCATCCATGACTTAATATGCTTAATTCTTCACATTAAGATAAACGAAATATCTTATGAATGAGATATCTTATTTGACACAATAGATAAGTAATTTCATTGTAGAACACTGTTGTTTTGTAGATATAAGCAATATATTCCCAGATAGTCCCGCTTTCAGAGCCTTGGCATTATCAGAGCCTTGGATATTCAGATCTGAATAGACTTTGAGTCGATTATGGTTAGTAAGTACCATTCTCTGAACACAATAAACAAGCAATCTAATTCTAGAATGTTTCTAGACCTGATCCTCATCATTCATGTCCAGAGCCTCCTTCAGTCAGGATTTTCCAGCTCTGCACACCCTCAGGTTTAAATGCTAGGACTTGGGCCATTTTTTGGCACTCCTTTGGTGGAGGTGCATTACTAAAGGAATGGGAGTAGTTCATGTTTCACAGATGGAAATATTGGATCTTTCTTACTGAACTTGACCTTATACCATAGAGCTAAAAATGGAGAATTTTTTACATTGCAAGCTAATAGAATCAGAACTTTTCCTATGTGAAATTGTGTATTCAAATCTGTTAATTAACAGATACATTATTTTTCATTTCACTCCTCTTTGTGTTATCCAGCTTTTTGTCACTGTGAAAAAAAATACATGAGGTAAGCAACTTATAAGGAAGAAAGATTTATTTTGGTTCATGCTTTTAGACGTTTCTGTCCATGATTACTTGGCCCAGTTGCCCTTGGGCCTGTGGTGAAGCAGTACATTATAGTGGGGTGGGGGGAGGTGTGGTACAGCAAGTCTTCCCACCTTATGGCAACTGAGAACAAAAAGAGAGGAAAAAGGGGCCGGGCCTCAATTTCTCCTTTAAGGGCCCCCAGTGAGCTAACTTCCACCAAGCCTCACCTTGTAAATGGTCCATCCCCTCCCTATAGGCCAAATCTTCAACACATGGTCTTTGAGGGGCATTCAATATCCAAAATATAGTACTGTGGGGTTTTTTTAACACCATCAAATTGTATCCTTTATTTTTATGTGATGCTGAGAATCCAACCCAGTGCCTTGAATGTGCAAGGCAAGCGCTCTACCTCTGAGCCACAACCCCAGCCTAAATTCTATGTATTTTAAATAAAATACTTGGTCATTTATCACTATGAAGTTTATATAGATGGTTTCTCTAATGTTTCAAATTTTGTGGAAATTGTACTAAATGCTTTTAAAAATTACCAAAAGAAAGGACAAGCATGAATATTTAAGACAGATGAGTTTTTTTTAAAAAAAGCACACATAGTTTACTAATTTAATCACAGACATTTCTTTTTTCTGATATATACTGTGCATTGATTTGTTTTTTTCTTTCTTTCCTTTTTTTTTTCTTTGTACCAGGGATTGAACTGAGGGTCATTTAACCACTGGGCAACATCCTCATCCCTTTTAATTTTTTATTTTTGAGACAAAGTCTCAGTAAGTTGCCTAGAACCTCACTAAGTTGCTGAGGCTGGCTTTGAACTTGTGATCCTCCTATCTCAGCCTCCCAAGCTGGGATTATAGACATGTGCCACAGTGTCCAGCTTTGCATAAATGATTTCTGAGAATAGGTAAAAAAGAGACTTTGGAAAAGAATCAGAGAAACTTTGATTATACTAAAAAGAATAAAAGCAGCTTACCCAAAATATATACAATCATAATTTTTCCTATCTAGTTTTCAGAATTACAAGAAATATAAAGTGATTTATATGACAATAATTAAAATTAAACTGAACACTAGAATAACTTAAAATACAATCATTTATGTCATTAATAAAACTATTATTAGTACTTCATAATCATTTTCTGCTAACAGAATAAGAGTTTATGTGTTATATATTTCTGATTTGATTATACTTGTACAAATTATTAAATAAAAAAAATTTGAAGTCTTAGTTGACAAAATGCCCATGTTTCAAAACATAATATAAGGATTCTCATAACTCAAATACTTTGCACTTAAATTTTTCTCTTGTGAAATATTTAGCAGTTTATTTCCAATTCACTTTTTTTTTCTCTGAAAATTTTATAATCTTTCATTTGGATAAATTCTTATGGAAATGTCCAGAAGGAACAAATGCATAACATATCAAATGAAGTCCTCTAGGTAATGCATAATTCATATCAAAAAGTAGAGCTTTATTTTTAAAAACCTCAAGGTTTATTTCATAGTTCAGAATATTTTTCTTCTCAGTTCACTGAACCTAAGAATTATTCCTAAAACAACTTAGCACTTTTCTCATCTGTTTCTAATTTTGGAGCTCTTTCAGTATAAATTACAGTGAATTGATATTTAGCAGATGCATATATAATCTCAGGAGTGTGTACACCTTCTCTCTTACCTGGCACATGACTTCTACATTTGAATACATGAACAGGCATGCTTTTTTTAAAAAAAGTTATGAGCACATATACACACTTACCTCTGATATGAACCCACTTCTCTCATTTAATTTCTCCACATGCCAAATAATGTTAAACATAACATTTTAGGGAACAAAACAAACAACAACCTATATGGAAACTTGTAAGCTTCAACTATTAAGTCATTTTTTTTAATTGTGAAATTGCCCTGACAAGTGCCAAACAATTAATTAACTAATAATCACTGACACATATTCCTTCTCCTCTGCATTAGAATCACTGGAGTGTGCAAAGCAACATGCAAACAGAAACAGCTGCAGAACATACATTTACCTTATTATTGAGGAGGTCACTTTTTCACTTGGCTCACATTTAACACCCATTTTTTATTAGGCCAATTGCTAATTTCATTTCCAAGTTGAGACTGACCCTGGCCACTCTGTTGAAAGTTGCTCCTCTTCCATTTCCTTCTGTGCTTTGTTTTGTCTTTTTTTTTTTTATTTTTGAATTAGCACTTAGTGACCTCCAGAAGCCATTTGGGTAAAGATCTATGCTTGGTACATTGATACATCCCAAACATCTAGAACAGCATCTGGCATATAGCTTACTAAGTATTTGCTGAATGAATGAATCTTCATTTTCTCCGATAGGAAAACAGAGGCACAGAGTGGTTCTCTAGTCCAAGGGTGGTGTAACTTGGTAGATGTCCTCTGATTCCAAAGTCTCATTCTTCCTTAAGAGAATAAAGTGAAGAAAATTTTCTTCAAAGTCTATCAATAGTATACTTGGCATATTTCATAACTGGATTATACCATTTCTAAAATAACCCTTCTGTTATGTGCTAAACTGTGTCCACCCAAAGTTTACACGTTGAAGTCCTAAGCCTCAGTTTCTCAGAATGTGACTGTATTTGAATGCAGACCTTTAAAGAGGTAATTAAGGTGCACAATTTTTTTGATGTGTTTTGTATTCGATTCACCAGAATTTTATTGAGGATTTTTGCATCTAGGTTCATTAGAGATATTGGTCTGTAGTTTTCTTTCTTTGAGGTGTCTTTGTCTGGTTTCAGAATCAGGGTGATGTTGGCCTCATAGAATGAATTTGGAAGAGCTCCCTCTTTTTCTATTTCCTGAAATAACTTGAAAAGTATTGGTATATACAAAAACACATCAAAAAAATTGTGCACCATGATCAAGTAGGATTCATCCCTGGGATGCAAGGGTGGTTCAATATATGGAAATCAATAAATGTTATTCACCACATCAATAGACTTAAAGATAAGAACCATATGATCATCTCGATAGATGCAGAGAAAGCATTCGACAAAGTACAGCATCCCTTTATGTTCAAAACATTAGAAAAACTAGGGATAACAGGAACTTACCTTGACATTGTAAAAGCTATCTATGCTAAGCCTCAGGTTAGCATCATTCTGAATGGACAAAAGTTGAAGGCAGTCCCTCTAAAATCTGGAACAAGACAGGGATGCCCTCTCTCACCACTTCTATTTAATTTAGTCCTTGAAATACTAGCCAGAGCAATTAGACAGACAAAAGAAATTAAAGGCATAAAAATAGGAAAAGAAGAACTTAAATTATCACTATTTGCAGATGACATGATTCTATACCTAGAAGACCCAAAAGGGTCTACAAAGAAACTACTAGAACTAATAAATGAATTCAGCAAAGTGGCAGGATATAAAATCAACATGCATAAATCAAAGGCATTTCTGTATATCAGCGACAAAACTTCTGAAACGGAAATGAGGAAAAACACTCCATTCACAATATCCTCAAAAAAAAAAAAAAAATACTTGGGAATCAACCTAACAAAAGAGGTGAAAGAGTTATACAATGAAAACTACAGAACCCTAAAGAGAGAAGTAGAAGAAGATCTTAGAAGATGGAAAAATATACCCTGTTCATGGATAGGCAGAACTAACATCATCAAAATGGCGATATTACCAAAAGTTCTCTATAGGTTTAATGCAATGCCAATCAAAATCCCAATGGCATTTCTTGTAGAAATAGATAAAGCAATCATGAAATTCATATGGAAAAATAAAAGACCCAGAATAGCAAAAGCAATTCTAAGCAGGAAGTGTGAATCAGGCGGTATAGCGATACCAGATTTCAAACTATATTACAGAGCAATAGTGACAAAAACAGCATGGTACTGGTACAAAAACAGGCGGGTGGACCAATGGTATAGAATAGAGGACACAGAGACTAATCCAAAAAGTTACAACTATCTTATATTTGATAAAGGGGCTAAAAGCATGCAATGGAGGAAGGATAGCATCTTCAACAAATGGTGTTGGGAAAACTGGAAATCCATATGCAACAAAATGAAACTGAATCCCTTTCTCTCGCCATGCACAAAAGTTAACTCAAAATGGATCAAGGATCTTGATATCAAATCAGAAACTCTGCGTCTGATAGAAGAAAAAGTTGGCTCCGATCTACAGATTGTGGGGTCAGGCTCCAAATTCCTTAATAGGACACCCATAGCACAAGAGTTAACAACTAGAATCAACAAATGGGACTTAATTAAACTTAAAAGTTTTTTCTCAGCAAAAGAAACAATAAGAGAGGTAAATAGGGAACCTACATCCTGGGAACAAATTTTTACTCCTCACACTTCAGATAGAGCCCTAATATTCAGAGTATACAAAGAACTCAAAAAATTAGAAAATAAGATAACAAATAACCCAATCAACAAATGGGCCAAGGACCTGAACAGACACTTCTCAGAGGAGGATATACAATCAATCAACAAGTACATGAAAAAATGCTCTCCATCTCTAGCAGTCAGAGAAATGCAAATCAAAACCACCCTAAGATACCATCTCACTCCAGTAAGATTGGCAGCCACTATGAAGTCAAACAACAACAAGTGCTGGCGAGGATGTGGAGAAAAGGGTACACTTGTACATTGCTGGTGGGACTGCAAATTGGTGCGGCCAATTTAGAAAGCAGTTTGGAGATTCCTGGGAAAGCTGGGAATGGAACCACCATTTGACCCTGCTATTGCCCTTCTCGGACTATTCCCTGAAGACCTTAAAAGAGCATGCTACAGGGATACTGCCACATCGATGTTCATAGCAGCACAATTCACAATAGCTAGACTGTGGAACCAACCCAGATGCCCTTCAATAGATGAATGGATAAAAAAAATGTGGCATTTATACACCATGGAATATTACGCAGCACTAAAAAATGACAAAATCATGGAATTTGCAGGGAAATGGATGGCACTAGAGCAGATTATGCTTAGTGAAGCTAGCCAATCCCTAAAAAACAAATACCAAATGTCTTCTTTGATATAATGAGAGCAACTATGAACAGAGCAGGGAGGAAGAGCAGGAAGAAAAGATTAACATTAAACAGAGACATGAGATGGGAGGGAAAGGGAGAGAAAAGGGAAATTGCATGGAAATGAAGGGAGAACCTCATTGCTATACAAAATTACATATAAGAGGTTGTGAGGGGAATGGGAAAATAAACAAGGAGAGAAATGAAGTACAGTAGATGGGGTAGAGAGAGAAGATGCGAGGGAAGGGGAGGCGGGATAGTAGGGATAGCAGAATACAACAATTACTAATAGGGCATTATGTAAAATTGTGGATGTGTAACCGACATGATTCTACAATCTGCAGTTGGGGTAAAATTGGGAGTTCATAACCCACTTCAATCTAATGTATGAAATATGATATGTCAAGAGCTTTGTAATGTTGTGAACAACCAATAAAAAAAATAAAGAAAAAATCACTAAAATTAAAAAAAGAGGTAATTAAGGTTAAATGTGGTTATGTGAGTATTCCCTATTCCAATACAATTGGTGTCCTTGTAAGTAGAGACTAAGACAGGGATACACTGAGAGGAGACTACCTAAGGCACAGACAACTGAAAGATAAGGAGAAAGGCCTCAGGTGAATCCAGCCCTGCTGACACCTTGATTATGGACTTCCAGCCTTCAAAACTATGAGAAAATAAATTTCTGTTGTTGAAGCCATTCAGTATGTGGTATTTTTATGGCAGCCCTAGCAAACTAACTGTGAGTAATAAAACAAAAATTTTATCCAGAAAAGAACTTCAGAGAGACAAATCTTTTCTTTACTTGAAATTTGTAGGTATAAGTATATACTAATTAAGATAAAATAAAATATGACAACAATTAATCAATATATTTAACCACATTCACATGTATTTTGGAAAGAGAAAGGAGAGAGAGAGAGAGAGAGAGAGAGAGAGAGAGAGAGAGAGAGAGAGAGAGAGAGATATTTCTCCAAAATGAAAGAACTGTACAATTCAGACAACTGGGAGCACAAAGAATGCCAGAATTGAAATAACTCAAGTTCTACCTCTTTTTCATATGAATACACTATTTCTTACAGAAACTTGCTCTGCACAAAAATAGTTCAATTGCTTCAAAATTGTTTTTAGCTTACTATCAAAGCAAATCCATGGAGCTCAGTTCATGTGTGTCTGATTTATTTAGAACATATGTTATGGGGAGCCTCCTCAGAAAACACTCTAAGTCCAAATTCAAACAAAAGAGAGCTTCATTTACCTGGCCAGGGACTGTCTCCCACCCACAGAAACTGATGCTCTGTGGGAGCACAGCAATTTCCTGCCCTGCACCTTGGGGAAAAGGATGAAATAAACCACAACTCAGGGGCTTTTCTCAGCATCATGCAAGCAAGCAAGTTTACATAAGTTAAAAAAGACAGTTAGCTTTATTGCATTTTCAGTCTGAACAAGTGTTAGACCACTGTATCCTGAGTTTCAGCTGAGCAGGGGCGATAATCTATTTTAAAGTCATGTAGACCCATAAATGTACTCAAACCCAGGATGTAGCTCACCACCACCACCACCATATTCTGAGTTGGTTGCATTCTGTGGGGTAAAAAGTACACTAAAACAGTTTTTCTGTTGTTGCTTTATTCTTTCTTTCTTTCTTTCTTTCTTTCTTTCTTTCTTTCTTTCTTTCTTTCTTTCTTTCCTTTTTAAGAAGACAGCTTTCGTTTTTGTTTATCAGAAGTGGATCCTGCAGTTCCCTCTTCATAGGAGCAATAACAGAAAAACTAAGATGGAGTCTAGAGCAGCTAAGATGGAGTCCCTACGGCCACAATTTTTGTTCCTATAGCCACAGTAACTCCATTCCTGCTGTTCCAGTACTGGTAGCTTATTTGATGCTTGCAGTTAATCTCATTTACTCATCATTTTACTACTGATATCTTATAAGCCTTATATCTACATGATCAAGCTAATACAATTGTTCTCAACTATACCTTGTTGATATCTATATTAACCTATCAGATTATTTATCTATAACTACACTGGCCTACTGACTTATACTCATCACTTTACACTGTGCTATATCTTATTTCCTGTAGCTTAAATCCTATGTTTTACAGTTACATGATTATCCTGATATTACTTATGCTTACTCCTGATGAACTTATGCTCTATGCTTACTTCTGACTTATTACTAGGGCAGTTTAACATTACTCATCTCATAGTACTTATTTTTATTATCCTATTTTACCTTATCATTTCTATAATCTTTAACCTATGTCTATGACTTATTGATTATATTGATTAGTCCATACCACAACACTTAGACCAACCAATGACCTTTGTGTACAGTATTTTATCACTGCATTGTTAAAGACAGTTTTTAGTTGGTGACATCATGTTTAATTTTTTTATAGACAATGTAGCCCAATATTGTGAAACTGCCACCTGTGTGATCTCAACCCCCTTCTATACTTAACCCTATTTTGTTTCTCCCTCAGCAATAACATTTCCTGCTTTCCATTCTGATATTTCTGGGATAATATTTAAATAAAAATTGTTGTGTTTGTATGCATAGTAAACCACAGGTTTTAATAGCAGAAAGATGAGGATGCAGGGGCTTAAATGGTGACAAGTGAATAATGCCAAGCTCCCTTTGGTACTATACAAAATGGCCTGTTTGTTCATGGAATCATTTTTTCCTGACTCATTTTGAAAGTTCAGAGTGCTGGCACAGGCTTCTGATTGTGTCCTGTTTGGCCCAGCTGATGCTGTTGTGTAAGAATTCTGCTTGAGGCTCTCCTCCCGCGTAGCATAGCAAGTAGTGGCTACATTTGCCTTTCTGTCTGAGTAGGAGATTCTCAGATATCCCATGTGTTCATCCTACTCCCACAGGTAGAGATTTCTAGAAATACTTTGAAATAACAAAATTAAATCCTCATCCTGTGTAATGTTCAGCCAAAAGGCAGAGGGGATAGCAAGATCAACACAACTGTATCAATGCTAGAACGCACCAAGGTGCTTGTTTATTTAGTTGGCAAGCACTAATACCAGGTATGTCCAATTTAATGTCAACATATAGTATTTTATATTTATCACAGCAGGATGAAGTAGATATTGTTACTATCACCATTATACAAATGGAAAAATAAAAGACAGAGCTGTAAAACAGTTTTTCCAAATTACACAACTGATGGGTGGCCAACTGGAATTTCAAACCAAGACACCTGTCTCCAGATTTTGTGCTACAAGCATTCAGGCTATGCAGCCTGTCTCAAACACATAGTGATCATCAGCAAACAATCTCACATCACTCTTAAGAATTAAGTTGTGGTAGGTGCTAGAATCATACACAGATTTCCTCTGAATTTTTCCACAATTCATTTCTTGGTGCTGAAGCAAACTCACTGTCCCCCACTCCATACCTGCTACAATCTGTCCTCTGCTTTTTTGAGGCAGTCTTCATCTATGGCCTGTGGCCTTCCCTGTCTTCTGGGTACCCATACCCATCAAGTGTAATCCCTACCTGTAAGTAAAGATAGACCAATAATTATGGGACTGAGTATTAGGAAAGATAATAGGAATTAAGGAGCCCCTACCATCATGTAGAATTTCCTAGTTTTTGATGGATTCATTTAAATATGTTTGCTATTTTTTTCCTCTTCTTCCAAAAATGAAATTTAAAAAATACTTTTCCTCTCTTCTCTCTGAGGAAAAGAGTAAAAACAGGAAAAATAAATAAATAAAAGATGAAAACTCATGATAAACTAACTCACAGTTGGGGAAAAGGAAAGGTATAAAGAAATAATAAGAAATTAAGCAGTGTTATGCCTCCGAGGTTGAATGTGACACTTTGGGAGACAAAGAGTTACTCTGGTATTAAGTGACTAAAGCTGGAAAATAATGAAGAAATGAAAAAGTTCTTAGAATTGAAACAGTTACACAGAATGGCTTTGAAGACTCACAGGGACATTTTCAGTAGGGAGAGTCAAAGTGACATTTCCCTTTAATTTTTCTATCATGAACCTTGTTCTGTGCTTCTTTTAAAGTGTTTTATTAAAATATGTACAAATTGAATAGTCTTCTGCAGCATAGTTAAATAAACGTTTAAAAATATTTTATAATTGTTTAAGGTAACTCAGAGTATCAGATTGCCAAATCAGATTGACAGGAATCAGAGATCTTAATCAGAACTAAATTCTATTAATAATGTAAAGAACATTGATAATCATAAGTCACAAGCAAAACACGGACACATGTTTGGTGTACTGATTAATTCCTAAACTTGCCTTCTGTTTCTCCAATTCACAGCACTGTTTTATTCCTCATGTTTGATTGTTTGGGTGGTGCTGGGTATTGAACCCAGGGCAACAGGTGTGCCAAGCGTGCACTCTACCACTGAGCTACATTCCCAGCCCTTCTAGCTCACAACTGTAGATCTTCAAACTTCTGAATCTTCATAATACCAAGAGCCAATGCCCTATAATAACCTATGTATTTGTCTGTCTGCCTATCAGTTTCTTATTTGTTCTGTTCTCTTAGAAAGCCACAGAAATAATAAGATATGAAGAATTTCATATAAAAAAATGGACTGACTCTTTTGCTATCTGAACCAATTATAAAGCTTATGTGACAATTTCCAGTGAGATATGAACCATGAATTTGAAATTTATTTAGCAAGTACATCCTTTTTCTGAGAAGAGTTGCTCATTACCTCTATTATCTTTTCTTTTAATAAATACAGTTACTGTGTGTACCAATAGATCTGGAGTTCAGGTTTAAATGAGGATTTGGCCTTGTCAGCTCTTTCCCTCTGGATGTATCTGGTAAAGAGAGAAAATAGGTCACAGAACTGCAGCTAACTTTCCTTCCTAGTTTTTCATTATAAGGAAAGAAATGCACTTGCTACAAAATGTCACTCAGATCATGAAAGAGCACCACACACTGGTCATGATTTCAATTCAACCTCTCAGGAATATTAGCTTGGCCTTGCTGCAGTGACACTCCAGTTAACCCTTAAGAGCTCATCAATTCCTTGAAGAAAGAAGACATTATGGTACTTGGAGAATTTATTCATAAGGAGTAATTATTTTCTATTTAGTTTCAGAATCATGTGGGGGCAAAACAAATGGGGGCCTTAGAAAAAGACACCGAACAACTAGAGATGCCTAAAGTTAACATTGGATCTTTCCTTGTAAGAGTTGATACTTTCAATTCATACTTGATGCCCAGGAAAACTATATGAATGTATTAATGGAAGAGAAATTGAAATACCTGGTCACCTAAGTGTTAGCCTGCTTTGTAGGTTATTGAGCCAGAAACAATAAACATTACCTTTTCTTCACTTAAAAACATACACATCATACATTCCTATTATGTGAATATATGTTAAAGATTAAGTAGTCATTACTCCCTACAAAGTATGTAAAGGGTAAGGTTTCCCAACTTCCTACATTATGATTTAGTTATATATACTCTTAACAAATGGTTTAATATCAGATGTCAAATCTCCTGGCATCACAAGAAACAAAATCTCTTATATTGCTTTGGCATTTTATTGTGGGCAGAAAATCTATGTGAAGAATTACACTTGTTTTGAAGAAGGGTAGCTCTTTTATGACTCATAGATTTCATTGAAGGTACATTGTAACTTCAAATTCTTATTTATATTTTGAAAGAAACAGTCTACTTTTATGGGCCACACAATGCCTTTTAGGATGCTGATGTGTTCATCAATGATGGATATTTGTAGAAATAAAAAGTTCTGACAGAGAATTAAACAATTTAAATACTGCATCATTTTGTTTGTTTTGTTTTTGCAAAGAATTGAGTAAAGCAAAAGATTCTCTCTCCTAAAAAATACTGATACACAGAAAAAAATTGATAATAAGTACTTGACATAAAACTATCTTGCATGGTTTTTATACATTAGAATCTATATAAATGGATAAGTTTGTGCAAAATTTACATTCCTAATGCTTCTACAATTAATATTAGGAAATATTTAACTTTGGTATAGATACATTCTTCTGCTTCCATGTAAATACAACTAAATCTTTATTCTTTTCCTTGAAGTAGAGAGTCAAGTTGCTTTATAGATGTTCACAAAATCTTTTAGTATCAGCTTCTGTTTAGCAATACAAGATTCTGAAAGTTTGTGAACAGAGCACAAACTTTGGACAGAACTATACCTTCTAGATGGCTTAAATATGTTCTTTCTCTATCTTTGGACAATTCGATTAATTTATCTAATTCACTGTTTCCTTATACTTACATAGACAATGCTTATTTTTGGTTAAAAGAAATATACTAAAGCAATTAGCCATTTCCAATAATGTATTTGATAATGGTAATAGTGTCCTGTATTTTTTCACTAGTGTACAATGCATGTGCTTCAGAAAATTAAATGCAAATAAGAAAAAAGTATTTATATGTATACATAACATAAAAGAATATTTCTATTTAGAGGAAAGATAGCTAAAAAGATAGATTTGAAGGATATATATTTGAGTAGCAAAGAGTACTTTATCAATATATTCAGGTTTCATCCCTACTTTCTATTTAAAACTATACATTTTCATGTCAGATCACCTTCATAAGGCTTTCATTTATTACCGTTTGGCGTTTATGCTTGGCAAATGGTTTGATTCCATTTAAAAGCAAATTTTATTTGAGAAATTAGAAATCTGAGACTTCTGGGAATCATGGTTTACTAAATCTGAAATATAGCTAAAATTTGCAGTTACATCTGCAAATCGTGCCTCCAATTTCAACCAAAAATCATGAAAGGAAGTGCCATGTTTTAAAAAAGTCAGTATTTAAGAAATCATCCTATGTGGATTAAAAATTAGTAATTGATTTTAAGATATATTAATGAATTGCATCTTAGTCATCATAATAATGCAATTATCTCTCCAAAAAATCCAGTTAACATTTTCTCCATGTAGATTTAGAAATTGTGAGTAAACTGCCTATACTTAAGATGTTTTTCTTTCTTATAAGACATATTCAAGATAACAGAGAAAAAATAAAATGGTTTGTGCATTGCTATTGATTTATTAATAATTCTGAAGCCATTTATTTTACTTCATATATGTATGCAGCATCTATTTTTCTAAATAGCAAGTAGGGATGAAGTAAACCTGTCTTTCCATTAAACAAATATAGATTTTTTTTTACAAGAAGTATTCATTATATAAGTTCAAAATATTTAAACTAAGAACTCACTAATATGCTGTCAAGTGTAATTTTGCCAAAATAATCAAAGTCAAGTGAAAAATGTATATGAATAAACATTTTAACATTTTAAAAAATTATCAGTTTTTTTAATAACATGATTAATTGTTTTAACATGATAGATTATTAATGAATATAAACAATATTTGGGGGAAGAACTCTGGCATTCATATAATTCTGATTCTAATATCATTAAAATTTAATTGCAATTTTGAAGTGTTAAAGCAATGATTTTGACTAATGCCCAAAACTTGCAAAGACCTTTGCCAGTAAAATACTTTTAGAAATTCATTCAAGATTGCTACCAGAATTTTCACTTGGATGTTTTGAAGAGTAATATAATAACTAGGATAAGATCTGCAAAAAGAAATTCAGAATTGGTCTATATACTGCCATTATGTGTGGGTAAATAGTAGAGGCTCACAAGACTTCCAACACAAACAGTTACAGCTCCTTCATTAAGCCATAGTTGCTTCAGTTAATTACCAGTACTATTGTCTGCTGAGATTTAATAATAAGTGAATGCAAAAAAATTGCCTATAGTTCTCAGTGAATTGGAAATGCACTGATGGTTTTTAATACTTTGAATAAATACCAAATGGTGGCATCTTATATTTTGGGAACTGAAGTTATTTAGCTTTATACATGTCAAAAAGCATATGGTAGATTTAATTTTTACTTAAACATTTATAGCTTCAATAGAAAGAAGAGAAAAGAGAATACCAGAGAGTAAGAAAGGAGACAAGGTGATTTTTTGAGATATAAAAAGCTGATCTTACTAATTATAACATTAAAAATATTATATTGATTTCATGTAATAGCTCTATTGTGTTCTATGTGATAGAACACATGCAATTTAGCAAACTAGATGGCTTTATTTTTAATCTACTTCAGTTCAATTAATTGTTTGTTATTAACGTAACTTGTCATCAGTGATTCAACACAGGAATGCTTAAGAATTAAAAGAAAATATGTATTTGAAATTAAGACTACTTTCCTCTACAGACTGCAAGATCAAGTCTTTAAAAATGTACTCTTAGTAAAGTGGCTCTCCTTGCATGCACATTAGAATCACCTGTAGCAAGAAGAGGAATAGAAGGAAGATTTTAGAAATACCCCAATGTCTAAGCCTCATTGATATATATATTTACATACATACATACACACATGTGTTTGTATTGAAATCACAAGCAATTTTAAAGTGTATTAAGAATTAAACATTATTTATTGGTGAAAAATTCCAATTCTAGGAAAATCTTTTCTACAAGCATAAAAGTTTCTGCAGTTAAGCTTGCACTGCATGAGAATAGCTTTACCAGCAATTTTGAAAAGAGAAAACACCTAATTTTTCTATTAATATATTGTCCTACAAATGAAAGATTTTTAATATTAAAGCAAGCAGGAAAAGAATAGATCATTTAGGTATACACTAAAGATTCCTCAACTTTGGTTGCTTCTACCTTTGAGTCAGCTACATTCATTTTAGCATTTGCAGGTTTGTGTTGCTATGGAATTACATTTAGAAAAAATAAATCCTTAAAAAATTATTGCTCTAAACTCAGTGTGACTCATTGTTCATTTTCTTTTTTTTTTTCTCCCTTTCTTTTTCTTCTTAGAAATAAGTGTCTAATTCTAATAAACAGGCTAGAGAAGAAAGGCTTTTATGTGAAAAGGGAATTCATATGTATTAAAGGACTACAGCATGTACTAGGCACAGGAATTATACTAGGAGCTTCAAATTAAAACACAGAAAATATCTGTAGTCACTATGAGACAGAATATCAGATGATACATCACTTTAATATTTTCATGAGATTTGAGAGTAATATGAAAAAACTCATGAAATAGGCATTTTATAAGATTTAAAGATTCTTTTGATGGTAGGACACAACACACTGACACAAATAGATGAAAAGCAAAGAACCCTTTGTTATGTCCAGCTCCAAAGCAGAGAAGGCTGCCTATCAGGCCAGACAGAGGGCTGCACACAGTGCTGGGGTAGCAGCCAGCTGGAGTGGTACAGGATATTTTTGCATGACAAGCAGGATGAGTTAGCCAGGATTCCCAGGCTTCCTGTTCCCTGGTTGCTGGAATAATTTCATGGGCTCTGGGACAATGAGGCTGGCTCTACTTGTCTGGTATCTGGCCACAGAGAATGAGACCCCAATAGATGAAAGAGGTAGTCTGAGGGTATGCACACTGTTCTCTTGAGAATTGGAGCCTGATAAGAGAGAGAAGTGATTAGAGATGGGAACGCAGCAAACCGCTTGTGAAGTAAAACCAAGAGTTTTAGTTAAGACTTCAAAACTGGGTCAACTTAGTTCCGGAGAAGCATAGCATTAAAATTGACCCCTGGATGTCTTTTCTTTTCCACTATACTTTTATTGGTTCTTTTTAGTTATACACAATATTGGGATTCATTTTGACATAATTGTAAAAGCATGGAATAAAATTTATTCTAATTCAGTCCCTAGTACTTCCCCTTTCCCTCCCTTCCTCTTTCCCTTGTTCCCTTCCCTCTATTCTACTGAACTTTCTTCTATTAACTTGTAGTTTGTTGGTTTGTTGGTTAGTTTTAATTAGTGTTATGTGAATGCACATGTGATGGTGAGTTTCACTTTGGTATATTCATATAGGTACACAGGAAAGTTAGGTCAGATTTATTCCACTGTCTTTCCCTATCCCAACCCTCCTTCCTTCCCTTTATATATCAGTTTTCAGCTCAATTATTTGAGGCACTAGAGTGGCCTGAATAGTATAGGAGACTTCCAGAGTATTTATTATTTTACAAAAGCAAAAGAAAATCATAGTAAAAGTAAGAAGCACATAGAAGCATGAAGGACCACCAAAACTCAGTTTTTGTTAGGCTCCTATTGGTTGCTAACTGGGAGACTAATTCAAACATGGCAGAGAGCTCCAGGAGTATTTGGGTAGAATTATGAAGTAGGTTAAATTCACAGGCTATGTTTCTTATGGTGATGTTACAAACACCTCTTTGAATCATTGATAAATAAACAAGTGCCAATTTATCGTTAAAATTCTCTGGTCCTAATTATGTGAGGCAGGTATTTGTTGTACTTTAGAATATGAGGTACTAGACCTGGGCCTTTATAGGTTAGAATCAATGATTCTTGATTGCTAAAATGGTCCTTATGGTAGTTCCATAAATCCTAAAGTAATAGAGAGTTCTAATACCGTGTATATGAATGTAGCACATCTCTGACATTTGTTCAAGGATGAGGAAGAAAGAATAATGTTTATCTAAATGCTAAAGTCAAGGTCAAGGTCAAGAAAGGCCCAACTGCATTAATGCAGTGTGTGTCTTGAGAATAGAAAGGCAAGGTGACAGGATGAGTGCCCTGTTTGTTGGTACTCAACATAGCCCTCTTTGGTATTATCTTAAGGTTTAATTGTTGTATCTCATTACTGGATTTTAGGTAAATAGAAATTATTAAAGAATGGTACTGGAGGACAACAGTAGGTTTTTTGTTTTGGAGGGGTTCTTTTGTATGTAGGTTAAAAGTACAGAGTCCTCTATTAGTAGCTATATGCTATTATTTTTTGCTGTGAGGGAGCAACCATGGTGCAAAGGAGACAGCAGTTTGGAAGAAGTTTCCTGATATTTTCCACCTCTGGAACACGTATCAGCTGTACAAAATGATGAGCTCTGTAGAACAGGCTGATGGAAAATCCCCCGGTTACAGATAAGATGGATGAGAGACTTGTTCAGTTAAATGCAAATTACACAGATGAACCTCTGTGTAAATATCAAAGGGACTGAATCATGAATTTATCTTTTGGAGGGCAAGAGGCCTAGGTACTGCTCAGATGGGAAAGGCTGAAGTAATTCTAAAGTAGTAAAACTTCAGCTTCCCAATTTAGCTTCTCATCAGCCACTCGTCATTTCAGATCTTCTGGGTGATGGAAGGAAAACCTCCAATTTCAAGTCTTTTTGTCCACTTCAGAAGAGTGAGGATTCACATAGAGTCTCATTGCCTCCCTCTAAGAAAAGGTAATTGGTCCCTTAGCACAAAGAATAGCCACTTTTAGCATGTTGGTATGCAGTGGCGCTTAGTGCCCATGAGTGTTTAGCATTGGTTTTCTGCTGTTTGAGTAATTAGATCACTGCTCAGACTAAAGTTTTGGGGGATTCAGGATGTTCATTCTTTTCTCCACTCTATAAATTAGACAGTGGACTTCAGTAGTGTGATCCATGATGTCCCTGGGAGCCTGGTAAGCAAAAAGTTCTCTAGCAACAGCAGCAAGCTATGCATTAGCAAATAAAGCAAGTGGAAAATGTTAGTAAGAAGAACATTTCTCTAACACAGGGACATCCAACCAACACTTACTTTCACAGGAGTTTTTCCAAAATAGTAATAAGCATCAATACCAACAAAGGAGTAGAAGACTTGTGGTATAGATCTCTGCCAAACAAAATCTGTGACAGGCTTCCAATTCTGGAAAGCATGGCTCAAGTAGTGTATTGCTCCAATTGCCCTAAGATAAGTCCCAATCTGGAGAAATATCCAGTTCCCAGAATATAGCCAATCAACCCTATTCATATTAAATATTCATATGCCAAGGAAATTCAGGTATGGAGGACTATTACCATCACCAGCAAACAGAACCCCAGACAGCACTAGCTATGGGCAAGCTTACTGATGGGCAGCAGTTTCATCCAAAGCTGCTTTTGCTCTGATCTGGACTCAGCAAACCAAAAGCAATCTGCTTAAGAAGCTATTCAAACGTAATTGTCATGGTCATGCTGTCCTGCTGACTTCACTAACTGTTTTATAATATTTAAAGATTCTTTTGGTGACAGAACACAATACATGGAGAAAATCATATAGAAAAGGCAGAACTCTTTGGTTACTTGTGGCTCAAAATGAAAAAAAAAAGAAAAAAAAAAAAAACAACTTCCAGTCGTGCCAAGGACAACAGCTTGGAGAAATCAGCTTCTGTATGCAAGCTGAATGGGGCTAGCTTGTGTCCCCAGACCCTTTGTGGATTGGCTAACTTGTGTAATTTTATGGGCTTTATTGCACCATTTGTCCTAGTTGTTTGGTGTTTGGTCCAAAATGCAGGATCCTACTAAAATGAGTTGGGTGGGGTGTATGTAGAGAGGTGCTAGAGAGTGGGAGCCTGGCAAGGGAGGTGATTGGAGCTGGGGACTCCGCAAACCACTTGTAAAGGAGAATTGAGAGTTTATAGCCATGGCTTCAAAAGTAGGCCACCAAATAGCAATTGAAACCTTTTATACTGAAATAGCTGCCCTTGATTCCATTATTCTATCAATTTCAGTACATTAGTGAAGCCTTTACTAATGGTACAGATCTGGGAAAAATGATACATATTCTCTGTTTCAATTTTAAAACATGATTTTCCTCTTCTCATGATTTCAAAAGATGCAGAAGGTAAATAATACAAGGCAACCAGAGGAGCATATTTTTTCCTAGTATTTTTTTGTTGAGTACCAAAATAATAAGCAACTTCTACTTTATCAGGAATTGTATCATTAGATCATTAGAATCAAATTCATTAGAATTTGGGTTTTGTGGGCTGGGGATGTGGCTCAAGCGGTAGCGCGCTCACCTGGCATGTGTGCAGCCCGGGTTCGATCCTCAGCACCACATACAAACAAAGATGTTGTGTCCGCCGAAAACTAGAAAATAAATATTAAAAAATTCCCTCTCTCTCTCTCTCTCTCTCTCTCTCTCTCTCTCTCTGTCTCTTTAAAAAAAAAGAATTTGGGTTTTGCTTATTTTTTTTCCAGGTTTACTCCATGAATCAGTTGTAAATATAGTTACTTTTACTGTTAACTAATCTTGCTTTATTTGTTGGATTCTATCAGATCAAATATTTACATAGTTCTATCTGGTCTCCTTCATTTAGGACTATTATTGTCTTATACTGTACAGAATATTATCACATTATATTTTAAGTTTGTAGGTCAGATATTATAGAGTACAGCATTCTAATACTGTTGTTTTCATTAAGTTGTTCATTCACATTATATTATGTTTAATTTTCAGGGTGGCACTATTTACCATCAAAAGATGGAAAATTAAAATGTCTTTCAATGAGGGAATGAATAAATGAATTAGAGTATAACTCTGTAACTGAATGCTATTCAGCAATAAAAATACCACTATATTTGGATATACCTCAAAAACGTTGTAAACTGAAAGAAGTCAGACAAAAACGACCACATTTTATATGTACCATTTATGTGAAATATCCAGAGTAGGCAAATAGAGAAAGTGGATTGTGGATTTGTAGGCTGGCAGTTGGAAGCAGGAGTGACTATAAAAGGGCAGGACATTCTTTGTGTGGTAGTGAAAATGTTCCAAAATAAGATTGCGGTGGTAGTTGAACAATTCTGAAAATATGTTAATAGTAAATAAATTATTTTACTAAAAATGGGCAACTTTTAAAAAAATTATTTACTTATTCTAATTTGTTATACATCACAGCAGAATGCATTTCAATTCACAGTACACACATTGAGCATAATTTTTCATTTATCTGGTTGTACACAAAGTAGAGTCACACCATTCGTGTCTTCATACATGTACTTAGGGTAATGATGTCCATCTCATTCCACCATCTTTCTTCCCCCATACCCCCTCCCTCCCCTTTGCCCTATCTGTAGTTCCTCTATTCCTCCCATGTTCCCCCCAACCCCATTATGGATAAGCACCCACATATCAGAGAAAAAATTTGGCTTTTGGTTTGGGGGGATTGGCTTACTTCACTTAGCATGTTCTCTAACTCCATTCTGCAAATTCCATGATTTTAATGCAGAGTAATATTCCATTCTGTATATATACAACAGTTTCTTTATCCATTCATCTTCTGAAGGGCATCTAGGTTGGTTTCACATGGTATATTCATGGTATATTTAATATAATTATTGTGAATTGTGCTGCTATAAACATTGATGTGGCTGCATCACTGTAGTATGTTGTTTTTAAGCCCTTTGTGTATAAACCAAAGAGTGGGATAGCTGGGTCAAATGGTGATTCCATGCCAAGTTTTCTGAGTAATCGCTATACTGCTTTCCAGATTGGTTGCACCAACTTGCTGTCCCACATGCAATATATGTGTATGCAACTTTTATAACCCTAGATTTTAGCAAAACAGTTTAAAAAGAGTTATATTCTAGATCTGAATAAATAAAACTATACAAATAAATGATAATTACCTATATTATAGTAGTAATAAGCTGTAACAAAAAATAATAAGTAAAAACAGACATGTTATCTGCTTTACTGGAACTTATTGTTTGCTTGGAAAATATCGACACAAATACATCCAAATGTACCACCAACACAGAGCTATGCCCAAGGGTATTTTGCCTTGTATGTGTGAACTACCAGCCCCTGCATGTTCTGTCCCTCTTTGTATATCTCCCGTCTCAACCTGCTTTACTGTTTATGTTTCAGAAGATAATAATTACTTATTTTTCCTTGGGATATATTATGTGCTATAATTTGAATATACCATGTGCTATAGTTTGGATCTCAGAGGTCCATGTGTTAAAAGCTTGGTCTCCAGTGTAGCATTATTAGGAGGTGGTAGACACTGAAGACATAGGGCTTAGAGAGTGGAAACTAGGTTACTGGGGAAATGCCCTCAAAAGGGGACTGTGAGACCCATGTCTTTTCCTCTTCCTCATTCTTGTGTTCTGGCCATGAGGGGAGTGGATCTGTTTTGCCATGCCTTCCTGAGATGATGTGGCAGGCCCCAAAGCAAAAGGCTGATAAATTATATATTGAAAGCCTCAAAACTGTGAGCCAAATAAATCTTTTGTAAGTTGATTATCTCAGGTATTTGTTTTAGTGATGGAAAGCTGACTAAAAATAATGTATCTTATTATAGGCTTTTATTCCTCCTCCAAATTTTATTCACTAATTTCCAACTTTAGCCATTTTATTGATTTGTATACGATAAGATTGAGCACATTTTGTGTGCACATTTTGGGGAGCTGAGTCAAGTCCTTCTTGTCCCCTCTTCCCATTGCATATCTTACCTACCCTTTTACAATACGGTATTTCACACATAGCTTTGAAATGATTGGCTTATATTCTATTGCCTTTCCTACTCTGTTAGCAGCTTATCTCTCATTCATGTTGATGTTCTCTGTTTAACCCAATACCTATGAAAGAGTTGATACATGTTAGAATCTCCAACGTGGGATATCCAAAATACCACTCTCCTTTGCACTTCCTAATATTGAAGAGGTTAAGAAACAAAACTAAGAAAAAGGATAAGACCAAAACGTTGATCTTTATTACTTTTATGACCTTTATTAACAAACTTCAAGTAGTCAGGTGCTTATATATACAGGCAAATGGACTTCACTAATACAAAACTCCTAAATGAGACATATATATTCAGTCGTAGGAAACACTGGACGGCAGCAGATCACTGTAACCTTAATTATAAAGAATATGAAGCAAGCCTGGAGTTACACTGATTGAACTTCACTCACAGAGTGAAAAAGCCATGAGTGGGAAGAAGCCTTCTCTATTAACAGGGCTCAACAATTGTGCTGTATAATTGAAAACAAAATAGTGTAACTTGCCTTGAGGAAAAAGAAGACTTACAGCAGGGAAGAGAAACAAGGTTATTAGAAATTATCATATAAGGATACCATCAACATTTCATTCCATTAGGTACTATTAATTTAAAACATGTATTAATATATTAAATATTAATTTCTTAAAATGACTTTCATTCCCCCACATAAATTGAATTTCTTCAGTGATCATCCATGTATAGCAAATGTAACCTTCCAGCAGGCTTACACTTAGAGTAATTATTTAATTTTAGGCTTCACAGTTTTTACTTTGGTTTCTAGGAACCCATAGGAAATTCTGTTAACAATAAACAGTTACAAAATCCTGAAATTATGGACACAGCAAAAATTGCCTAGCAACAATCCAATACACTGAAGCTTAATTTTGGGATCAGTTAGCCCTGAAGGAATTGCAGAATTAATTTTTCTTACTAATAATTTTAATTAATATCTTTTAAAAGTGACCAATGAATGTCTAAAATGTTTCTCCTTTCTCAGTTATCCAATCTTTCATGGCTTCTTCAAGCACCAAATTATGCTTGCTATTTATATATCTCTTAATATTTGTTACAAAAAATAAAAATTTTATTGTTTTATTCCAAGTGACCAGATTATTTGAGTAAAATCACATAGTTATGAAGAAAATCTTTTAAAATATGACATTTTTCTACTAAAGCATTTCATAGCTAGAGAGGATGTCAAGAAATAGTTCACTAAAGGCTAATATTGTGTTATTTCCAACACAGGCAGAGTTCAGCATTTTACATGAACATCTTTTTTGAAAAACCTCTCCCTTCCATTCTTGCAGTGACATTGCTCAGAAAAATCACATAAAGTTGTAGACATTTATCCAAACCCACTATTTTAGCTGTCAAAATGGTAGTTACCAGAACAAATTCTCCTTTCTTGACTTTGAGTGATGGTAAAGAAAAAAAATGTTTCTATTTTGTTCATTCCACCATGAAAATATAAAAATGAGAAAAAAATCACATTAAATTTTTGACCAGCTATAAATCTATAAAAGTGATAATGTATAAGAAAATTACTAAGGCATTTCTAAAATGGCATTAGAAATCCTTAAAATTTGGATAAAAATGAATTTATGTATCAGCTATGCAAAAGTACATATACATTTACGTGTCTATTAAATAAATGTAAAAACAGCATTTTGAAGTCATTGAAAATCTATTATTGGGAAGATTGTACTACACAATGCATGTAGTATCATAGTGGTTTGCTTGAAGACAATTTCTAGATCTCAGTTTAGTTTTCAACTTGAAATCAAAACTATTTTAATAAAGTGTTTAGCATTGTTATATGGAGTTTCTAAGAAAAAATGGGAAATAAACTCCCTCATTAATAAATAGTACAAAAATAGTTGAATTCTTGGCTAAAACATTGTTGGAATTCCATTATTTATGGGATTCTAATACAGAGAGCAAGCCCCTAGTGAGAGTACAAATTAAAAAGACAGTATAAAAAGAATTCAGTAACAAAATGAAATTCTGGATAGACAGCACATTTTATCTGCCAAATATATCTATCTTTGCATTTGGGGGGATGTGTTTCACTGTTTCTCAGGAGTCTAAAGATGGAGCTATATGTTCCTCCTGTAATGAGTCCTAATATTTAATCTGCTTTAGCTTAAATATGATCAAAGTTAATTTTTACTCATACCAACTTTCCCTTATTATAGTTTCATTTTGCTTCAGCAAAGCTTATGGGATTCAGCTTAATGCCCAAAGTTTGCTGAAGGAACTTTCTGTTTATTGGTTTCTGCTTGTTATGAAAGTAATGCATGCTCAATTTAAAAAAATCATGACAAACAAAAAAGTTAAAAAGTCGATAAAGAAGATGTTAACCACAAGCCAAACACACAGGGAAAACCATGCAGTTTATTGGAAAACTTTTCATGGCTTCCCTGTGCATGGATTTGTATATTTATGTTATTTAAAAAAAAAAGATCCAACACAACTCCTTGACAGTATTTTTCTCTTAATAAATCATACACGCAAGAAGTATTTGTGTTGAAGATAAACTTACTTGCTGTAAAATATTCCATTATATATGGTTAGATTTCCCTTGATAGTTGAAGTATCTAAGAAAACCAATGTAAAGGAAGAAATATTGCTTTTGGCTCATGATTTCAGAGATTAGCCCACAGTCACCTGGTCCCAGCACTGTGGAATTATTGTAAGTCAGAGCATCATGGTGGGGAACTTATGTTGGAATAACATTGTTAACTTCATAGTACTTGGAAGCACACAAACACAGAGAAACAGACAGCAAGATCCCAATATACCCTTGCTTCAAGGGCACGCTCCCAAAAACCTTTCTCCCATTAAGCCCCATCTTCTAAAAGTTCTGTAAAAGTAAAATTTCTAAGCTGATTCTAAGCTGCAAGAGTCTGAGTTAAAGTGTAAAAGACTGGGCATTGTAAAGTTTCTAAATTGAAAGGCTTGGGCTAAAAATATAATAATAATAATAGACCAGGTATTGTTAAAATTCCTCTGCTACCCCCGGAACCTGTAATCTCTGTAGTTGTTAGGACAGTACCTGAACTGCCCAGTAAATATTTCCATTGATTCCCTGGTTGTTTATTAGCTAAGGGCTCCAAGTAGCTCGGCACGTAAGCATCCAGGCTCCAAAACCAATCAGTTTAAATGTGTACTCCGCTTAGGAGTGACCAATCACCCCTGCCCAGTCTGTTCCCGCCAATGAATGTACTAATCATGGCTCAGAGTTGTTGTTCAATTTTCCCGCTCCTCAAGATGATTTGTTCTGATGTATGCAAAGCCCCCCACCCTCTCCAAAAAGTGTACTTAAGCTCTGATTGACCTCTGCTCTGGGCTCTGGGCTGCTCTCCTTTCTCGAGTGGGCTCGGAGCCCTAGCATGCTGGTTCAATAAATCCCCTTTTGCCAATTGCATGGAGCTAGTCTCTTGTGGTCTCTTCCTCCGACGTTTCACCGGTCCCTTACAGTTCCATTACCTCCCAATAACTCCATCAGCTGGGAACCCAGCTTTTAGCACATGAACTTTTAGGGCATTTAAGCTCCAATCCAAAGCATTCTGTCTCTAGCCCTCAACTGCTGAGGTCCATTTCTCAATATAAAACACATTCAGTACATCTCCAAGAGGTCCCCAAGTCTTAATAGTTCTGACATTAGTAGAATTCCAAACTCAATGTCTCCTCTGAGATTCAAGGCAAACTCTTATCTGTGCAGCCCTATAAAAATTAAAACAAAAAAGTTATATACTTCCAACTTATGCACATGATAAATTCACATTCCAAAAGAGAACAATAGAATACCAAAGCAAGATTTAATTACATCAGGGCAAACTTCAAATCCTGCAGCCCATACTCAGAATCTGGGGAATGTGGTGGCATGATGCAAGTTTCAAAGGACTTGGGCACTGCACAAACTGTGGTTTTGCCAGTTACAACCCAAAGGTCCACTCTCTGGGGATAGGTGTGCTTTTATTCTGTGGCTTCCCTTGGCAGGTGTACCTCACTGCAGAGATTTCTAACTTCCTGGGGTCTCCATTGCAGTTTGGATTTCATTCTCATAGCATCACCCTCTCAGGGGATGACCACAGAGGTTTTAAGCCTGCCACTCATTGCCAGACCTCCTAGGCCTTCCTTTGAAATATAGGTATATATAAACCTGCAACTACAGCATTCTGCATGACTGCAAAACTAGCATCATATGGATTATGCCAAGATCATCTGTGAGTAGAATCAATAGCTAGGCCCCCTTGGACCTTGCTATTGCAGACAACTCTAAGTGCCTGCATGACTAAAAATGGGGAAGTAAATCCCCACTGAGTGAATAGTGCTTTCCAGAGCTCATTTCAAAAAGCAAGATGTTTCAAAGGAGTTTAAACTTTTTAGTTCATTAGGACCTAACTAAATAGAAGGGTAGACAAAGAGGTAGAGGTATCCTTTTTTTTCTATTGTACTTTTGCAAAGTATTTGGCTTCTTTGTTTGTTTGTTTTCTAGATATACATAAAATATATACCTATTTTATCATATTATACATACAAGGAAAAAGTATAACTTGTTCCAATTAGTATCCCATTATTATGGTTGTATATGATGTGGAGTTACATTGGTTATGTATTCATATATAAGAATAGGAAAGTTGTATCTGATTCATTCTACTGTCTTTTCTATTCCCGTCCCCCTTTCCTTCAATACTCTGTCTAGTCCAACGAACTTCTAATCTTCCCCTTCCTTATTGTGGGTTAACATCCACATATCAGAGAGAGCATTCTGTCTTTGGTATTTTTGGAATGGTTTATGTCACTTAGCATGATATTATCCAGTTCCATCCATTTACCATCAAATGCCATAATTTTATTCTTCTTTATGCCTGAGTAATTTCCATTGTTTATATACATCACATTTTCTTTATCCATTTTTCTACTGTAAGGCATCTAGGTTGGCCCCATTCCCAGCCCTTTTTTATATTTTAAGTAGAGACAGAGTATTACTGAGTTGCTTAGGGCCTCATTAAATTTCTGAGGCTGGCTTTGAACTTGCAAGCCTCCTGCCTCAGTCTCCTGAGCTGCTGGGATTACAGTCTTGTGCCATAATACCCAGCCTTGGCTTCTTTTTAATGGTGCTAATCTCTTCATAAACAACATTTTCCTTGGCCACAACTTTAAATCATTACTTTTCTGGCCAAGCTGAAAGTTTTAAAAATATTTCTGCTCTGATTTTTGCTCATGATTATAAATCTGGCTAATAGCATACACCAATACTCGTACCACAGCCTGAATAATGTTGTGCCTTGAAATTTCCTCTGTCACATTAACTAGTCTATCATTTTTAAAATTCAGCCTCCTATAGTGTCATGGACAAAATGTAGACATTTTCTTTTCCAGATTATAACATGGGTGGCCTCTAATTCAATTGTCAATGGAGTTCTCATTTCATCTGAAACTTCAAAGGCACTACCTATAGTGTCCACATTTCTATCAGCATTCTGGTATTCTGAGCTCCACCAGAATTCCCCATTAGGCTTCACTTATAGCATTTAAGTGCCTCTCTAGCCTGAATCTAGTTTCTTCCCACATTTTTAAACTCCTCCCATGAAAAAATTACAAAGACTCTGAACCACATCATCAGATATAAAAATAGCAACAATCTTACTTCTCTTTTCCAATTTTCTGTTAGTCAGTTTTCCATTGCTGTGACAAAATACCTGAGAAAAACAATTTAAAGGACATTTATTTTGACTCATGGTTTCAGAAGTCTCAGCCATAGTGTTGTTGGCTCCATTGTTGTGGACTTGTAAGGGAGAAAATCATGGCAGGGAGCACATGGTGGAACAAATCTGGTCACCTCATGAAGGCCAGGAAGCAGAGAGAGATAGAGGAAAAGGACAGAGGTCTCATTATCCCCCCCCCCCAAGGTCAAGCCCACCCTAATGGCCTATTTCCTCCAACCAGGTCTCACCCCTCCTAAAATTTTTACAACTTCCCTTACTGAAGACTAAATCTTCAACACATGAGCTATTTTTTTTTGGGGGGGTGGAAGTGGGGGCGGGGGGGGACGACAGGGGGGCGGCAGGCTGTGAGGAGGGGGTTAAGGTCCAAACCTAAACATATGGCTATGTCCATTCTATATTTTTAACATAAATTTTAACTACAATATTTTATTATTTTAAATATTATTGGAATAAACTTTCTTTTATATTCTTCACTCACATTGTTATGAAAATTGATTTATTTTTAATTTTTCTTTAATTTTTGTTTTGAAATAATCTTAGACCTTCTCAAAAATTGAAAAGTAGTTCAGTATTCCCAGGTCTCCTTCTATTTCTTATGTCCTTTTTCAGTATCCCCATGTTCCTTTCATCTTTTACCCTAACTATGAATTTTAAATAACCATACAAGATCAAAAGCAGAAAACTGAAATTGATATAACATTAACCAATATACAACTCTTATTCCACTTTCACTATTTGATGCATTAAATGGTCTTTTTATTGTGTAGATTGAATCCAGAATTACATATTTTATTTAGTGGTCATGGATCTTTACTTTTTCTCATTTTATGACAGTTCTTTAATCTTGTTTTGTCTTTAATGACTTTGACCCTTCTAGAGAATAGGAGTCAGTTATTTGGTAGACTACATCTCAATTTTAATTTTTTCTAATTTATACATTTTGTGTAATATAATTCTTTTGAATAAAATAATTCTTAGTTAACTTGAAATAGATGAAAATGTTGGTTGATGATATTAATATAAACCGTAGACAGCAATTTAACACAGAGAAAACTTATATATATAAATGTAACTTCTTAAAAGATTTATCACAAACACAGACACAAAATGTAATGATTTTTCCTGAGTTTACTGCAAAAGTTTACTTAAGGGAATAAGATTACAAGTTATAGCAAATAAATTTTCTGATTTTTCATCATTAAAAAAAAAAAACACGGAATGTAGAGAAGCAATGCAGTGTGATTTTTAGCACATCAGAGGAACATGTAAAATATCGTATTTCTGGTGGTAATTGTGATGCTTTGTTTCATTCAATATCTGCCAGATTTATTAATTGTCAATATATGGCTTTTTCTTTTTACTCATGAGTATCTTGCATAGACCTATTTTGATACTTTGCATAAATGCTATTTCTTATCATACTTTCATTCAATTATTTTTGTATCCATTGATTCTTCTTGTCTACAAAATATCATTGAGGTATTTTTTTTACAGTTATTGCCTATTTCCATCATTCATTTTACATTTATTAATTGGAAATATTCTTTGAGGAACAACTTTTCTCTCTGTCTTTCTTTGTACAGTTATCTACACAAATTTATCCCAATTTTGTGCTACTGGGAGTTTCTTCAATGGGCTTCTGTCTTTTCAATCAGTCCCCATCATCATTTGAGCACCTCTTTATGTTGGTATCAGAATATTTCAGACCCATAGTGGGTCCTCTGCATCAGCTCTAGCATGGATTTCTCCAAGCCAAAAATGTGTGACTATGCATGCATATTGCTACTGTAGTGTCACTCTTTCTTCACCCTCTTAGCAGACAAGATAGGAAATACAGCCATGTGTACTAACACAAATCTATCTAGAATATATATATATTTCTATATTAATCAATCTGTATTGTATACATAACTAAAACCATAAATTTATACCAATTTTTCTAATTCTGATTCAATACAACAAGACTCACTTTATCCAAAATTTTCCCATTCCTTACTTGCAAGTTCTTTGTTTCACTATGATAAACATTCTTGAAGCAACAGAACTTTCTGGACATTTATATTTAAAAACAAATAATTTTTGATCCAATAATATTATTTATAATTATCTCACCTAAAAATAAACTTCTAAAATCATGAAAATATATATTCACAGGCTATTTAAAAATTAAATGAAATTACAAAGTATTGGGAAAAAACAACTGTATGTTTGTGTGTGTGTATTCCTGCATATATTTTAAGTTTGAAATCTTTGTTCAGTCTTAATGAACACAAAGATAGTTTCAGTGTCTAACCAAACCCCTGTTTAAAAGAAGATTCCAAGTGAGTGACTGAAGAACATTTGAAGTTACTGAATAAACTTTAGAACTAAATTGTTAGAAATGAGTCTATAGAGGGAGAGATTAAAATAAAAGTAATAAAAGCAGCCAAGCACTTTTATTGCACATGCCTGTAATCCCACTGGCTCAGGAGGCTGAGGCAGGAGGATTGTGAGTTCAAAGACAGCCTCAGCAATGACAAGGTGCTAAGCAACTTAATGAGACCCTGTCTCTAAATAAAATACAAAATAGGGCTGGGAATGTGACTCAGGGGTCAAGTGTCCCTGAATTCAATCCTCAGTACCCCTCCCAAAAATTAATAAAAGCAAATAACATTAGCAATACACATGTATAGTTTAAAGGTTATTTGTTCTTTTATTTACTAAACTCAGTAATTAGTTTTTATAGGAAAAGGTGGGAGCATGGGAAGAAAAAGAGAGATGTTACTTTTATTTGTCAATTCATTCAATCTAATGGTTAAAATTATACATGGCAGAGTAAGGGGGAAAAGATTTACTTTTCCTCTAATATTAAATATATAATACATTAACTTTCTAATATTTTTAAAATATTAAAATGTCAAGTTGTTATTTGTGTATCTTGAATGATTAGCTTTCTGAACCGATATCATTTTAATAAGAAAAAATGTATTTAAAAACATGTTCTAACCAGAATACTGTGCATTGATGAACATTTCTCATTAACAGCAAATGTTTCTTTAAGTTTTCCAATAAGCTTAATGAACCTCACACATATATACAGTATTATTTTATCACCCCTAAATGCAATCCTGTATCCCAAAGCTAAATATGGGCTCTAAAATTAGAGTTTAAGTAAATCAAATTATTCACTGATAAAATATTTTTCTTAATAGCATGCACATGTATTTTTATTCTTCCACAATATACCTGTCTTTATCCCAAGAGAGGGATTTATAACTATTATGTCTGTTTTTCATTACAGGCTGATAATTTTATTCCTATGAGGGGGTGAGATAATAAGAAGCTTAATTCCTGCTATTATATAGGTTAACAGTAACACATAGACCTCATGTAAATCACTGAATAAGGTTTTATTCATGCATTTGCCTGATTTGTTTTGGTCTTTTAAAGAGAACATTGAAGATTATAGGGAGTTCTAGTTATTTCTTTATTAAGGCATTTGGGAAATGCATCAAAATGAAATTGTTTGAGGATATTCAATACAATGTGATATGTGCATATGTTCATCCAGATTGTTTAAAACACTCTCAGGAAGTTTAGTTTTTTAGGAGGACAGTTTGGGGAATTTGATTTCTAGTTAGTGGAAAGAATATCTTCTCTTTATGAGAGCTAGAATGTAGTAAAATGAGCTTCCTATTGACAAGATGACACCACTGTGGTAACTCCTCATTCCTTGGGTTGTGCTCACATAACTGATATTTTTCTTTTCATGTATAAATTAACATACATTGCAATTCAGTTTATCCATTTTCCTGTTGTTTAATTTTATTGCAAAATAGTATCTTGTTTCTGAGTGAATTTTTAATATACTTTTTTTTTCAATATACTCATTTGAAACAACTGTTTTAAAAAAATGTGATCCAGAGACTCCTTAGAGACCCTCATGACTTGTTTGTGTGAGTTTAAAACTATTTTTTATAATAATATTAATGCATTATCATTTTTCTTGATTCCCTAATGCTTGATGAATTGAGTTTTCAAGAGACTATATATAAAATATAACCTTATTGCTGGAACAATCACTAAAATATGCAATTCTGAACATTTGTGTTTTAAAAGATTCTCAGCCTTAATTTTTAATCTGTAAATAGTGATTGATATAATTCACACAGGATCAAAAGATTTTAGACTCTCAGTAAATTTCCAGAGTATAAAAAGATCCTGAGAATACAGTTTGAAAACCACCAACCTCAAATTTTCTCAATAGCATTCAAGGACAAGGTACCTGTATTAATCAGTTTTGTATTGTAATGCAAAACTGGCAAAAGCAACTTATAGAAGGAAAAGTTTATTTTGGCTCATAGTTTCAAAGGTTTAGTTCATGGTGGGCTGACATCATTACTCTGGGCCCAAGGCAAGGCAGAACATCATGGCAGAAGGGTATAGTAAAAGAATACTGCTTACCCCATGGTAGCCAGAATGCAAAGAAAGAAAGAAGTAGGGCCAAAGGATAATGAACCGTTTCAGAGTACACCCTCAGTGACCTTCCTCCTCCAACCATGCCTCTCCTGCTAACTTTATCACCCAGTTAGTTAGGTCATTTAAACTAGGATGGATTGATTGGGCTTGCATAATCTATTCATTTTTACCTCTAAATATTTCTTTATTAGTATAGAAGCTTGGCAGGGGGATAACTCATATAAAAATTATAACATTCTGCTGCTACCCCTCACAAGCCCATATTTATCTCACAATAAAAATGCATTTAGTCCACTTCCAGAAATTTCCATAGTCTTACCAGTTCCAGCATTTTTCCAAAAATCCAAGTCCAGATTTTCATCTGAGACCCAAGAAAAACTGAGAGTCAAGACAAGCCCCTGTGAAAATCAAAAGCCAGTTACACACATCCAAATACACTGACACAGAATAAACATTCTTACTCCACAAAGAAGGAATAAGTTCATAGAAAGAAGGGATTGGATCAAAGCAAGAACAACCCCTGGGAGGGGCAAACCAGTACTGTAAGTCTGTGTATAGCAGTTTGGACACTTGGTGGCGAGTTGTGCTCTCCAAAGGGCTTGGGCAGATCCACCACTTTGGCCTTGCTGGTTGCAGTACACTTGGCACTTTTAGCCTGTCTCTCTCCATAGGCAGTAGTTATTCTTGGCAGACAGTCCACATTAGTGGCATCTTTTAATTCCTTGGGCCTCTACTTCAGCATTAGCTTCACCTTGACAACTTTATATATCACTCTCTTAGAGGCAGCCTGCAAAAATTCTGACCCAATTACATTGGGCCTAGTCCTTGCTTTGAAATCTTGATGAAAATTATAAGACCTCTTAACTCATCATGCATCCAGTATTCCTGCAAAACCAGCACCACATGGATGACACCAAGATCTGACTCCAGTTCATGGAGCAGCTAGGTTCCTTAGAATCATGGCTACAGCAGCTTCTGAGATCCTAGGTAACTGAGCACAATTAAACAAATTCTAGGACCCTTGTGTAAGAAGGGTGTCCCCAGAATCTCTACTAAAAGTTATTTTCTCTTCAGGACCCTTGAACCTACAACAGTGTGATCTTACAAATCCCCCAATAACCTCAAGGCATTTTTTCCAATTTTCTCTGTGCAAAGTTACTTAACATCTCTTTAGTAAACATTTTTAGAATCCTTCAGCTCTGCTTTCTGCTCCTGATTCTCATAGTAAACCTGGACTAAAGCTTCTAGAAATGTCCATTCAACTGCCTAAATGCTGCACTACTTTGATATTTCCTCCATCAGACTAATTGGTACACTTTTTTTTTTTTTATTCACACTCACACAGAGTCTCGGGTTGTGGGCAAAACAGACGAGTTTTTTCCAGAATAAAACATGAATGGTTTCTAATCCATTTACTACTAGAGACTTCATTTCCCTCTGAAACCTCATGAGCACAGTCTCTATGTCTGCATTCTGATCTATTGAATTCCCACCAGAACTGTCTATTGAGCTCTGCTTTTAAAAATCTAAAGCTTCTCCATCCTTTATCCCAAAACCATGCCAAACTGTCCCTACAAACAAGCTCCAAAGGTTTCTGAACCACATGATCAGGTGGGATATAACAATACCACTCTCATTATCAATTTCTACCCTAGTCAGCTTTGCATTGCCATGAATAAAATACTTCACAAAAATAACTTAGATATGGAAAAGTTTATTTGGACTAAGATGTTCCATTCCACTAGAATGCTTCAACCTCCAGGGATCTCTATAACAGTAAACTTTTACAGGGACGCAAGATGTCAATATTCCAATTTTGTTCCCAGAGGTTTAGTCCATAGTGGCCTAAATCCATTGTTCTGAGCCCAAGGGACGCAGAACATCATGGCAGAGTTTGTGGTGGAGGAACACTGTTCACTTTGTGGGAGCTGGGAAGCAGGCATGGGACAGTGGGGGGGGGGGTAGGAAGCTACAAGGAAGATGAAACTTTCTAGGACATACCTCCAGTGACTCTCCTTCTCCAGCCATATCACACCTGGCTATGGTAATCCAATCTGTCCATTTAAATTGTGATGAGCTGTTAGGTTAAAGTTCTCATAATTTAATTATTTTATATCTGAATATAACTGTGTTATAACAGGAACTTAGGAAGGATACCTTATATACAAAACAAAGAGCCTCACATATTATTTTATAACCAGGTAGTTATAAGCACTATAAAAAAAATCACATTTCTTGTACCAGAACCTTCCCTTGGAAATAGGCTTTTTGGTACCTCAAATTCAAAATAGATTTACATTTCCAAATGTACAGATAACTTGCATGACCCTTCACAATACAAAAGTTTTCACAGTTGCCTCTGTTCTAAGCATTTCTTCACGATAAAAATTTACCATTACATTTTTGTTTGTATTTTTAAAGAATTTGTCTCCACACCCTCATCTAGAGACCTTCTTTTCCCATGATAAATGTGCCCATTTAGTTAACATAAAGCAGACAATATATTCTGCTACTACCTTAAGTATAAATGAATTATAGATAAGAGTTCATAGTTAAATACCTACTACAAAATATCCAGAGAAAGCAGGAAATTACAAGGAATGCAGAATAGTATTCCATTCATCAAGGAAAGAAAAGTCAAGGAGAATATAGGTAAAGAAAATTTAAAGTATTAACTCTGTGGAAACATTAACTTCTAATCCTTAAAACAAGATACTGACTATAAAAACCCACAACAATACCTGAGAATCCTTAACATTTTAGATAGATTCTTAGCCTAAAAAAAAAATCTAATAAATTTAAATGATTTGGGTTAAAATTATGTTTTTAAATACAATGTATCTATACTTATGTGGTAAGAGGATTCTTAATTTTAGCAAATTTTTTCTTATTAGTCATACAAATAGAATTAAATACTGTGAAACTTATTTAGTGATTAAATAATTAAATAAATTGGAAATTTGTTTTTGATTGAAGCTCCTGAAATGCAATGTGTCAACATATGAATGTTTCAATCATATTTAAGAATCCATTCACCTCCAGGTTTCTCCATAAAAGTAAACATTTAAAGGGATGTAGGATGTCAATATTCTCAATATAAATTTCTTCCAGTATAAAACATTTTTGAAGAAAATAGTCAACAGTTAAACAACAAGAACAAAACTGCTAATTATGAAAATCATGACATTTTAGTAATTGGCCTAGAAACCCCAAAAGCCATGCATTTCATCCTAAGCTATTTGGAGAAGGTGTTGGATGAGATTTACCCTTAGAGTTCTTTAGGCCCTACAATTACCTCATGTAATTCGTGTCAAATAAACTCAGACTGTGTCATATAAACGCAAAGGTACAACCTAGTAACAAGAACAAACATTTTCAATCATCCATTTGGTAGCAGTTGAGGATCAGAGAAGGAGCCTTGCTCTAATTTTCATGTAGCTATATCCTCCTTGGAGAATTGGTGGTGCATTAAAGAAGAATAAGTGGAAGCTATTTGGGGGCATTAAGTCCCATTGTACCCTACCTATTGTTTCTATTCTAGTCTTCTTAGGACTTTCTTTTTCTGTCTTTTTAATACCAAGTGTTGTGTCTGAGGACTAATTTTTCTCTCTACACCTTAGTTCAATTATGGATAAATGGATATTGGTATAATATCTTGTCATCTAACTACTAAATTCTATTTCATGGGAACAATTATTGGAGGCAGAAGTGTACAAGAACTGGACTTGAGGAAAATTCAAATTAATATAATATGAGTAGATAAAATGTAAATTTAGGTTAATACCACTGTCTAAGAACAGTGAGATGTGTCCATATTATGAATAACTATGAAGAATAAATGATACAATGACATTTCAACTTGTCACTCTCCAAGCCACTCTCTACTGGAGCACATAGAGATGAATCATTTGTATCATTTGCCTATTGCATTTATATCTGTAAGAGTTGACACACTGTCATCTTTGTTTAAATATTTTTCATTTATCTATTTATTGAAATGAGAAAAGGCATGCTGTGTTCTGAACAAAAGATAAATAAGATTGAGTTATGCTGCAAGTCTGCACATTCTAAGCATGATATTTAGGCTTGGACCTCTAAAATTGGAATTAGGTACAATTTTAACAAAGTGAAAAAAAACAATATGCAGAGGTTACAGAGGTGTAAAAGGTGACTAGTGTGAAGAAGAAATGGTAAAAGATGGTCATGAGGACTAATTCAACTACTGTATTTCAAGTGCAAACTCAAAGTCCTATGTCCTTTCATATTCCTAGTTACAAAGTAGACATCTTATAAATACCAGATTCTCTCAATTGAATCAGATTGGAGTTAGTTAAATTAAACAGTAGGACATGTGTTTTTAAAGTGTATTTTTTAAATATACCAGTAATTTTGTTGAGTACTCACAAAGAATTATATGATTTAATTTTTACCAAAATAGTATGAGATAACTTATCTTTTTCTAGTGTGGTAATTATAAATACGTTTCTATGTTAACTATATGTTGTGTTGAAATTCAGTATTAAAGCCACATTATTCTGTCTTTCAACTCCCATGACTCACATAAAAAGAGACACATAATTCTGTTTCAGAAAGAGAGAATAGTATTAACATAATATCAATAATATGATTTGTTTTGCATTGTAAATATGCAGGCACTATACAAAATATTTCAGTATGTTATGTGATTTAATTCTTACCCCAACCTTAGAATGATGCTATTATCATTTCATTAAAAAAAAAGTGATCAGGGTTTTGAGCAGTTAAATGATGTACCTTACTTGAGGTCTTATAGTAATAAATAATTAGGCCAGAATTAAAAATAAGACTGTTTAACAACAAAATGATCAAACTATACTACCAAAGCACACAGATGGAAAGGAGAGATATCCAGTTAACATTTATTAAGCACTTAGCAATGTACTAAAATCTTGACAAGATTTCTACTAGTTGGCTATCAAATTTTTATCTCATATTTTTATTCCATATACACATTGATATGATAGAATCTTAGCATGGTAATAATGCACATATATCTCACTATAGCAAAATTGACAGTTGATTTCCTAAAAAAAAAAAATATTTTGTTTCTCAAAAATCATTCCTAGAGTTCTAAATAGGAATTCTTGAGAACACCATTAATTCTTGTCACTCACTTATAGAAGGGGCTCTATAAGCTCCAACTGTTTATCCACAGCAAAATGAATGATTGAATAAATGAATACTCAAGTTTATGGATAGAATTGTTAGTGTAAGAACAAAGTTTACAAATGATGCTGTATTTTCCCATAATTTTTGGAATATTTTGTTTTGGGTTTATTAGTCAATATAGACTATACTACAGTTTGAAATTAAACAAAGTTTTATTTCTCACTCACATTATGATGCAGGTTGGAACTTTCCTGGACTAGTGTAAGAAAGCAAGACCTCATGCTGGCTCCCAGCTTGAAACTTTGTCTTCACAGTGTACTCATTTCCATGCACACAAGTGAAATAAAGAATGAGCATGAGCAGATGTTACATCAATTCTTAGTGAATTTAGAATGAAAGTAATACATCGCTTCTGCTTATATTTTATTGAGATTATTAAATCTGTGACACAATCTAGAGGCAAAGGGACTGGGAAATAGGTAAAGTATCATGGATAATGGGTGTACAATAATAATCTCTTCCAAACTCTCCTGTGGGCTCTGGGGTCTTCTTCCTTTCCAAACATACCGAGAGGTCCCTTGCCTCTGCCTTACTGTAGTGCCTTATCCTAAGTCCCAAATGTGTACTTTAAACAGAATTTTTTTTTCAAACCAAACCAAAACTGTAACAACATCTTAGAAAATAAAACAGATTCTTAGTCTACTGCAAGTCACTTTTCGTGACTTATAATATGTAAGTATTTGAAGTCAAAACCCAAACAACTACGAGGTTGTTCATTTACCAGTAGTGTCCTCTACTTGACTCATCTGAGATTTCTTTGACAATGCAGTTTTTTATTTGAGAAACCAAGAATACTGACATCTTATTCCTGGTCCCTTTACATCAGAAATCAGCTGAAATTCCACTGAAGTTGTAGCAGAAGACAACAACATCTCACATGTCAGTATTATTCCTCAAGGAAAATACTTTTCCCTATTCATGATCTTCTCTTTAACTTATGAAAGCTAGAAAAGGTAAACACCCATAAGAGAAAAGAAATTTATATTCAAGAAAACTATTTAATTACCTTGCTATTCTTTTTTTCAAGAAAAAACTAATCTGATTGCAGCTGGAAATTGATAATAAATGTAAATACCCCAAGGACACTCAGTTCATGAAATAATTAAATAAAGTGTATGAAAATATTTATCAAATCAAACATTACATGATTTAGATGAGCATTTTTTTAAAAAAAAGTGCATTCTCAAACTTGTTCCAATGTGCATTCTCAAACTTGTTCCAATGTGCATTCTCAAACTTAGTCCCAGTAGACTTAGTCCCATAGAAGACTTAGTCCCAATAGACTGTCTTCTATGAATGTCATTTTCTCATCAGCATGCTATCATGGATATGGAACTTGATTTTAAGCTGCAATCATTTTTAGTCCCTGGAGAAAACATGTTCCTGTAGGCTTCCTTCTCCTCCTCCTCCTCTTCCACCTCCTCCTGCAGATCCTCCTCCTTCTTCTCCTCCTACTCTTCTTCCTTCTGCTGTTACTCTAGTTATATTCCCATCCTTCTTTCTTCTCATGCTATGGGACTCCCATGTCTGACTTTTCGTAATATCTCCAGAGACATATGCCATCTATGTTTTCATCTTTGTTTATACAGTTTACTTTTTTGGACAGGGTTGACTTAACTCTTCTTGTCTTACAAATCTACTATTCCATCTCTTATTCTCAGTTCACATGAGCAGTATCTCTGTGAAAACATCCTTACCTACCCCAGAGAATTAGCTGTTGTCCTGTAGGCACCACAGAACCTACTACTTAAAACTATTGTTAGAATAATTTGAACACATGAATTCCTTAAATGCCAAAATATTATGTTATTTTCCCCCTTTTTACTTATACATTCATCATTTGGGAACTTGAAACTCAAAAGAGATACAAAGCATTTTTTTTCCAATTTCTGGCTACTTATTTTTCTGTATAGCTAGCTATTCTCTTAATAGTTTTCATAAAGTTATCTCTGAAATAATGGAGAGAGCAACTTCTTTTTTTCTACCTAATCCAAGGAGTACTTTTTTTCATTTTGTATCACAAATATACATATAATTATTATTAAACTCTCTTTAGTCTAGCATGGCTGTATTTATTTTGTACCATTAAAATATGCCCTTTATTCAAAGGATTCATTATATGTTTTCCTATGACCTAATATATGCATATAGATATTATTATATACACACAAATAAACATGCATATCTTGATAATAATCAACAAATTACATGTGTAAATAGTTATGACATTATTTTTATTAAATATTTTTTTTAATTGGAACATCACTATTCTAACTCATTTGGTAAATATTAGCCAGTTTAACAACATGGGACTGAAATAAAACAAAGGACAGGATGTTTTAAGAGATTATAAATGGAGTAAGAAAAAAATTCATATATGTTGGCATTACCTTAATCACATATCAGGGGCAGTGTATGTGTTTACTTTTTAAAATTTTATTTTGAAATGTGTTTTGAATACCTCCTGTTTGATGTACTGTTCTGCATTTTGCTGGAAATCTAAAAGTTATACTGTCAGATTCTTCTGTTTCACCCACATATTTGATATGCAAAGATATTTATCTAATCAATAATCTCATCATAGAACTATTGCATATACAATTATAATGTAAATTAGCACTACATAACTAAATAATCAGAAAGTTACATAATAGCATGGCAAATAGAAAAGTGACTTCATCTGCAAAACTAATTAAAGGTACTTGACAGTGTGTCATTCAAAATGTTCAACTTCTATGTTATAACTTCCCTCTGCAGGACAGTTCTTTGGATGGTCTTGGACCAGCTCAGTCCTCCCTACCTCCACTTCCACTTTCCTGCTTGTAACTCCTAGGAATAGCTGTTGGATGTGCAGGGAATACAGCATCCTGAAATAAGAGAAAACTGACTGGAACAACCTGGGATATATCTCCTCGCCATTCCCAGGGTCTCCATGGCAGAAAAGGATGACTTTCCATACTCTAGCCCACTGGTCATCTTACCTAAGTGGTCATCTTACTTCAGTGGTCATCTTACCTCAAGTTGTGTAGAAAACCTACAACAGGCTGCATTTGGGGATCTCTCAGCTGCGGCATAAGAGGCACAACACATTTGAATTCCATCCACCTCTAACTATCTGCAACCTTTTTAAGACTTGAGTGACCAGCTAGTGATATAATCCTAGGCTTTTGTTGCCTCATTCTGCCAATTTGCAAGACAAATCCACCTTCTGTAGCTTGTTGCATATGAGTGTGTCTCCTATCACTGGGCTCAAACAAATTTGTAACAGTATGTGCTGAGTCTGTTTCACACTCTAAGAGTAGGTGAAGGAAACAGAAAGTGTCTAAATTCTCATGGATGTTGTGCCCTCAAGGAGAACACATTTGATCACACACATTACTTAATTAATTAAAAATGTAAAGACAAATATAATCAGAGGTATAAAATACTCAATCCCTAAAAGATAGGTAATGACCCCCATGAGAATCACTGTAGGACGAATATTCCCTGAAGAAGAAAGCACAGAGTTCTAGAGATGAAAACTCTTAGGTTAAGAACTGGAATCCTAGTCATACTTCAATCAATAGTTTAGTTCATGATAAAGCATAAAGTAAATAAAACAAAAGAATTATATATAATGGCTTCCTCAGTGTAAGTGTAAAATGATCTATTTAATAAAATAATTGATGATAAATCTAGGACTGAATACTCACATTTTTATTATTCAAATTGTTAAAAATTTTTAAAAATATCTCTTCAATGAGAGGGATTAATTATTCAGTGAAGCCCAGAGGGGAGAAATAGAGTATGAGTAGAAGTGATAAAGGAGGCAGATTTCAGGACAAGGTATGAAAGAACAACAGCAATCACAGCTATGCAAAATTGATATAAATACTGAAAGTACAGATTGAGCATAGCCTTATCTGAAATGAATGGGACCAGCTTCCTCCTCCTCCTTCCCCTCCTCCTACTCTTCCTCCTTTTAAAATTTGGGAATATTTTGCATATACACAGTGAGATATTTGGGGGATGGAACTCAAATCTAAACATGTAATTCATGTATGTTTCCTGTACATTTTAATCACATATCCTGATGCTAGTTTTATAAAGTATTTCGAGTGCACCTGAGTAGTGAATAGGACTTGTCTGTGAGGTCTGGTGTGGAAGTGTCCACTTGTGGCATCTTGTGGATGTTCCAAATATTTAGGAATTTGGAGTATTTTTTACTTATTATTTCTCAATGAATGATGTCTAACATATAGTAATAATAACTTTTTATGGTATTTAGCAGCTTATACACCATTATCTCCTGTGCATTTTAGTATTATGAAAGAACTCTGTGGCCAACATCATATTACTATAAAAAGACTAATAAAACTCAGTCTCTTACTTCAGAGTCTATCAAGATTCCAAGATGAGTGATGTAGCAAAGTAACCCAAATCACAATTTCACTTATGAATATGACTCTTTAAGAAGGATTTGTGGTTAGATGATCTCCTGAAGGATTGCTGGTAAGAAAGTATTGTACCCACAACTAGGCCAATCCCTGCAGGAATCAATTCTGTCAGGATGATTTTTTTCATTGTCTCCATTTTACAAAGCAGAGAATTAGAGAGATTAGGTTAATTCTCCAAGTCATATCTAGTAGAGCTAGAGTAGGACTTAGTTACAGAACTTATATTAAACCTATGATAGAGTGATTCTTTGGCACTGATATAATTCAAAAAGAGGCAAGAAATCAATTGTTGAGAATTTTTCAAATCAGACTTAACCATGAAATATAAAGTGAGTATCCAACTTCTCAACACAGAAATCAATAATTTTATGATCCCTGGGATTTGGTGACAATTCTGATCTAAATAGAAGTTCAAGGTTTTTAAAATCAATGTCTCTTATCTTATATTTATATCTCATTTTGCTTGGGTTAAGAATTTTGATTCCTACCTATATTAACAGGTACTATATTCTTATTGGCCTTTTTCCATCATTATCAAGTCATATAAACAGTATGATGTCAAAATAAGAATATCAATATTATTACAAAAAAATAAACAATCAAGAAAAATTTCAGGGTTTTTACAGTTCTGTTTTTCTTATAAGCCATTCAGTTTAGCAGTTCCATTTTCAAAATGTCTTGAAACAATTTTATTTTTCTGTATGATATGGAATCAGTTTAATATATAGTTAGGTTTGCCTCTATTATTTTTTATTTTATTCTGTACTAAACCCTCTTTAAATTTTTTAAAACGTAGAGTGCTTACAGCAAATATATTGCTGATAGAAAGGTAAAATGCCTTATGAAGAGCAACTGAAAATATTTAGCAAGGTATAGTTTATTGTCCTTGGCCCCAGCAATCTAACTTAGAA
Organism: Spermophilus citellus; assembly: GCF_964194105.1. Taxonomy (NCBI): domain Eukaryota; kingdom Metazoa; phylum Chordata; class Mammalia; order Rodentia; family Sciuridae; genus Spermophilus; species Spermophilus citellus. The sequence goes on from NC_138189.1 coordinate 123,260,650, forward strand.
GTATCTATCCCAAAGATGCATGCAAAAATAACGAATATTTGTATGTAGCTTCTTCACAAAAATTATTAATGAAAAGAGAAACTAAAATTATTAAATAAGAGTAAACTAACTAAAGTATCCCAATATATGAGTGCCTTTTCCCCACCTATAGCTTTGTCAATGATATTTTCAAACTTTTATATTTTTTGCCAGTCTTACAGATGAATCATACCAGCAAAGTACACTTTTAACATGTATTTTTATTAGAAGTGAAATTGAGCAGTATTTATATATGCAAATACCTTTGGATTTCCTTTTCTATGAGTAGCTTATTTATGTCTTTGGTCCATTTTTAAAATTTAATTGTTGGTTCTCTCTTCCCAATATTTAATAGCTCTTCATATATTTGAGAACTATGAAATGTTAACATTTTTCCTAGTTTTACATTTATCTTTTGATATTGCTAATGCAATTTGAACATATAAACATTTATCTGATTCAAATGCAGTTAAGTTTAGCACTCTTATTGCTTTTGGAATGGCCCTAATCCTAATGAATTTCCCACACTCCACCAGAAAAGAGACTGAGACCATATTTCTCAGATGGACCAATTGACTTCTGACCCAGGGGCATATCCTGTAGAAGTTAGCCCATCAATAGAGTCTTCCACTTGAAACTTGAACTAGTAGGCAATAACAATTTTTAAATTAAACCCCTAGATTTTTGAATGAAAACAATTTTGGTATTGTCTTGTTAGCAGGAAAAATTAGTTAACACTTTATCCAATGTTCCTAGTAATATTTATTCAACTGTTCTACTTTTTAACCTATGAATTTGCCATTTCACATTCCCATAAAAACCTGAATTTATTTAGGATCTCCTATTTTATCCCATCAATTCACCTGTAAATACAGATTCAATTAATATGTGTGAAATATAGAGGCTTTTTGCATGTCTTAATATCTATAATTGCCTTTTGGAATTATATTGCTTCTCTAGCAGTAGTAAAACTTTCACAGAGCTCCTATTTTTCATTGAATAAATTTATATTTTAAGTGGAGTCAGAATCGGTAATCAGGAATATATTTCATTTAGTTAATGTGCTTTGAGGCCTACAGGCAATTCAGTATGCATAGAGGGAATATCATCTCACCAAAACAAAAAAAAATTTGGTCTACAAAAAAGCATCAGTTGTGTATGGCAACTTATTAAGAATACCAAACTTTGAAAAATATTTCAAATAACATAAAAACTTGGAAATAATCAGAATGTATTAGAAAAGTATCTTCAGAAAATAATATAAACACGGTATTAGAGGAAGATGGAATCATATATTGATTAAATGAATATGTGATGATTACTTTGCTTGTGTTGTTCTTTTAGTATATCAATTTTACTAAGGGTTAGTTTGCATAAAATAAAATGAAATAAAACCTGTGTTACAAAAAGAAACAAGTACTGCATGATTTCACTTAAATAAGGTGACTAAGATGGTGGAATACTTACAAATAAAAAATAGAATATTGATTTCTAAGGGTGAGGAGAAGGAGGAATGGGGAGTTATTTTTTAGTGGTTATAGAGTTTCAGGTTTGCAAGACAAAAACAGTTCTGAAAGTGGATTGTGGTAGTGATTGCACAACATGAATATAATGTGGTCAATTTTATGTTATATTTTATTTTCACAACAATTTTTTAAGAGAACAATGCATCCATTTAAGCATACAATTAGGCAAGTTTTACAATTGCTTATCTTTGTGTATCCACACCCACATTCAAGTCATAAAATTTTACATACTTCCAAAAGATAAATTCTGTTCCTTTGTGGTCAATTTTCTCTCCTAGCCCCAGGGAATCTCTGATATACTTTCTCAAGCAGATTATTCTTAAAAATTTATAAATAAAATCATAAAGTATATATACTTTTTGATCTGTATCTTCTATGTACTAAAATGTTCTTTCAAATTCATACATGATTTTACCTGTTCTAATAGTTCTTTTATTTACTGAGTAGTATTTCAAGGTTTGAATATCTAATTAATGATTTTTTTTTCAATTTTTGGATTTATGAATAAAACTGCTTAGAAAAATAAGCAGAGTTTTAGGTCTTGGATTGTGGCTCAGTGGTAGAGCACTTGCCTAGCATGTGCAAGGCACTGGGTTCGATCCTCAGTAACAAATAAAAATAAAAAAATAAAATAAAGGTATTGTGTCTATCTACAGCCAAATATATATATAAAAGAAAAATAAGCAGAGTTTTAGAAGATCTTAAAACCTGAATAAGTATTTTTTTAGTTTTCTACAAATTCTAGGATTTTTTTCTATTTGTATGGAAAAAGGTACAGATATTAACAATATTTTTCTAATTCCTAAGCACTGTATAACTTTCCATTTTCTTGTGTCTTCAAATTCTTTGATTGGTATTTTATAGTTTTCAGTGTACATGTTTTCATCTTTTGGTTACATTTATTGTAATGTATTATCATTATTTACAATAATGGCTATTGTAAATATGATTTTTCTTGGTTTCCTTTTCAGATAGCTCATTGTTAGTATGTAGAAATGCTACTGATTTTGTAAGTTGAATTTGTACCCTGTAACTTTACAGAATTTGTTGAGTAGTGCTGACAGTGTTTTGGTGGAATCTTTAGATTATATACACAATAACTGTGTCTTCAAACAATGACAACATAGTTTCTGTTCCAATTTGGATGGCTTTTATTTCTTTTTCTTGATTAATTGCACTGACTAACACTTCCAAGACTGTATTGAGTAAATAACTCAAATGGCGTTCTTGTCTTGTTCCTGATCTGAGAAGAAAAGTTTTCAGTTTTTCAACATTGTGATATAATCTCTGGGTTTGTTGTACATGACTTTTATTGTGTTCATGCACATTCTATCAAAATCTAATTATCTGAGAGTTTTTATTGTGAAAGATGTTGAATTTTGTCACATGACTGTTCTGCATCTATTTAAAGGATGAATGTCTTTTGCCCTTTGTCCCATTAATGTTATCACAGTTATAGATGTACTTCTGTTGAAATGTTTCTATCTCTTGGATGAATCCCAGTTGACAATGGTGAATTATCTTCATTTAGTTTGCCAATAATTGTTAAAACATTTTTATACCTACACTCTTCAATAATAATGGCTGATAATAAACTAGAGTTTGTTTTCTGTTTGTTTCCTACTGTGTCCTTTTGGTATAGAGATGATACTGGCCTCAGAGTTACAAGAATTCTCTCTTCTTTAACTTTCTGGAATAGTTTGTCAGAATTGATATTTAAAAAAAAATGTTTGGTAGAATTCAGCTGTGAGATCATCAGTCCTGGACTTGTCTTTGAAGGAAGACTTTTGATTACTCAATTTCATTATTTATTATTGGCATGTTCAGTTTTTTGATATCCTTGTGATTCATTTATCATTATGGATGTCTAAGAATTTCTTCTAAGATATACAATTTGTTGCTATATAATTGTTCATAATAGTCTTATAATAGTTCATAATCCTTTGTATTTCTCTGGTATCAGTCATGATGTTTCTTCATTCATTTCTTATTTCACTTATTTGAGTCTCTTTTTTCTCAGTATTGCAAAAGATTAAAGAATTTTATCTTTCCAAAAAAAATTATCTTCATTCCATCAAACGTTTTAATAGTTTATCAATTCTTTATTTAATTTATTTCTAAAGTGGTCTTTGTTATTTCCTTTTTTCTGCTAACTTTGAGCTTAGTTTGTTCTTTTTTTTCCCTAGTTTTTTGAGGTGAGATGCTAGAATATTTGTGATTTTTCTTCTTTTTTTGACATAGCAATTATTATTATAAACTCCCTTTCTTCAACTGATTTCACTGTATTACATAAATATTAGTAAACTGGATGTTTGTTTTAACTGTTTTTTCCTCATTCTCCTTTTAATATCTTCTTTGACCCATTTTTTGAAGACTTCAAATATCTCAGACAAAAAGAATAAGTTAGAGCTGTCACTCTATTCAATTTCAAAATATATAACAAAATTATAGTGATCTAAAAGGATGGTAGGCATAAAAACAGACACAGATTATTTTAGTAGAAGAGAGAACAAAAAAATAAATTCTCACATTTAATATCAATTGAGTTTTGACAAAGGTGCAAAAACACACAATGGGAAAAATACAATCTCTTCAATAACACTACACGTTTACACAGAGATAAATAAAATTAAACTCTCATGATAAACATATATAAAAACAAGCTCAAAATTGACTAAATACATAAACATAAGACCTGAAATTGTAAGGGAAATATAGGGGGACATTTCCATAACATTGATTTTGGTGATGATATTTGGATAAAGCCTAAAAAGCATTGGAAACTAAAGAAAAAAATAAACAAATGGGAATACCTTAAGCTAAAATGCTTTTTCACAAGCTAAGGAAACAATCAGTAGAGTCAAGAGACAAACTAAGAATGGGAGAAAATATCTCTGATCCACTTATCTAATAAAGGGTTAACATATAAATTACATAAGGAACTCAAATCACTAATAATAAAAACAATTTTAGCAGTCTTCATTATTTTGTACAATTATGTACCACTCTTCATGAGCATGAACTGTAGTATATTCAACCACATTTTGCTTATAAGAATTTATTTCAATATTTCAAATACTTCCCAATTATTAAAATAAATTATAATAATATATTTCTGAAAATAGGCTTTATTGATTTTTTATTTGTTATTTTTAGATATACATGAAAGTAGATTGTATTTTATCATATTATACATACATGGATTATAACTTATTCTAATTAGGATCCTATTCTTGTGGTTGTATATGACGTGGAATTACACTGGCTGTGTATTCATATACAAGAATGGGAAAGCTATGTCTGATTAATTCTACTGTCATTTGTATTCTTGATAATTGCCATTCTGTCTAGAAGGAGATAAAATCTCAATGTAATTTTTAATATGAATTTCTCAAATTACTAGTGATGTTGAACATTTTTTCACATATTTTTTGACCATTCATATTTCTTCTTCTCTGAAATGACTTTTCAGTTCCTTTGCTTGTTTATTGATTGTTTTATTTGGTGTGTGTGTGTGTGTGTGTGTGTGTGTGTTTTGTGTGTGTATGTTTTGTGTTATTTGTATATCCTGGAAATTAATGCTTTATCTGAGGTGCAGGTGGTAAATGTTTTATCCTATTCTGTAGGCTCTCTGCTAACATTCTTGATTTTTTTCTTTGCTGTGAAGAGACTTTTTAGTTTGATACCATGCCATTTATCGATTCTTGATTCTATCTCTTGTGCTTTTGGAGTCCTATGGAGAAAGTCAGTTCCTAAGCTGACATGATGTAGAATTTGGCCTACTTTTTCTTCTGGTAAGGGAGGGTCTCTGCTTTAATGCTTGGCCCTTTATCCACTTTGAGCTGAGTTTTGTGCAGAGTGAGAGATAAGAGTTTAAATTCTACTGCATATGGATTTCCAGTTATCCTAGCACTATTTGTTGAAAAGGCTATCTTTTATCCAGTGTATGTTTATGGTGCTTTTGTCTAGTATGAGATAACTGTATTTAAGTGAGTATGTCTTCTGTTCCATTGGTCTTCATGTCTATTTTTGTGCCCAAACCATGCCATTTTGTTACTGTAATTTATAGTATAATTTAAAGTCTAGTATTGTGATGCCTCCTGTGTCATTTTTCACAGTAAGGATTGCTTTGGCTATTCTGGGTCTCCTATAATTCCAAGTGAATTTCATGGCTGCTTTTCTATTTTTATAAAAAAATACCACAATTTTAATAGGAATTGCATTGAATCTGTGTAGTTCTTTTGGTAGGATGGTAGAAATAGGCTTTTGTTGTCATAAAAGTCCATCATTAGTCCTAGGGATGTAACTCAGTAGTAGAACATTTGTGTAGCATCTTGCAAAGCCCAGGGTTCTATCCTCAGAACTTCCACAAAGTAAAATAAAATAAAATGGAGAAAGAGGAAGAAAAGTCATTTTTCAAAACTATTCATTTATTAATCTGCACAATTTATCAATATTTATTTATAAATAAGCAAGTCATATCATATAAACTTACTTGTATTTTCAATGGGCTAAAATACAAAAGTCTTGCTTGTATATTTATCAGTAAAATAAAGAATGGAAGCTGCATAATGGTAAAGTCAGATTAGCCATTAGTTAGTTGGCAGTATTTACTGAATACTGATAAATAGACCAGTGTGATCAAGGATAACATGAATGAAGTCTGTTTATAGTAATATATTTTTTCTATTGTCATTAATATCTCAAAAAGTGCAATTGATGCCCATCAAGTTTTTAGAAGACTTGAAAATGGGATAGTCAATAAACCAATTGGCCTATTAGTTACATCTTTACAGCAGAGTCATTACTAAGGAAAACAAATATTCTGAATTTTAAGACTTTATTCAGGGTCATAATGATGTGCGTCAAGACCAACAAAACAGAGAAAGAGATCAGGCTCAACTCTGAATAAAGACAATTCAGGTTTGTATCCTAAGAGCAAATTGAGGGGGTCAATGGGTGGAAATCACTTAGAGGAGATATCAATAGTATGAGGATTCATGCTAAAAGGGCCTAACAGGATTCTACATGAAAGCAGACCAGAGTGATGAGATATTGAGGCTGGGGAGAGAAAAATGTAATCAGATGTGAAGGTGGGGGTGGGGAGGAGGGGAGGTTCTCTGTGAATTATTATTAATTATTATTAATGATTATTGCTACAATTGGGCTTTGCAAGTGTAACAAGCATGGGGCTAAATTTGAGGCTTGGTTCAGAAAATAATATGGATAATGTTTGATCAAGAGGAGTCTTTGTCATTGAGTGGTTGTATAACATTACACAGACAGAGATGACAAGAGAAATAAAGCAGGAAAATCACATAAATAAATGAAACAAACAAAAAAGTATGTAAATTCAGATCAAAATATTTTCTGATAGCTGTCATAGATAACACTAAATGCCCCTGTCAAAATAGAATTTATACAGTGATCATATTGGTTATTCAATGATGGATCACTATTAGGGGCCATAAGCACCAGGAGAGATTTATGAAAAGAGTAAAGGGTATTTGTTTGTATATTCATTATTGAGGAGGGCCTGAAGTGTGCAGATGGAGAGAGAGGTCTAGTTTCTATTTGGTGTCATATCTTTGTGTAAGATCAAGAAAAATGTGGGAAACTTTAAGGCTATTAAGATGCATAGATTTAAAGTGATTAATAATTTTCATGGTGACAAACTGAAATATTCAGAAAAATGCTCATTTATAACTGACACAGGAGAATCAACTGACTTTGAGGTTTCTCATGCTGGCTGTCTCCCTGGTAGAAGTAGGAGTAAGAAATATTTGATATGGAAGGGTTAGTGAGCAATCACTCATCATTTGCACACAGAAAAGCAATTGAGTTTGTCAGACTCAGGTCATTCAATATCATCTTTCTGCATATTGCCATTAGTTGACTAGCTGCATGAGGATTTAAATAAATTCTTGCTTCATTTCATAGAAAATCTATAGAAAATGAGGGATTCCAAAAACTCATCTCAGTAAAATATCAGCTATTAAATATTCTTAAATTAAGCAAATGGGAAGATCAATTGCCATGTCATTATTATGTCATGACACTGCATCATAAATATTTAACCCAAATATTCCATCGGACAACAAATAAATAGATAAATATACATGAAGTCTGGGCAGTATATCATTCAGGGGTCAGTCAATAAAAGAGAAACCATTAAAGATGTTTCATTAAGGCAAGGATTTAATACCATCAATTAAATGTTGACAAAACCCTGAGACAGCATTGAGATTGAAGGTCAATGAGAGCTAAAGCAAGCTCTCCAGCTACTACTCTCTTCACCGACACAGAAAGTGACAGAAACCACTAGCAAAATCCATCCTGCTTCCTGTTCTCAAGCAGATGATGTCTAGGAAAAAAAAGCTGGAAGGTTTTTGCAAAATAAGACTTCTTTTGTTCAGTTCTACCAAAAGTATGTCGAGACCTTATTTTCTTCCAGATCTCACATAAGAGCTTTTACTTGGTGAGATCCTATCAGATACTCTTCATCAGGGCTCTGCAATAGAAGGGAGAGTGTAGATGGAGAAAGATGGTGTTGGGATGTCAGAAATAACCCATCAATGTAGAGCGATCACATTCTGGGTTCAGAGATATTGGTAAAGAGAGTTAAAATGTAATTAAACATGAGTTTTTATTATAGCATTTCTTACTAAGAAAATATTTTTTCTAGGCAAATTAGGTCATAATTATAGTTATTGTCACAGATTATATATATAGTTATTGTCACAAAATCCTTATCAAGGTATATATGATGGTGGGAATAACATTGATAATACTTATTTTACATCATCTTTTCAATTATGCCTTGAAGATAGAATATTATCATTCGTGAATTTATTCATCGTAGTCACCATATTGTTAAAATGGATCTATTCTTTTTTAAAAAAATTATATATCGCTGGACCTTGATTTTATTCATTTAATTATATGTGGTGCTGAGGATCGAACCCAGTGCCTCATACCTGCTAGGCAAGTGCTCTACCACTGAGCCCCAGCCCCAGCCCCAAAATAGATCTATTCTTAAAATAGATATCCAATAAATATTTTCTGAATAATGTATAGCTATTTTTCAGTTGGAGAAGTTATGACAAAATATGCCACCCACGTACCTGTCTTCTACATTCCTTCCTCTGTCATTTATCTTTTTGTTGCTCAGAGCTGACTTACACTGAGATTAAAAATATACAAGTATATTATGTTTCTTTAAAAGACAAAATGAAAATTGGAATGCAAAACTATAATGTATTCAAGAAGTTTTAAAAAAGGAAATGTACAGAATCAGTACAAAAAGGAGAAAAAAAAGACAAAAAACTTGTTAAATTTTTTCCAGACTGCATATTTAAAAAGGAAACATCTAAATAATTTTAATAATAAAAATATTGTCAATTCAGAAACAAACTAAAATTTCCTTTATTGTTAGAATAGGTAAAAAGCATAGGAAGGAAATGATAAACCCCCAAACTCAACTTATCAAAGGTAGCTAGAATCTGCTTATATTTCATTTTAAGAAAGATAACAGTTTCAGATAACTTGTATACAGGTTAACAGTGATATGGATAACAGCAGGAAAAAACATCTGTAATATATAATAGAGGCAGTGGAAGATGAGGGAAATGTAGCTCACAGACAGAGCATGGATACATGGGATACCCAGGTTCTAAATCTTTTTGTATGTCTTTTTAGTGTGGTGCCCCATGTACAAATGTATGGCTTCTCTGCATTTTTTTTCAGTCCTGGGCTTGAAACCATGGTCTTGAGCTTCACCTACATTCCCAGCCCTTCTTATATTTTATTTTGACACAGATTTGATTAAGCTGCTGAGGTTGGCCTGGAACTTGCCATCCTGCTGCCTTAGTCTCTCAAGTAGCTGGGACTACAGGTGTGCTCCAATGAACCCAGCAATACAGTATGTTTGAACTGAGTTATCTTGGGAAAAGTGAGAATAGTGTAAAGGAAAACTGACACCAACAAGTTGTACAGCAAGTTTTTATTTTAGAACAACAATTTTAACATCTGGTAAGTAATCAGAGAGAATGTATCCAAGCACATGCATCTATTTTGGTACTAAACACAAAAGTTGTTTGTATTTTACCATAAAACAAACAAAAATGGCTTTCACATGAAAATGTGCCAACTCAACTCATATCATTGACTACTATGAGAATCCCTGATCTGGGTCGTCAAGACAGAAGATATTTAGAATGTCATCGCTAAAATGATGGTTATGCACATGTTCTGTCCTCTTCTCCCCCCAGAACTCATTGAAAGTTAATAAGTACAATAAGAAATAGAACAAAAATGTTCGAGACATTGGTAACCACAAAACAGAGTATGTTAGGAAAAGCTGTCAAATATGCAAAGATGTTACAAGAGTGTGGCAAGATTCCAAGAGAGGATATGGTTGACAGCTGTGTTAAAAAAATAATAATATTAAGCATATCCCAAAGTCCTCCAAAGGAAACTGAACTGAAATCAAAAGCAGAATAAAATGAAGATATCGTTACTAGACATTACCCTGGGATGATTTTGGTACTAGGAGAAGGGCAGGAAGCAGGGGTCAAGAGGAACACAAACATGGCATCATATTAGAATGCCTGCTATCTGCAAAATGTAGTGTGCAGAAGGAAGGGTAAGCCAGAGATGTAATGCACAGGTCATGTCTGCTGTCTGGGAAGAAGCCACACCTGAAGGACACAGCCTCACACAACCTCACACAGCCTCCATGTCTTTCACTGGGAGCTCTCAAGCAGAGTCCAGTTATGTTTTTTGCATTTGAAACTACTGAAAACAGTGCTCTCCAAAAGAGTTTATTTCACTGAAAGATGAATATATTTGAAGAGGAGGTGACACAGAAGATGGCATTTTAAAAGTGGAACAGAAAGGTGAAAAGAAGAACACATGAAAGACCAAGAATAATATTGACTGGGAAAATATTGTCAAGAAGCAGTGAAAAAAAATGCAGTTTCCTTGAACAAAAAGAAAAATGTGATGATTCACTCACCATTTGTTTAAAGAGGAACTAGAAGTTGTAATCCGGAAAGATCAGTGAAATAGCAGATGGGTTGAAACTTCAGCTGACATTGTGTAGGAAATAAGTAAGAAATAAATTATCTTCACAGAAATGAACACCATGTTGAATACTGCAAGGAGAAGATGTAATACTAGGAGTATTAAGTACAAATAAGGAAACAAAAATAATAAAGTTAAAAAGTTTTCAAAAGATTATAGGTAAGGAAGTGAGACAGAAAGGAATCAACTTACAAAGAATAAGTTTCCTTGAATAATAGATCTAAATAAATAAAAGAAATGCTAGAGTATAAAGAGTGTATTTTCAGAAATAATACTAGTCATAAAGTTAAACATAAAAGGGGAAATGATTTTCTGAGAAAAAAAAATTGACTTGAATGACTGACCTAACATAAGTCTCAACAAAATTCCTGGACTTCAATTATAAAGAAAGTTTTAAGACTGGGGTGTAGCTCAGTTGTATAGCACTTAACTACCATATACGAGGCCCTGGGTTTAATCCCTTGCACTGCAAAAAGAAAAAAAAAAAGAAAGAAATTAACTTTTAGACATCCTAAGCAATCATTGGTAATAGGAAGAACAACAGAAGCTTGCCTTACATTTCACCACGATAGTATTCTTCATACCAAAAGACAGCAAGTGAGAGGCTATTGGCTACCTGGAATATAACTTTATATCCAGCCAAATTTTACTTTTATTATATATAAAGAAGACATGTTTACTCATAGGGAGGAAGCATTTCATAAGAGCTTTGAGAAGATAAGACAAACTGCTGGCTTCAAATCGTGAAAGATGAAGCTACACAAATATATGTGAGCATGAGCATTGAACTTAGTTAACCACAGGTTGCAATCTGTGAATGCTCAGTGAGCAATGAACAATGCAACTTTGGAAGCAATATAACCAAAATGTTAAAAAAAAAATGATGCAGGAGGCAGCATATCTTTTAATCAAGTGGTCAAGGAATATAATTTTAGAATGGGATATTAAGGCACTTAAGGAAAGAAATAAGGTTCTGTTGCAATTTATCTTATCTTCAAGACATAGTGAAAAATTTTAATCAATAAAAGTAGTATGCTCCATTGAAAATGATGACTACTTTATTATCGATGGAAATTTATTTATTCTCTTTCCAAACTGGGAAGCCCAAGGTCCCAATGGCCACTATATTCATGTCTGGGAGATAAGTATTTCTTTGCTAATTTAAACTCAATTATACTTTTTTCTACCAAAGTAAAAAAAAATTATACAGTTCACAAATGAACCTTATATAAAATATCAGAAGAAAAACATCTGAGTAAAAAGAAACTGGGATTATAGATTATATAGAAAAATTATTGCTAGAAAATAGATAGTAGATATCAAAGCAAGAAAGAAAAATGTGTAATTATTCCAATGTCATTTGTATAATTGTTGATGATTGTACTTAATATCTTCCTTCTTCCATTACCCCGTTCTCTGTTCCATTGTATGCAGAAACTTGAGTAGATCATGAACTTCGTTTCCGTGCTGATCAAGAAATAATATATCAATTAAACTGGAAGATACTTCACAGGAAACAATGTGTATCATACCACTAATCATTTATTTTCAGCGGGAAATCTGACACTCTAATATACCAATCAAATTTCTATCTTTGGGAGAAATTACAATCCTGACTGTCCTTCAAATTTACATGAGTAAAACAGGATGGCTACTCAGTCTACTTCTTGATATGTCACTTAACATTATCTCCCAACCTGGGAATCTGCTCACAGAATTCAAGTGTCAGTCTGAAAATTATCTCATAGATTTTCAATGAAAAAGACCTCTATAAAAACTACCACATGGGTGGCAGTATAGAAATCTTAAATCCAGGTATTGCCTTACTTTTAGATTTATTTTGATTCAGTTTGTGCATTGATAGCAATATCTAATTTGCATAATAATGGTAATTATTAATTATATGATGAGCCTATATTTGTAATGAATTATTTTCTTAGAGTTCATTGAATGTTAGAGTTTCTTAGATATTGAACTTTATAAAGATAACAACACTTTAGTGAAATTCTAATTCTTATAGATTCAAGTGGGAAATGTCAAAGTCTATTTAAAACAGTACATAACAGAAGATATAATAGTGGTAGTTAACATTATAAATATGTAAACATTATAGTTTTACCTTTCTTGTTGGCATTAATTAAACATGATGACCTTTTATGCATATTAAGAGGAAATGATTCTTAATGATAATAAAGAACCCTATATAATAAGAATTAATAACTCACTTGTGTATCCAATGAATTGTTTCACTCTCATGAACATTAATTCTTTAAATTTTATCATAGGAAAGTATTTTATAGCATGTTAATTAAGAATCAATGTTTTATTAGAGCTGAATAAAATAAGTAAACTTATGGCCTTTGGAACAATACAATGCAATCATGTAGATGTAAGATTCAAAAGAAAAACGAAGGTTTTAAGAATAAATGTATTTTTTGTCATTTAATGAATACTGAAAAGCGTGTTGTAAATAGTCTAATTCCTTTCTTAATATGTAAATCTCTCATATAAAACAAGGTTGCTATCTGTGTAGGCTGGCCTGCAATTGAGCCTTTCTTTGGTAGCAGCATCTGCAACCAAGTGCACACTAACACCCTTTTTTTCCTTTTTCAATGTCCTCTGGTGCTAATTGAAGATTTTTGTGATGAGCTTTGAATGCGCAGGAAATGCCTAGTAGGAGTCCAGACATTTGCAAATGGAATTTCTGGCTAGTTTATTATTCCCTATCTATACTAGCATTTGAGCTTTATTCGTATTAGACTTAAATCCCCTCTGTGCTATTTAAGTCATTATTTGCCAGTTTTAAAATTGAATACATAATACTTGTAATCTGAAATATGTGGCTTCAGTGTATTTTGTTGAAGACTCAATCGATGGCTCCAAGTTGAAATATAAAAAAAAAAAAATAGAAAATAATAAAATGCTTACTTCAGAGGAAAAAAACTTCAAGGTCATGACATTAATACTGTCATTTTCATTATACTCATGAATATATTGCATTTAAATGATGTACTCTTCAACATTAAAAAACCTTTCTAATGTTTTTAAAAGAATAAAATACCTGAATAGATAGGATTTTAATTTTAGAGCCTAAGAGTTTTAGCTTTCAGAACTGTCATGTAATGTAACCATTTATTTATTATAAGTAACTATGAATTGCTGGTCCAACAAATAAATTCATTAAAATAAATTATTAAAATAAATGCATTAAAATAAAAAAGAATTTGGTTCTCTGTAAGAGACTGAGGGAGAATAAAGGTTTTACTATTGTCTAAGGCAAAATGATAGGATGGGCCAGAGAAACTGGAGTGGAGGAGCGCAGGAAAGGTAAAGAATGAATATACAAAGAGTAGATACATTCTGGTTCAGACTACCACAGACTAAACAGCCCCTTTTTTGGCTTCCCTCTCCAGTTATCATGGCAACTTTTACTAAACAATAGGCTATTATGAATAGAGTCCTCTATTGCTTGCATACAATCTCACCAACCAATCAATGGATCTTCAAAATATCAATTAATTAATTGGCAAATCAGCAAGTCAATAAATTGATCATCTCCTGTGGGTAAGACATTGGCTGACTAGGAAAACCAAGGCCCAAGGGCTGATGCTGATGGCCATAATCAAGGGGGAAATCCCAACAATATTACCATAATCAGAGCTTCCCAGAGTGACCACACTGAAAGAAAACACACATTTGATCATTTTTTTTAAATTTGTGATAAGAAAAATTAACATGATACCTCCCATCTTAACATTAAGTATTTAATGAACAATATGGTATTGTAAATTATAGTCATAATACTGTGCCTCAGATCTCGGTAAAGTGATTACCCTGAATAACCGAAGCTTTTATACTTGTCAAGCAATAAAGGAGAACTGGGTTTTGTTTTATTTGTTTATTTATATATATATTTACAAGACATCTGGAAAAGTCATATGCTTTAAAAAAATAACCACACAAGATCTAAAACCCTCAGACCAATCTTTGCCTTTCTCCCTTCCTTTATATCACTACTAAACCCTAATTTGGTTTTGTTAGATTTGTCTCCAAACTATGTCCTTCTGTTTATTTTTAGCACTATTATTCTAGTACTTCAGGTATTTTTCACCACTTGATAATCTATGACAACATGCCGCTACCTGATTTCCCTGCCTATGAACTACTCCCTTCAAGTCCATAGTTTTTACTGCACATTGAGCATTCTCTCTTTAATTAGGGATTATCAAGTATTTCCTTTCCTTATAAATTTGGGCTGTAAAAGAAATGTTCATCAAATCATGCCACATTCACTTCTTTTCTTGTTTTTATTCTCATTATAGCTAGAAAGGACTAATTTTTAATAGAGATATGAGGAATTTTTAAAGTTCTAATTTGTGGCTTCCTAATCCCCTAGGTTTTGAATTAACCTAATTTCTTAATGCCCTAATTCAGTGTCTGGCTAATCATATATGCACATGTTAAAGGAAAGTGACAGAACAAATAACTATTAACATAAGTTTTGAAAATACCAAGATGGCTATAATTTTTTTAAATTATATTTTTTTCCCAAAGAGTTAGCAATTTTATTAAAGGTACTATTTTGATCTTAAAAGTTCTCCAAAAGCCCACATGTTAAAGGCTTGGTCACTGACCTGAGACACTATTAGGGAGTAGAGAAACCTTTAGGAGGTGGGGCCTAGTGAAGGAAGTTAGGTCAATGGGTGTGTGTCCTGTCATAAAGCCTGCCCCTTCCTTTCTCTCTCTCTCACTTCCTGGCCACTGAGAAGTGAACATCTTCTTTGCCAAACACTCTTGCCACGATGTTCTGTGCTACCACAGGCACAATGCAACAGGATCTGACCATTATGGACTGAAACTCTGACCTAGAATAATAGATATCAACAAATGATGTTTAGCAAGCTTGCTTATACAATAGAGGAGCATTTAATTTATTAATTGTCTACATTTTA
This sequence comes from Spermophilus citellus, assembly GCF_964194105.1. NCBI lineage: Eukaryota > Metazoa > Chordata > Mammalia > Rodentia > Sciuridae > Spermophilus > Spermophilus citellus. The sequence goes on from NC_138189.1 coordinate 123,276,230, forward strand.
TTCCCAAACTTAGACATTTTCCAGGAAATCATGCCTCAAAAACACACAGGATCTGAGTTTCTTTCCTAGAGCTTATTTACTCATAAGAGTTTTACTTATGCATTTATTTCAATTTATTTATACTGAACCAGGAACATCCTATTAAGGACACACCTCAGGTAATGACTATCCTAGTGGACATTTTATCTATTTTCCCATTGGTCTAGTTATGTTGACTAGGAGATTAAACTGGGCCAAATGCCTTCTTTTCTTCCCTCAGGGGCATTCCCGGTAAGTGGAATAATATTGGATCACAGGTCAGTTGACTCAACTCCTTCCTTACAAACAACCAACACCTAAAACAAAATTGTGGAAAACATGTTAGTAATTTGAGCACTGCATTTTATTTTGAAAAGGGCTGTAAGTTCTCAAACTTCAAGAAATCAATGAAGATTTTTTTTTTTTTTTTGGCGGGTGGGGGAGGTGGGGGGAGCATAGTTTGGAGGTTTTTTTGTACTCAGGATACAATGCATTCTGGGATAAAAAAACTGACTTTGCTAAACCCTGAACACTCTTAAAAATTCAGAAAGTTTTTTAAAAAAGTAAATCATTTATTACAGCAAAAACTCTCTCACCAGTCTGGAAGTTGCAGAGTTCCTACATATGTGAAATTATATCCAAGACTATGTATCCAAATTCTTATACACTGTGGTCATGTAAATTAGAACAGTCATTTTGCAGAATAGTATGAAGGTCCTTTGAAAAACTAAATGTAAATCTACCATATGATGAAGCAATCCTACTTCTGGGTATATACCCAAAGGAAATGAAGTCAGCTTATCTAAGCAAAACTTGCACACCCCTGTTGATTATATTACTGTTCACCATAGTCAAAAACAAGAATCAACAGAGATGTCCATTATAAGATGAATTGATAAATAAAATATGGTATATATGCTTAATATAATATTAATTAGCCATAAAGATGAATGAAATGCTTTCATTTGCAGCAAAATGGATGGAACTGAATGATAATAAGTGAAATAAGCTAGGCACAGAAAGACAAATGCAGCATGTCTGCCCTTATGTGGAAACTAAAAAAGTTAATCTCAAAGAAAATAAAATAATGATTACTAGAAGTTAGAAAGGATATAGAGGAGGGAGGACAGATAAATATTGGATAAAAAAAATTATCTAGGGCTGGGGATGTGGCTCAAGCGGTGGCGTGCTTGCCTGGCATGCGTGCAGCCCGGGTTCAATCCTCAGCACCACATACAAAGATGTTGTGTCTGCCGAAAACTAAAAAATAAATATTAAAAAAAAAAAAATCCCCCCCCCTCTCTCTCAAAAAAAAAAAAAAATATCTAATTCAATCATGGCTGCTGAAGCCTGTAAAGAATGTTTCATTAACATTTGCTACAATTTTATGAGTGATGTTATGTGTTCAACTCAGCAAATCTATATTGAGGCAGATGGTAGAGGACCTGCCAGGCTTACTCTCCAGCCAAATAATATGTCCCAACAAGGTCCCCTTACAGGAATTTAATTCAAATTTATGCCTGAGCAAAATTATATAAATATCTACAGGGCACATTTTTTTTTGGGGGGGGGGACTCTTCCAACTATTACTTGAAACTAAAATATCAATCTAAGGACAATCTGAGAAGTTCTATTGTCTTGTGGAGCTAGAAAGTTTTTCAATAGAGAATTACTTGGAAGAAGAAAAGTTCAGAACCTTGATGCATTTTAACAGCACTGGCTTTCTCTTCTCTATTATTATTATTGAGAGCAATTGTTTTATAATGGAATTAAATGTAGACTTTAGGTTCCTTTTCCATTCACCTAAGTAAAGTTGCTTCCTGAATTTCCTGAACTATAGATGGGGAAAAGAAGAAAATGAGACCAGTGGGAGAGTCTTCATATTAATCAAATGTTGAATTATGGACAAACCCCAACCTTCTTCACCTGGGTACACATTTACACTGTGCAACACTACAGTGCTTACTGGTAGGTGTTTCTATACCCATGTGGCAGGATAACTTGATAGGATGATAGCCACAGTACAGCTAATTATATTTCAATCTCATTTTAATACTGTTTCAATATAAAGACAATTTACTAATAATTAAAACTTAGGAGAACAAAAATACATTTTCTGTGACACATTTTTAGCTCTCACCTTGACTAATCTAGCAATAATATTCCACAGGTTTAAACTCCCCTTCCTTTAAAGATCTGTCTTCATAAATATTACAAATATTTATTCCACATTGAGCATCAGCTCTGTCTTCTTTTTATCCTTTGTGCTTGCATTTGTATTGTTTTTACTCTCTGTATTTTTGCAGGAATCTTCTCACCCATTTGCCCATTTTTATGAAGTAATGTATCATTAGCTCAGAATTTCTTATGATCTGCAGCTTATTGTAAAGTGGTAAATAAGCCATTGAATGTCTACTGATATTTAGAGCAAACAAAACTAATTGGCTCCTCCATTTATAATATAGTTTCTGTCTCAATTGCTTGAAGAGCTATATTTAATATTATGAAATCAATCAAAGAAAAAAGATTAGCCAGGACATTCTGTAGTCTTGTAATTGTCTTCTATCATAACATATTCTCCTCATCAACAAAATGTATTGATAAATAATCTTATATTATACTTTTCAATATTACATTTAAAGAGCAGGGAAAAGTACCTTTCTTTATCTCTAATTTGTTATGATTTATGATATATCACAACCAAAAATATAAGACTTTAAAATGTCCAAGCAATGTTTATATGCATTTTCTTAGTTGTAACTTAATGCGTTTTTTACGTTATGAAAGAATGTGAAATAAATAAGTGCATTCAATACTGCTAACCTAATTTAGGGCCTCACCATCTCCTGCCATAACACTTTAATGGACTATCATTGGCTCTCTCTGCATATACCCTCTGGATGTCTGCCAAAGTGGGCTTTCTGTAACACCTGCTATATTATGTAACTGCACTACTTAACACTATCTTCTTCTTAGATGGATAAGTCCATTTGCCTGATCATGATATTAAAGGCTGTCTCTAGAGTAGAGTTTAATTATTTCTTCAGACTAGGACTTAAACTTTAAGCTACAGCCATACCAAATGCTATAGATTTTTCTAATAAGTTAGCAACTTCCTATGTCCAGATTGATTCACTGGCTATTAATTTTTCTCTGCCTTACACTGGGCCCAGCTTCTGCCTCTCTCCACAATACATCACCAACATATTTATATTTTAAGGCTAAGTATAGCTTTTATACCTATTCTCATAAGATAAATCCTTACAGAGATGCAATGAGAAGGATAAACACCTTGTCCTTGCTCAATCATGTACTCTGACCTTCAGTTAGACTCAACTGGGACTGCTGAACAAGCCTAAGAGGAAAATTGAAGTCAGGGAATATGTTGATATAATCCAGGTGTGAACATGATAGAGAGGTGGGAACAGGAGTATGGAAGGTTAATCTAGAGGAGAAAACAGAATATATTCAACATAATATACAAATTTGGCCCCCATCCCGGGCCAGGTCTCGAATCTCAAAACAAATAGGAAGGGTAAATTTTTATCACATACTTTTTAAACCTAAGAATATAGTTTGAGACATTTTAAGCATAAAGTCCAGAAATATTTTCTCCCTTAAGTGTAAGATCAAATCAAAATAATATACATATGATTTTAAGAATTAATGAATATTTAAACAAGAAAAATAATTATATTTTGGAAAACAATCAGAGAACAGCTCATTCCTTAAAAAGAACTCTCAATAAATGAGAAAATTTTGTGAGCTGTGGCTTATTTTTATTTTCTTTTTTGGTCTTAGTAATTAAATTCTGTTTTCAGTCTTGGTTTCTTATATAAATCTATAATCATCATTATCATTGTTCATTTGGGCCAATCATGATTTGTCACTTAGAACTAAAAATTCCAACCTCAGGGAAAAAAAATTAAAGCCAGAAAACGAATGAATAGCAACTGGATAAGCAACTGGTGTGTCATCTATAACCATTAAGTATTTAAAAATATCCTCTGCTCTTAGTTATTAAATTTAAAGAAAAAAAACCCTTATTATCATGATACCGTCATTTACAATAATATATTCTGGTTTATTCAATGTCCCAAGTTGGCTTATAGTAATAAAGATATGACAGGAAGTAACAATATACAGATAGCAGATTATTAATATAATAAAGACACCTGCAAGGTAAGCTAAAGAAGCACTTCAAAATGGTGCAGAGCTGGCCTTCCAGAAAACTGAGGCAACACAAAAATCCACCCTTCAAACCCCAATACTTTTGATCAAGTCAGAAAGATTTTCTACAAGTCACTCAGAGTAACAGGAATGAGTTTATTGAAGGGATAAGAAAGGGAAAATAGGACACACTCAACAGAAAGAGTGGGTGAAAGATAGTGTGCCTCTTCTGCACTCCACTTGTATTGGGGATCCCAGGGTAATCTCCAGAGTCCCCCCTAGGTCCACTTCTTGACTTTTGAGTGGCAGCAGAGTAACATCAGACATTTATTCCCCACTACCATGACAACTGTGTGTCACCTTGGCCCATTCTGAGCCGTTCTAATTGGATTCTTAATGAATTTTTACAGATTTTTATGGTTAGGAAAAATCACCCTTATCTACCATTTCTGTGAAAATGGTCACAAAAATCTCTCCCTTCATGGGCTGGGGTTGTGGCTCAGCAGTAGAGTGCTCACCTAGCATGTGCAAGGTCCTGCGCTCAATCCTCAGCACCATATAAAAATAAATATATAAAATAAAGGTATCATGTTCAACTACAACTAAAAAATAAATATTCAAAAAAAAAAAACCTCTTCTTTCAAATTAACTTGGGTTTCTCTTATCAACATTATTTCCTACCTGGATTTCCTTGCAGATAACAAGTAGTTTGCTGAGGAATGTGACATGGCCTGTCTACTTAGGTGAGGCAGGGATGCAGATATATTGCTTTATGGCAAAGAGAACATATGCATGTCAGCACAGTGGACCCATTTTATAGAATAATTATCTTAACCCCATTTTCCCGCCATGCTTATCTGACTGTCCCCTAATAAAAACACTTCCTCAATTTATTGGTTAAATATCTTTCAATGCATTATCACTATTCTGACATTCATTAAACATGAGTTCTTGAGTTCTGTTTCCACTGTATGTATCGTGGAGCAACTGACCTGCACCTAGGTGAGCCTCAGTTTTCTTTCTCCTCTCAGGGACTTTGCCCCAGGGAGCAAGAAGGAACAGATATACAGGGGCATGAACACAGGACAGATAAAACCTCAAGAGAAACCTAGGCTTTGTTTTCATACAAAGCAGAGAAAAGTTCCCCTGTGGGCTATAGAATACAGCTGGATTTCTTTAAGGAAAGAACTAAAGAAAGAGTTCCCCTAATTATGTTCAACAAATATCTCATCCTAATCCTATATTTTTCATAGTTAGGATAGATCTAAATCAGCACAGAAAAAGTTTAGAGAACTGAAATTAAATTTATTTTTTTTTGAACAATTAAAAAAATTTGTTTATTTTTGTACTAGTGTTTTAATTCAGGGGCATTTAACACTGAGCTATATTTCTAGTCCTTTTTTTAAAAAAAAAATATTTTCTTTTTTTTTCAATTGTAAAACTTTATTTGAGGTTCTATAATGATATCTTAAAGAACGCTTTGCTTATTTTCAGAAATGTAATCTCTTTTTTAGTGTTTGGGAGTTTAGAATTACATACTGGAATATAGTTGTAAGAAGATTTGAGAACCATCCTCATAAACCTGTGTTCTTTAGGGAGAAATTCTTTCTTAAAGCCTTCTGTGTATTTGGTGGTATCTATCGGTGATTTTCTATACTTATACACTAAAAAAGAGATTACATTTCTGAAATTAAATTTAAATCACTATACACAGAAGGCAGTTCAAAATTTATGATCTCAACTTAACTAGACGTGTTTTCTGTCAATACAAAAACATAAACATTCTACAGGGAGTGGAATAGGACTCGGATACTACAAAAGAATATTCCCCAATATTCAAATACAAGTTTAAACTGTTCAATGTACAAAGAACTAGTAAAATGTTAACTAAGTCTAATGGAAAATTATTAATAGGTGTCAGATTTAAGACAATTATGATGTTGGAGATAACAAACACATATTTATCCATTATAAAACCTTGTTTCATAGGATTAATAAAATTAATTAATAAAATTACACTTGAAATGTCTGAAAAATAGAACTTTTGGGGAAACTCTAAAAAAGGACCAACAGAAAAAATTTAAACAAACATACAATGACTAAAGTAAAAATGCAATGGATAGGCTCAGCAGTAGATCATAAAAGACAGAAAATGACAATACATGTGAAAGTATATTGTAGAGTTTTTTTTTATCCTATTTGAAGAATAAAGAGGAAAAAAAGATTAATAAAATGAAAAGAGGCTGGAAAAAACATGTATATATACACATATATAAACATATGTGTAATTAGAGTCCCAGAGAAGAGGATAAAAAGAATAAGACACCAAAATGAATGAATAAATAATGGGCATAAATGTTCCAAACTTGGAAAACAGAGAAATTTATAGATGCAATAAACTTAGCAATTCTAAGCAGGAAAAACTTGAAGAAATCTATACCTTTTATGTGCATCCTAATCAAGTTAATAAAAATCAAAGATTAAAAAATGTTTTCTAAGCAGCTAAAAAAATTGGATTTACAGTACAGAAACGATTCATTTTACAAATGCCAATGAATTTCTCATCCAAAATCATAGAGGCTAGAAGAATGAGAAACAGCATGTTTAAGAAGTTAAAAGAAAAGAACTTTCCTTTAGAAGAAAAATAAGCCAATATATCTTTCTATTATCTTCATGGTATCCAGTTGGGATCTAGGTTCTTGGTTCCCCCCAAAAAAGAATTGAGTGATATGCAAAGAAGTGACAGGTAAAGTATATATTTATTGAAGGTAAAGGTGGAAGTAGCACTCCATAAGGTAGAGTGGAGTGGGCCAACCAAAAGAGAGGCTCAAGGCCCTGTCTGGATATTAGTGTCTTATATACTGAGTTGTAAGGCATTCTCTTTCCAATCCAAACCTGAGTGAAGGCCTTATCCCATTTGTTTCCATTGGGATTTTCACTTTATCTACATTGGTTATTTTAGAATACCAAACCTGTGGTGGGAATTAGTTATCAAAGGCAATAAGCCCTCAGTGGTGAGAGTTGTCATAGTAAGTAGACTTACATAAACAGAGATATAGTGACTCATCTCCCTGTCTTGTCCTTCAAGGGCATTTTTTATACCCTGCCTCCATCATCTTGGAGTCCCTGAACTATTACCTAATACTTTATAATAAATAAAAAATAACTACAATTTTCAAATGAAAAAAATTCGAAAACATTTCCCTCAGATCTGGACTTATAAGAAATATTAAAGTACAAGTTTTAGCCTAAAGGGAATGAGTCAAAAAGAAAATTGATTTTTAAAAAATGAAAGAAAAGCAACAAGTAGGTAAATAATGAAGTAAATGTAAAAGACACTTTTTCATAAAAGTGAAAAAATATGAATAATAAAATGAAATACTCTAGTGTGATTTCGACTATCTAGAAATATCACACATAAAATCTATAACTTTAAAACAACCTATATTATATAGAAGTCTCTGCATTTTATATCTAGTAGACAATAACAATTTAGGAGTATGTTTATTAATCCACAGAACAACCACTAAAAGAATGTATGATGACATACAGCATGAAAGCCAACAGATTAATTAAAATATACCTAAAATATTTAATACAACAAAAGGAAGAAAATTTAGAATAGAGAAATAAAAAAAGAGGGGACAAACAACATTAATAAAATGGCACTTCTAAATCCAAATTATCAACCATTGTACTAAATAGAAATGGTCTAAACATTCATATAAAAGGCAAGATATGACAGAGATACATTTTTTAAAAGAATAGAAATGCTAAAACTCTACTAATAATTAAAAATATATGAGCAGAAAAAAAACAATGCAAGAAAGAGGAGAGAAAAAAGACTGCAGTAGCTTTTATCATCTGTTACAACAGACTGAGGTCAAACCTCTGCTGAGAAATATGGACTATTTGTAATAAAAGAAGCTAAGTCATCAAGAAGATATATTATATATGAATGAGTATTTGCCTAATAATAGAGTCTCAACATATATTGGACAAAAATAGGTCCACAATCATGGCAGAAGATTTTAATATTTCTCTCCTGACAATTAGTAGAACAACTAGACAAAACCAAAAACAAAACAGTAAAAATACAGGAGAACTGAAAAACAGTACACACTAGTTTGGTCTATAAAAATCACTTTAGCCCTTGTGTACAAGGTATATTCATCAAGATAGATCTATATACTGGGAAGTATATTTAAAATGACTCTCTTTTTGCAATAAAATTTATTTAGAAATTAAATTAGCATGTTATGAGAAAAATAAAATTTCTGGGATTTAAACAGCATTTCTCTAAACAATTTAGAGATCAAACGTGAAATCAGAGGGCAATTTGGAATTATAATGAAAATATATCAAAATTTTTATAAGGAAGCTATTGTGAGATTAAGAGAAAACTCATACTTTTAAATACTTACAATAGGTAGATGAAAGATTTTAAAAACCCAATGACCCAGGTTTCATTTACAAACTAAAGAATAATACAAAGTCAAAGAGTAGAGAATAAATTACACACACCATAAAAAAAAGAGCAAAAATAAAGGTAATAGCTCAGTTGGTAGAGTGCTTGCCTCACATGTACAAGGCCCTGGGTTCAACACCCAGCACCATCAAAAACTAAATATAAATAAAGGGAATACAAAAAGCCATTTTTGAGGATTAGCAGAGATTCATTGATTCTTTAAAAAGATCAGTGATATTGACAAACCATTAGCTCGACTTGGAATCATCCATATCAGGAATGGAAAAGAGATTACTATGACAGATCCCACAGTGAATAAACGGCAATTATTGAATCTTGAAAAACTTGATATCAAATTCATCTTATTAGAAGGAAAGAAAATTTCTTGAAGAGTACAACAAACCCAAAAGACAAAATAAAAAACAGAAATAAATAGTCATAGGTAAATTTTTAAAAACATGAATTTGTTATTAAAATTCTGTTCAAAAAGAATATAGGCTGATAAGCTTTCACTGGTAAATTATATCAAATATCTAAGGAATAAATAACACAAATGCCTTTATATATATGTGTGTGTGTATATACACACACATATATATGTCATATATATAATATGACATATTATATATGTCATATATATTATATGTTTATAAATATGTATGTGAAAATATAGAAAGAATCATTCCCCTACTCATTTTATGAGATCTACACAAACTTAACACCAAACCTAACAAAAACATTATAAGAAGGGAAATTCAGACTAATATTTTTTTTTAAAGAGAGAGAGAGACAGAGAGAGGGAGAGAGAGAGAGAGAGAGAGAGAGAGAGAGAGAGAGAGAGAGAGAGAGAGAAAGAAGTTTTTAATATTTATTTTTCAGTTTTCGGCGGACACAACATCTTTGTTTATATGTGGTGCTGAGGATCGAACCTGGGCCGCACGCATGCCAGACGAGCTTGCTACCTACATCCCCAGCCCCCAGACTAATATTTTTAATGAATAATTCTCACCAACGTCCTAACAAATTAAGTCCAACTACACACAAAAAGACACAGAAACTTGATCAAATAGGGTTTATCATAAGAATGCACAGTTGAATTAATATCAAATTTTCAATTCAATGAAACTCAACATACTGACAAAGAAAAAAGAAGAAAGGATACATGATTAATTCAAAAGTGGTAGAAAAGAGTTTGGAAAAGAATCATCACTGATTCATTAAGATCTAGGGGCAACAGATAATTTCCTCAGAGTGATAAAAAATATGTGTGAAAAAACTTTCCCCAACACCATACTCTTTCCCCAGAGGTAAGAACAAAGTAAGAATGCTACTTTCACCACATTCATTCAACATCACTCTACAGAATTAGTCATGACAGTAAGTTAATGAAAAGAAAGGAAACTAATTCTATGTGCTGAAAATAGGCTATTACATGAGGTATCCCAGGAAATATATAGAACAAATACTGGAAATAATTTATTATAGCAAGGTCACAGAATAAAAGGTTAACATTGGAAAAATAGCTATACTCATATACATAGAAGAGAAAATTTGGAAATAAAATATAGGAAATAATAAACTTATAGTAGTAGAAAACCATGCAAAATATTTTGAAATAACTTAATCAAAGGACTTCTATGTCAAACCTAAAAATAAATTGCTCAGAGGTAGCAACAATCTGTAAAAAAAAAAAAAAAAAAAAAAAAAAAAAAAATGGAAGGACTGGGGGTGCAGCTTAGTGGTAAGTGTTTACATGAAATCATGAAGCCCTGCATTCTATCCCTCAAACTGTCAAAAATAATAAGATATGGTGAAGAAAGATGTAAGACATTCCTAGATTCAAAAATTTAACATTGTTAAAAGGACAATTATTCTAAAAAGGAATTATGTCATTAGCACAATTCCTGTCAAAATTCTAGCACATTTTTTTTTCTGCAGAATTTTCAATCTGACTCTAAAATTTGTGTGGAAATGTAAAAAGGGCTTAATATGATCAAAGCAGTTACATATAATTATTTAAAAATCAACATAAGTGATGAACTTACCTGACCTGACTTAAAGGCATATTATAAAGCTATAGGAATTGATCATTTGGTATTGGGAAAAAGATAAACATACAAATTGAAGACATATATACAGAATCTGCAAATAGATCTACATAGATGTAGCTAATATATTGCTACCAAAGATATAAGGATAGCTCAGTGGGATGATGAAAGTATTTACAACAGATGGTGCTGGATCAACTGGATATCCATATGGGGAAAAAATTAAAGAACATTATCTTAACCATAAATACAAATTAACTTAAATGAATCACATTCCTAAATTTAATATATAACACTAGAAATTCTAGATAATAAAAATTATCAAGATCTTGGGGAAGAGTTATGTTCCATAGAACTTAAAATGCACAAAACAAAAAGCAGAAACTTGATAAATTAGACTTCATTTAATCTAAGGTATTTTGTTCTTGGAAAACACAAGAATAGAATATAAGGCAAGCCATTATTTAAAAATTCACATCAATTTAGAGAACTGAAGATAAATAACAAAAGAATTGTCTAAAAGGGATGAAAACACAGGGGAATGGTGAGGAAGGGCAGCAGACACTGTGTCATATAATAAACCTTGTAGAAACAAAAAAAAATGTTAGATAATAAAAAAAAGACCCATAGAAGAGTAACAGATGATTAGGGGAAGGGTGAGAAAAAGGGAAGGGGGGGTGCAGGGAATAAAACAGACCAAATTATGCCAGTGCAGTTGTGAATATAGCACAATGAATCACACTATTGTGAATAATTATAGCAAATGAAATCTTAAGAAACAACACCACCAAAAAATTCATAGTAAACATATCCAGATAAAGATTGTATCCAAAGTACACTAATAACTCTTAAGACTTCCTCATACAAAAAAATTACTTATCAGGTAAATGCAAATTAAACGCACTGATTGAGTAAATAAATAAATAAACACACAGATTGAAATATCACTACCCACTGATTAGATGAGCCAAATATAAGAAAATTGTGCAACTGAAATTTTCATACACTGCTGAAGGAAATTTATAAAGATAGCAACTATCTTGGAAAACAATTCAGAATTTTCTTAAAATGCTAAGCACCCATATCAAGTGCTTCAGCTCTTCAGCTCCTAGGTACTCCCCCAACAGAAATGAAAATGCATGTATTGTACGCAGATATTCTAATAACATTCATGGGAAGCCCAAACTGGAAACAACCCACATGATTGCGGGAAAATAGAAACAAATCGTATATATTCATATGATGAAATATTACTAAATGATAAAAAGAAATGAACTGTTGATACACACAGTAAATGGATGAATGTCAAATGTATTATGCTGAGGTAAAGATAGGTAAAAATAGATTTTGCATTATAGGACTTTTATTAAAACAATTTGGAGACATCATTTTGCCTGAAAACACATTGCTACCTAGAATTGGGGTTGAGGAAGAAATAGAATACAAAGAGAAATAAAGAAATATTGAGACGAGAGGGTTATAGAAATGTCCCTTGTCTTGATGTTGATGCGCATATATATGTATGTATAATTTAATTGTATAAAATACTTTACTTGAATTAAAACTTCATAAAGTTGAGAAATAGAGATGGTTGATAGAAATAGCTTCCCCAATGAATACTAAACATTAAATAAAACATATTATTTTTCCTCTTGGACTTTCTGTCTTATAGAAAAGATAGTATCCATCCCTAGAAGTATAACAAAGTAAATTCAAATAAATTTGCAGTGCAGTGCAGGAAAAACCACTTAAAAGATGAAGAAAATAGTGTTTACTTTCATCTAGGAAACCTCAAGAGTTTCATGCAAGAAAAAGACATAGTCTTTGCCTTGATATTTGGGTAGAAGTTTTGACAGGAAGATTTTTCAATAAGGAGTCAATTATGACTAGAGGGTACTCTGACTAGAGGTGTCAGCAAAATATACTAGGAAACAATTTAATGTAAAAAGGAAGGCTTTAATGTAATAAGTTTTAAAATAGGAGGACAAAGACTTCTATACAAAAAGAAAATGCTCTTCAAAGGGGCAAAGAGAGGCCTGATCTTTGTAAAGAAAGTGCCTGCCCAGATTCCCACTTGGGTGGGCTATGCAAATGAGAGGATGCAGGCTTGTGGGAAGTTCAGTCCTGATTGGTTGAAGGCAGATGGAAGATCACTGGTCGATCTGAGTGGCAAAATCAGCTGTTTATCTTGACCACTCAAACAGGAACCTGCAGAGCAAGGCCTGGGAGTTTGTTGTTCTTTCAGTAACACATAGGACATGTGACCCCCAAATCAGCGAATGGCTATCAGATTCCATTTTTAAGTGAGGTGCAGTTAGTCACCTGGAACTCTGCTTGGAGATTCAGCTTTTCTTAAAATTCACTGAAGGAAGATCAAAAGTAAAACTACAGCACTAGAGACAGTTGTGATGACGATGCAGTCATTGAGCATGACACACTTATGTCTGCTTTGGACAACTGAGGGCATATCATCAATTTTTGTTAAAAAATTACTTTGACTTAATTTATTTGGCAGTGAACACTTTTAAATATTTCCTTTCAAAACCATGTTATTAAATACATAGATAGCAGGATGGTGTTACATATGAGCATTCGTAAAGGGTCGGGATATTGTTGCAATGGTTGGAATGCAAAAGCTAGACTGGATATAAGATATAAAAGTAGTTTGAAAAATCTTGAAAGTCATTAACATCAGGTACTGAATGCTATCAACAGAACTGGAGAGCTAAAGGAAAATATCTGGGTTACTGGAAAGAAGGGTTTGGGGACAGCAGAGGTGATTTCATAGCATCTAGGTGAATAACTCAGTAGAAGTGTGAAGGAAAGTTCAAGCTGGGCTATTGTTTTTGGTTTATCTACGTAGAAATCACATTTCAATGTGGGTAATAATCATGGGGTATAGTAATAAAGGTGAGTCTCATTTCTATTTCAATATGTTCCTAAATACAAGTGAGAAACTAAAATACCCTAACATATTTCAGCTGATTTTACTGAACACAGTAGTTCAAGGTGGCTTTTGCTGAGATGTTCTGCTTTACAAAAGCCACTCCCAGCAGGGCATGGTGGCACATGCCTGTAATCCCAGCAGCTCAGCAGGCTGAGCCAGGAGGATCACAAGTTCAAAGCTAGTCTCAGCAAAACCAAGGTGCTATGCAACTCAGTGAGACTCTGTCTCTAAATAAAATACAAAATAGGGCTGGGGATGTGGCTCAGCGGCCGAGTGCCCTTGAGTTCAATCCCTGGTATCCCCAAAAGAAAAAAAGGACCAGCACACAATGGGTCACCACTGGGCCAATGGTTACTCTCTTTGCTTCACAGTTTCCCTCTGAATGGTACAGCATCAGCACATAAATTCACTTTCATCTAGTGTTACAACAATGCGGGGATTAAAATGTTAAAGACTTCATCCTTCCATGGGATCCCCTATTAGATTAGGTATTATTAATGGCAACAAATACTATTAGAAGTTTAGCTAAAAAAAAAAAAAAAACCAAAACACCTTCCATTTCATTCTCACCATGACCAGATAAGACAAAATAAAATGCTAGATCTGTTGAAATGTCTACAGGAAAATAAAGTACATAACCATCCCTCTGTAATTTCCAAGTCATTTCAAACTTCACCTATGTGGGGAAAAAAGAACTTAAAGAAACCACATGTAAATTCTTTCCCTATCTGATCCTACACTGAGCAGAGACTTATGAGCTAAAGGGTGCTTTCATTATTGTAGCATTCTTTAGAACACAGAGATTGATAGGATAAAATATGTTTTCTGAGATAGGATAAGACACACATAATGCCTCACTCAATATTGAAACTCTCTGCAAAAGCTGAACAATATATCCTTTTACGCATGCTTACTGTATACTTTTCATTGGATTTATCTCAAAGAGCTAGCAAAGGCTGAGCACTTAAACAATATTGTACCATATCTTGGATAAATATGTCATATTTATCTATTCCCACCTAGTTCCATATTATTCTTACAGGGTGAAAGAAGGTTGGGAATGAAATGGGGAAGAAAGTGACTTAGATTGTTTTATTTTAAAACAACAAAGATAGTTTAATATTCTCCAAATCATTACATTTCCATTAAGGTCTTGAGGGTATAATAAAATTAAAAAAAAAAAAAAACTATAGCCATCTGTAACTGGAGGTCCAGAGCTCAGCCTCCAAGGACTTGAAACCACTTACAGTTTTTAATGCTGCAATTTAATCTTCACTAACCTAGACATCATCACTATTCAAGGGGGAATTATAAACTTCAAAACAATTTTCCAACTTATGAAACATATATGATTCTAAAAAGACTGATTTGCTTCCTTCACAAGTCACATTACCATTCCTAGGCAGCTCAGTTGAGAAGCAGTATGGATGGGAATGTTGATGTACCTTGACAAAACACATTACACGTTGTAGGGAGGATCCTTCATAATCTTTACAAATAGATATACATCCTGCACAATAATAATCCTATGTCCTTGTAATTGCCGGTAATGTATACATTGTAAAGATTAGAAATTTCTCTAATCTTGTTGGCACTATAAATGAAAAGCAATAAAAGTGAGTTATCAATGCAAAAACGAAAATCCAAAAGCCCAGATTTTATACTTTATGGCTTCCGCAAACACATCTCTCTGGGTCCCAATTTTTTTTTTTTTTTTTTTTTAGGTAAAGGTTGTAGCTTAGAGGATGCCCAAGAGCACTTTCAGCTATAACACTAACCATGCCCATGCTTCTAAATCCCTTTTCTGTATTAATTTATAGAATTGAGTCAAAAGAATTAGACATCAGCACTGTCATTGGAGAATAAAATTTACTTATTTTCATAAACTTTGCTACAAATTACAGAAAAATATCACCAATCCTAAAATGAATTTCACAGCCTAGATTTTCTTTCCATCAGATCTTCAGAGAGTACTTCCACCCCTTCAATTTTTAGGTCTTTAGTGAAGGAATTTGCTGCTTCTTTTAGAAAGGTCAGTATACTTCCCCACTAATGAAATGACCTGGAAATATTTTTTTTTTTTAAAGAGAGAGTGAGAGAGAGAGAGTGAGAGAGAGAGAATTTTAATATTTATTTTATTTTATTTTATTTTTTTAGTTATTGGCAGACACAACATCTTTGTTTGTATGTGGTGCTGAGGATCAAACCCGGGCTCGAGGCACATCCCCAGCCCACCTGGAAATATTTTTAAGGAAATGAATTTGAGAAATTCAAGGAAAGTGTCTTTTTTACAGCTGAATTTGAACAACATCCACAAAATATCTGAGATAAAAACATAACTTCAAACTTTGCCTTTACTCCTTACTATGCCCCAGGAGACAATTAGTCCAGTAGTTAAGATGGTAGATTTTGGGGTCAAGTGATCTCAAAACTCTCAACTAATATTTTACAAAGCTTTTTTTTTTCTTTCTTTATTTTTTTTATGTAATCCTTTGTTTCGAACTTGCAGAGATGTTAAAAGTCATCAGTTGTAGTTGTACACAATGAGGAGAGAAAACGTCCTGACATTGAGATTGGTAGTTGACCATGTAGGAAATAAAAACCTTCAGAGTTATACTGACTACAGAGGCAGCAGCCTTGTAACAGAGCAAGAAGGCCAGAGAAGCAGCTGTTTACATATCTGGATCATGAATAAAGTACAATTCTGGGCTATATTTTTTTAAATCAATAGTTCATAAAAATATATGTATGGTATCAATTTTATTTTTACCCAGTCTAAGAAAAGTAAAACATATATCTTTCAAAAGTTGCCAAAAAAAACCCCCAAAAACTTAGATCTTCATAGACTGTGATTCAGTCAAAGAATTTGGCCTAGATTCAGATTCTCATGTATATGCAATGGAATGCCATTGCCAGGGAGGTGATCGCTGATCATCACTAAAGGTGTATAGTTTTGGGGATGGATACACTCAGGTATTGGTAGTGAGTTGAAGTTCACTTCTATAATTCCTTAAAAATGTTGGATTTTATTCTTATGTGTACATTTTCCTGTTATTCTGGAGCAAAAGATACTAAGTAAAATGAATGTCAGTGTTAATTAGGAGGGATACAAACAAGATGTTTCAAATGACACATTATCCTAACTAGTGCTCAATTATGCTAAATTCTTTCCTATTTGAAGAATTTCATGAATATCATTTAGTGTGTCAATCATATAATATCCTATAGAACTTCTTAAAATACAGAACTTCTTAAAATTTTTCTTATCAACTGTCGTTATCCGACTACTACTGATCCATTTAGGTAAATAGAACATAGTTAAGCAAGTTTGAACAAGTCTGTTAGATTTGTATTGTTCCATTCTGATTATTAATTGCCATTGTAAATTGAAGTATTAAATTAGCATTGCATAGAATTACATATTTGTATTTTTTAATAAGTATAGAATTTAATATTCGGAGAATTATCTTTTTTCTTTTCAGTATGGATTTGCTTCCTAAAATATGAAGGTATATAAAATATGCATGATAAATATATAAGCTATAAACCCAAATAATGAAATAAATATTAATGAACCTAACAATAAACTTAATAAGTAGATACTACCACCTTTTTTGATTATTTATTTATGCCTCAACACTAATTTGTTCCAGTATTTCATATCAGAAATTAACATTATTATGATTCTTTTAGCTTCTCGTTTTTGCATTAAAAATAATTTGAACACATATTTTATATGCATTCACATACAAAAATACTCACAATTTTCTAAACTAATGATGAAACACACTTAAGAGATTATTTTAAATGCTAATGTATGAATTGCTGGATCTTATTGTTCATATTTCCATCAGATTATTCAACCTTTTTTTACTGATTCTAATAATTTGAACATATCTTGTATATATTAGGAAACTAATTCTCTCCATTTGCTATTTTATTCTATATGACTGTATAATTTTGTAATAATAATTATCAACTGAGTCATAATTTAAATTACAGTTAAATAAAATAATATGCTGCTTGCAGTAGTTTGATCCACATCTGTTTTTTATATACTGTTTGTGGTTTGGGCCAGTTTTGCTATCATTTTGCATTATTTCTCATTTATTCTTGTTTTTATAAAAGTTTGCATAAGGCAATCATCTATAAAATAGTCTCGCAACTTTGAAATAGTTGTGAAATAGTCTCACAACTTAAAGGAAAATGTAGATCTGAAATCTGAAAATAACTGTAAAATATGTTCTTCAAAATTTCCCATACAGGTTTGAACTTCTTTCATCATTAATAAATTTTAACAAATTTTAACAATAATTATTATATTTGTCTGAATTTCTACCTCATTAAAAAAATTATTTTTACAAAACTCAAAATTGACAACATATATTGGAAAGCGATGAAGATTGTGATGATGTTTTCAAAGGCTGATTTTTGTGATCAAATATCCATCAGCATGGAGAAAACCAGACAGCCAGCCTTCAAAGAGAATTTTTATGAAAGTTGTCTTTCTATTCCCAGAAGGACAAATCCTGAGAGCAATATCTAACCTTTCAAAGAGTTGGCAGAAACAAAATGTACACTGAGATTTAGGCAAAAGACATTATTATTTCTACATGCCTATTATAATTTTTATCAGTAAATAATATGACTGTGCCTACTCTGTTAACTGAAGGGGAAATCTAAAGAATTGAATTAATGATATGGATAATTCAAGCAAGAAACATCTCAATTCAGCCCAGTGGCACTAATCTACCATGTTTTTATTTAAAATCAGATGTTTCTTTGGGTCTATAAATATTTATAAAATATATTAAAATCTCTAAAATCTCATTTCTAACTTTAGTCTGCTGAAATTAATAAGAAGTTATAGTGAAAGCAAACATTTCTCTCTTTTAGCTAATGCAGAATAAAGAAGTCAGTCTCCAAAGAAACTGGAAAGTAGTTAAATAAGAAAAATGTTTTAAATGGGTGACAGAGTCATTCTGAGACAATTGGCAAAAGGAGGAGAAGAAAAACCAAAATGCTTTGATTAAGCACCTAGACATGCAATTTTTAGCAAAGAGAAAAAAAAAAAAAGAAATAAAGCTGTTGGATCATAAGAACCTCTGGAATTCCATGATAAGGTGTGGGTGGTTAACTCTCAGCTACTTAAGTCTAATTTAGGACCAAATAGATTTTTTTTCAGTTGGAGTGAGTAGTGGCTGTATTAAACATTATAGGAAAATAAACAAGATAACTATGAAATATAGTATTTCAATTCAACTTTTTAAAATTAAATTTCTTTTGCAAATGTGCTTTTCCTCTAAATTTAAAGGCTTTTAAAAAAGATTTATGTTTCTATACTGAAAAGTAGTGAAAATTTTATTTTTAATTCTCTTATGTGATGAAACACACAGAGAGAACAAAGATTATGTAGACCCTAAAATCAATGTCTGAAAATTAATTTTAAAAAGAACAACAAAGTATGTTGACAGGACAAATTCCAAATAGATATATTTTAGCAGTAAACAAAAGCAGACTAAGTACAGTGATTTAAAGAAAAACACTCTGCTGTAGTTTGAATATATTTTATCTTTTCTGAAACATGTTGAAATTTAATTGCCACTATAGCAGTGTTTGAGACTGGGGGTCAGTGGGCTGTGTTTGAACCAGGCTCAGAGCCACCACAATAGATTAATGTCTTTCTCATGAGAATGGTTTGGCCATTACAGGATTTGGCTACCTTTTCTTTTTTCTGCATGGTCCACTCTTGCCCTTCTGCTGTCCACTATGAATTAAAGCAGCTCAAGGCCCTCACCAGACACTGCCTTTTAAGGTTAAAATCCCCAGTCTCCAAAACCATGAGCCAAATAAACCTCTTTTCTTTATAAATAATCCAGTTTCAGGTATTCCATAATGGTAATAGAAAATGAAATAAGACACACTATTAACTTATTAAGTAAATATAAGTTATTAGTTATTTTTAAGTAATCTGACAAGAAGCCCAAGACAAGTTGAAAAGAAAAAAAATGGTCAAGGACATCTCAAGCATATGAAAACAAAAGGAAAGTAGGATCATGTGTTTAATATCTAGCAAGTTTGGAATCAGTAGTTAAGAATCAAACACAACAAATATGAATTATCTAATGGTATGCCATATAATACAGTGAAGATCTCAATCTTTGCACACCAAAGCAGCATAAAAATATTTAACATGAAAATTATAGAAGAGGTAGTATAATTATATTATTCCTAAGATACATCAATTCATTGTAGTCCATGATAGATCAAGTGGATATAAAACAAACACATATACAGAAAAATTAACATAAATTACAAATTATGCAATCAAGGTACATGAATAAAATATAATATAAAAACTACATTTTATTTAAAAATACATATTGTAAATGCAACATATTCACAAAAACTGATAATAAATCAAGCCATATAATAAACCAACATAAAAATGACTTGTATACCCTATTATAGTTCATGTAAAATAGTTTTACTCCCTAAAAATCCCCCACATTTCACCTATTCATCACTTATATAATGATTATAAAGAAAGAAAAGAAATAATACAGGTAAAATATATGAGCATAATCCAGCAAAATTGGAAATTAATAACAACGTTTCAGCTAAACCAAAGATGAAAGGAAAAGCCAAATGCCCAAAACCAAATGTTACAAACTAAAATAATATAAAACTAAAAGAACATTCAAATGAAAAATTGCTAGGTAAATATATTAACAGTAATGAAAAAGGGAAACTAGGTTAACAAAGTTGGAAAAGAAACAAATATATTTAAAACAGAAATGGTAATGAATACTAAAGAAGAAACAGAGTAATTAGAAAGATAAAAGAAATATCTATCAACTCATAAATAAATCTCAGCTTGACTTTGGGGAAGCGTAATGACAAAAACAAATCTGTCATGCAAATAGCTAATTTCATGCAGGAAATAACGGGAAATCACTAATGTACAAAATAAGAACTCAGAGTGGACAAATAATCCCTTATATATAAGAAAGCTGAACAACAGTAAAAGCTATTTCACTAAGCTTTTTGGAAATACACTTGAAAGCTTGGATATAATAAATGATTCTTCTAAGGAAGTATACACGAGCACAATAGAGATCTAAAAAAGAAAAGAAAATAACTTTAGCCAATGAATTTCCATAGAAGAAACAGAAAGCTATGAGAAACTACCTCCTAACAAATGGCATGACCTAGAGGATTTTTGTGGGTATTCTGCCAAATTTGTAAAGGATAGATCATGATTAATGGGTCCAGGGATAGAAAGAAAAGGTCAATTTTATAAATTATTTTCATGAAACAAACAATATTGATGGGGAAAAAAGGAAAATAAAATATTAATCAAGTGGGTTAAGCAGCACATTATAATGCCACAGAATAGGGAGAAAAGATAATGTGTCAAATGCTAATTGAGGTAGCCAAGTACAAAAAAACTAAATTTGAGTCTCTCCCTTACAACATTTGCAAAACTTCAAATACATCGAAATTTAAATGTAAAAGGGAAACTAAAAGTACTATAGGAAAAGGAGAAATTTTTTTTAATGAAAAAAAATCAAGAAGGTTTTTCTAGGTATAATACAACACAAACTCCTGAAGTCATAATTTTTTTTAATTTTATTTTTTTATTTAATTTTTTATTGGTTGTTCAAAACATTACAAAGCTCTTGACATATATTTCATACATTAGATTCAAGATGGTTATGAACTCCCATTTTTACCCCAAATACAGATTGCAGAATCACATCGGTTACACATCCACATTTTTGCATAATGCCATATTAGTAACTGTTGTATTCTGCTACCTTTCCTATCCTCTACTATCCCCCCTCCCCTCCCCTCCCATCTTCTCTCTCTACCCCATCTACTGTAATTCATTTCTCTTCTTGTTTTTTTCCCCATTCCCCTCACAACCTCTTATATGTAATTTTGTATAACAATGAGGGTCTCCTTCCATTTCCATGCAATTTCCCTTTTCTCTCCCTTTCCCTCCCACCTCATGTCTCTGTTTAAACAGGGCAGAAGTCATAAATTTAAATACTGCAAGCTAAACTACATAAATTTTATTTTCTGCATTGCAAACTCATGAAAAGAAACACAAGAGGGCTAGTGTTTAAGGTCAGAGGTGGAGCACTGGCCTAACATGGGTAAGGCCCTGGGATGGTACCTATCCTCACCCTCACTGCCCCCCCACTAAATTATAATCAAATAACCAAGGTTAATAAATTTAGCAGAAACTGCACAACTAGTTCAATCATTTATTTATTTGAAAATATTAATACTAAATAATATTAGTATTATAAAATGATTCTTAGGCAAAATGATAATTTCATATGAATATCTAAAATTATTAAATAAGTGTATCTCACCAATTGAAAAATGGACAAATGATATGAATACATTTGTGGTAGGAATAGTCTTTAAATAAATATATTTTCAAACTAAGATGCCTCATACTGTGTCTAAATAAATTTTTTTAGATATCTGTTAAATAAGTGTGCCTATGAGATTGATTAGGATTATATTTGATAGTAGAGTGAGTTGGGAAAAAAAGGAAATACAGGGAATCTAATGCATTTAATGCATTTCTCATTGGTGTACTTATTTGTACTCTGAAAGGCAATTTTTCAATATATATGAGAGACAAAAGTGGCTATATTCATTGACGACCCAGAAATTACACTTCTATGTGTTTTTGCTACAGAAAAATTACTAATGTATGCAATTAATTTAGTTATGAATGTTCATTCATGCACTACTTGTAATAGCAAAATATTGCAGATTACCTAAAGCCATATTAATAGCAATTATTGAAATAATTTTGCCTCTATTCATTAAATGGAATATCATGCAAATTTTATAAAGAATAAATTAGATGTATTGAAGTGGAAAAATAAAGGTAAGAAGAGTATTAAATATGCTAAAATTTTTGTGGAAGAAGCAATTAACACATGTATATATTTAAAATACATAAAATGACTTAAATAGGTGGACTTTGGGACTCTGAACTTTTGGGTCATCAAGTCAGGGAAGAAAGAAAATCTTGTATATGTGTGTGCAATTTTGTACCATTAAATATTTAAAATATTACCCACAAAAAAGGTACATGTATTTTAAAATAATAAAAGTTCTGAAATAAGAAAAAATTAGTCAATAATAGTAAAGATGTCCTAACTACACTAAGATTTAAGTGAAGCCATATATAAAGTGTACGGTAGGAAAAAAAAACAATTCTAATACTGCAGTACTTATCTATTTATTTTTTATCACAGCACTTTAAATGGCCCTGTGATCCTGACCATCACACACACTCTGGACATGGGAGATACATTGAACCCTGGGAATCAGAAGAACTGAGGGCTATCAAAAGAGGAAATAGAACCAAAGTTTGAAAATGGCTGTGAAGCCATTTCTCAAGCTCACCCTGTGCTATGAGCATTTTTTTCCTAGGTGCTTCTGTTAATTATTGTCAAACATATGCAGGTAGGAAGGTGGAGAACACAGATTTCCCCCATATGAAATTTATATTAGGCACTTCTTTTAGAGTTGGCATGAAGCAACATTTCTAGTAAAGGAGATATTCCTCTGCAAGTGGGAACAGATAATGAAGGTTGTTAAAAGCAAAGAGCTCATGTGTTAAATCATCTTGAGGGAATGTTAGAGCAATGGTGCTCATTAGAGCTCAGATTTTTGTTCACTGATGGATATGGATGGTTACTGATATCAGTGTGAGTGTGTGTGTGTGTGTGTGTGTGTGTGTGTGTGTAGAGCAAGGGAAGGATATGCAATTAAAACAGGTTTGAGAAGTTGTCATAATTGGAGTTCCCATAAAATACAGGATGCTCAGCTATCTTTAAAATTCATATGAGCAACAAATAACTTTAAAAAGTAAAAACAAGAAAAGTAAAAACTTTAAGCATGTCTCAATTCATGGAGTAAAAATTTGTATCATTTCTGAAAAAGGCAATTTTTCACCATCACAATTAAAAGTTGGTTATATCTATTGACAACAGTGATTTCACTTATGTGAAATATGTTGCAGGGAAAATACTTAAACAAACAAGAAAATTCTTGTTGCTTCTCTGAAATTCAAATTGAACTGTGTCTAGTTTTGGGTTTTGTTAAATATAGTAACGTTGTCTATTAAATTGCCTTTTTCCTTCTGATTCTATATAAGATTTTTTTTATTCTCATGACAAAAGAGATGTCATGAAGACAATAACTTCCCCCCAAATTCTCTTAGACAAATTATCTACCACTTAAATTAGTAATGCACATTCCTCAAAACATTGAGTCTATAACTGGTCATGTTGGGTTCTAGCTGGTCAAAATTGTAAATTGAGAAGCAGCACATATAGAGTCATAAAAATGTTCTTACATTTTGAACAAAACATTCACTTCTGGAAAGAGAAAAATTTTTAAGTGTAATATTTAAAATTATTTTGCTATCTAAAATACAAACAAATGAAAAATTAATATGAATTAGGTAAATAGATACGTTAATTGCTCACCAAATGGAATATCATATAGCCGATGCATTTGAAATTAAATATATTATGTAATGATAAGAATTATTAGCAATTATCATATTAAGTAAAAATGAAAGAGAATTCCACTTATAAAATCTGACATAAAAATTATCTATTTAAGATCTTCAATAATACCTTATTGTTCAAAAGATAAATCTTCAGCTCTGCTCCTAGATGATCTTTTGAGCATTATTTTTTCACCACAGCATGAACCCTGCACCTATGTTCTTCTAGATTAATAGCAGGTTCCTGAATAGGTCAGTTTCTTTAACATTTCTCTATCTTTGAGAATCTTTTATTCCTCTTGTTCTGATGTGGTCTGTCTATCTTGATTTCTTGGATTTTCAATTTTCCAGGTTTTAAGATTCAACTTAAATGAGACTCAGTGA
Organism: Spermophilus citellus; assembly: GCF_964194105.1. Classification (NCBI taxonomy): domain Eukaryota; kingdom Metazoa; phylum Chordata; class Mammalia; order Rodentia; family Sciuridae; genus Spermophilus; species Spermophilus citellus. Next base: position 123,300,814 of record NC_138189.1, read on the forward strand.
AGCCTATCCCGTTCTTCTTCCTGGTGGGGCTGGATAATCGCCTCCACCTTCCTTTCTAGAAATTTATGCTTTCTGACATTAGCAAATCTACTAAGCCCATTGTAATGATTTGTTTTGGATTTGTTATGGTTTGGATATGTGGTATTTCACAAAAGCTCATGTGTGAGACAATTCGAGTATGTTCAGAGGTGAAATGATCAGATTATGAGAACCGCCACCTAATGGTGAATTAATCTACTTAAATGGATTAATAGGATGGTAACTGGCAGGTAGGGTGTGGCTTGGAAGATATACATCAGTGGAGGATGCCTCAAGGCTTTATATTTTGTCTGTGATGAGCAGAGTTTGCTGTCTGCTTCCTGGTTGCCATGTCCAGAACTGTTTTCCTCTGCCACAGCATTCCACCATGATCATCTATCTCTACTTTGACCCATAGTTGTAGAGTCAGCCCACCATGGACTGAACATTCTGAAAGTTGTTCTTTACAGGTCTTTTGGACACAGCAACATGAAAGCTTACTAAAACAATATTTGTTTCCCTTGCTAACCTGTGAATGACTGAGGCCAGTTCTATGCTTTATTAATCTTGTATCCCTGTACCAATGGCTTGTTTATTACAAACAGGTAACAAACAATGCTTGTGGTCATTTTTCTGAATGAATGAATTATAATTATGCAAAATTTTTACTATGTAGAAGGATTGACCAAAAAACTAATTAAGAAAATGTAAAAATAGTTATATAGTCCCCCTTATGTCTAATAATGACTGTTATGATCTAAACTATCGATTGAACTAATCATGCATGAACAGTGCTAGCATTGCAATCAAATAAGTGAAAACTTACATTTGCATATATTAAGTGATATTCATAGTTGATGTAGTGCTACGTGATAATTAACATCACAGATATTTATTCAAAAAGAACATAATCAGCATTAGATATGTCAAAAGCAAATGAACAATTGTTGGCATCATTAGAGGGAGACTTAAAGCCCTTAAGATAGCCCCATTCAGCCAGCCATAGAAGCTGATCTGGTAATCTATTTCTCAAATGAGTGTGTTTACTGGACTTACAGTTCAATTTACTGGAGGCGAATATAGATGAATATATAACAATGTTAATAATATGTTTTGCTTTGCTTTGTCTTGCGGGTTGCACCTGGGACACTTTTCCACTAAGCTACATGCAGCCCTTTTTCTTTCTTATTTTGAGACAGACTCTTGCTATGTTGCCGAGGCTGCCCTTCAACTTGCAATTCTCCTGCCTCGGCTTCCAGTTACTGGGATTACACTCATCTGCCACCTCATCCAACTCAACTTATTTTATTTAAAATAAGAAACCTAAGAATCAGGGGATCTTTCTAGTCCTGGTTATTGGAAGAAAGTTTAGAAAGTATCTACTTAATCTAAGAAAATTTCCAGCATAGAGTTTCCCTGTTGACAGGTAAAAAGGGTCCTGAATGTTTATATTCTCAGCATTGTAATTTTAGTATTCAGGGGAGGCCCAAAGGAATTTGCCATTCACAAAATTTTCTCTCTGCATTTCCATGTAAGGATTTTGCTTAACTTTGTGACAGAGTGTGGAACCCAGGAGAGGTGGTTGTGGAAGTGGGGAGAATGGATAGATAGCCAGTGCTCGCAGGGGGGTTTCCTGACACCTACACTATCTCTCTTTTTTTTTTAAGACAACGTATTTCCTTGTGTTTTGGCAAATGTTTCTTATTATAGTCATCAACAACAAAGGTGTTTCTAGAATCCACCATAAGTAGAACTAAGCATAGATCTTTTGGTATACAGAGGCATCAGATGGAAGATTTCTTTAAAATGGATGTATGTTTTTTTTTTTTTTTTTTATTTGCTGACAATGGAATAGTCTACCTAGTTTGAAATAAAATGGATTTATTAGGGGCTGGGGATGTGGCTCAAGCGGTAGCGCGCTCGCCTGGCATGCGTGCGGCCCGGGTTCGATCCTCAGCACCACATACCAACAAAGATGTTGTGTCCGCCGAAAACTAAAAAATAAATATTAAAAATTCTCTCTCTCTCTCTCTCTCTCTCTCTCTCTCTCTCTCTCTCTCTCTCTCTCTCTCCTCTCTCACTCTCTCTTTAAAAAAAAACGAAAACTAAAAAATAAAGATTAAAAAATTCTCTCTCTCTCTCTCTCTCTGTCCTTCACTCTCTCTTTAAAAAAAAAATAAAATGGATTTATTAAAAGATGTTTGAAACCTTATAGCTCCCTAGGAATACTGTAGGGTAACTTCTGGAAATAGGAAGCTGCAGAGCACAGAAGTCCCAGCCTCTGGCTCCATCAACACCAGTAGCAAGAAGTGACTATCTCCCTTTTTGTATTGATAGATAGACTCAAGGGACTTCATAACTGTGTTTCTAGTTTGGGCATTTACAGAAGGCTTGCAGAAAGGATTCTATTGTCAAGGCCTTCCACCCCACCCCAGACTCTTATAGTGAGTGAGAAGGAGAAGGTAAAAGTCTTTTGTACACAGCATTAAGTTACCCAAGCAAAATATAATTTCTTTAGAAGATCTGTACTCATGTTATTTAATATTCATAAACCTCTGTGCTGCACATGTAGAAGATTAGGAAGAGCCAGAGAGCCATTTTCTTTGAACTGATAAAGTTCACAGTCTAGTGAAAAGAATATGACTTTTCCTGGAGCCTGGGCAGGCATTTGGGTCTTACAGTAGGTCTGACCTGAAGTGTTTCCTAGAAGAAGGAAAGAAGGACAAATTTATCTTCTCCACAAGAAACAGAGTGCTAAGATAGAAAAGGGGCATACAGTGAGAGGAAAGAAGACCAGTGTGAGTGAAAAGTAAACAGAGGGAGAAGGACACTTGAAGAAATCTCAGTAATTTCATCAAATGAAGTGCAACTGATTTATTGGAGTACAAAACATTAGATTTGGAAGAGGCCTAAAGTAGAAAGAAAAATAAAAATGACTTTCAATGATCACATTTAAAGATGAAAAACTAAAGCACCAAAGCCTTGTGGGAACTTAGTGACATCCCCTTCTGAATCATTTTTGAGGTCTTGTGAATTATTTTTACATGTATGATACGGATGCATATGATCATTATTCAGAATGAATTTTAAAACTCCTCTGTCCTGTGGAACTACTGATTTGTTTGAAAATGGAAATAAAGTGTCATAGCAAAGCTTGTACCTTCTGTCTCATTCTTTTAATACTTTACATATGCGTATAAGTCTTATTTCTAAGGTGTTGAAACACATATTCAGAATCAATTAGGATGTCCAATTTATGTTGGGGAGTAATCCTATGGAAAAAGTAAGTGTGCAGAACCATGAAATAATTTATTATAAAAGACAAAACAAGAGAAAATCATAATACCTATGGCATCCTTAAATTAATTTTATATAATAAATATTATATGCTAATCAGTCATTTGTTTTATGATCATATGTATAATGTTGTCTCTATAAGACTGAAAAATAAAATAGAAAGAAGGTTGAGGGTTCCATTGGCTACACAGGCTGTAATCATATATGTGGTCATCAGGAGAGTCCTAGAGGTTAATTCAGTAAAGGCTTTCAGTCAGAGATGAAGCCTGGCAAAGATCACAATAATGACACTTGTTAGAAGGTCTTTGAAATATGCCTCCTTAGAGATGGTGATGGCCTCTTTCAGGGCAATAGTGAGATAGGTGGGCTGTCAAGGAGAGAGAGAAAGAGACCATTACTAGATGGAGACCCAGATCTGTAAGCATGACCAGCCATGCTGATCTCTTTTGTTAAATGAACCAAACGCACAGAGTTAACATCAGTTAGAACAAAAACATAACAAATCTAAATGTCACCACATTCAATGACCTACACAGTATGCCAGAACACTGATTTATAGGTAACTGCTTAACCAAGTACCCCCAAATATCAAATTTTTGACACAGGCTTTAATTTTCACAAAAGCTTGCCTAGGAATCTGCACCTTTCTTCCCAGAAAAATCATATGTGTAGTCACAGAGCTCAACTCTAGGTGTTTCATTAGTCTTCTTCTCTGAGAAGCAAGGGACATCAGCCTCCTGCTTTTGGGTTTGTGTATATCTGTTATTCTTTTTTTTTTTATTGGATGTTCACAACATTATAAAGCTCATAACAAATCATATTTCATAGATTAGAATCAATTGGGTTATGAACTCCCATTTTTACCCCAAAAACAGATTGCAGAATCACATCGGTTACACATCACATTTTTACATACTGCCATATTAGTGACTGTTGTATTCTGCTACCTTTCCTATCCTCTACTATCCCCCCTCCCCTCCCCTCCCATCTTCTCTCTCTACCCCATCTACTGTAATTCATTTCCCTCCATGTTTGTTATCCCATTCCCCTCGTAAACTCTTATATGTAATTTTGTATAACAATGAGGGTCTCCCTCCATTTCCATGTGATTTCCCTTTTTTTCTCCCTTTCTCTCCCGCCTCATGTCTCTGTTTAATGCTAATCTTTTCTTCCTGCTCATCCTCCCTGTTCTGTTCTTAGTTGCTCTCATTATATCAAAGAAGACATTTGGTATTTGTTTTTTAGGGATTGGCTAGCTTCACTAAGCATAATCTGCTCTAGTGCCATCCATTTCCCTGCAAATTCCGTGATTTTGTCATTTTTTAGTGCTGCGTAATACTCCATGGTGTATAAATGCCACATTTTTTTAATCCATTCATCTATTGAAGGGCATCTGGGTTAATTCCACAGTGAATTCCTTAATAGGACACCCATAGCACAAGAGTTAATAACAAGAATCAACAAACGGGACTTTCTTAAACTGAAAAGTTTTTTCTCAGCAAGAGAAACAATAAGAGAGGTAAATAGGGAGCCTACATCCTGGGAACAAATTTTTACTCCTCACACTTCAGATAGAGCCCTAATATCCAGAGTATACAAAGAATTCAAAAAATTAGACAATAAGAAAACAAACAACCCAATCAACAAATGGGCCAAGGACATGAACAAACACTTCACAGAGGAGGACATACAATCAATCAACAAGTACATGAAAAAATGCTCACCATCTCTAGCAGTCAAGGAAATGCAAATCAAAACCACCCTAAGATACCACCTCACCCCAGTAAGATTGGCAGCCATGATGAAGTCAAACAACAGCAAGTGCTGGCGAGGATGTGGGGAAAAGGGTATATCTGTTATTCTTTAAGAAATCTTTGTACTTGACTTGCTTTGTGCACGCCCTGAAAATTTTTTTTCTGCAGTGTAAGTTGCGCAGGCTAAATTGAAGTACTTTTCCCATTGGAGAAGCCTCCTCAGATCCCTGTCCAGTGACAAGAGGAGTGAAAGTAGTGCCTTTCCTCAGAATTTTAAATGATGCCTATGTACAAATATAGGAATATCTTTAATATTTTAATTGATCTAAACTGACAATCACAAAAATGAAATTATCTATATTTTAGCTCAATTACCCCCTCCCTCAAAATCTCATGACTTTTAACTATTTGCCTAAGCATAAAAAGCATGAAGCAAAAGTAGAATCCAACTTTTCTTTCTCAAAGCTAGGCAGACACTGTCCCGTCAATTTGATCCATGCATGAAATAACTTCCAATGACCACATTTTAGAGACCAAAAAAAAAAAAAAAAATTGCAGAGATCTCATGAGATATTATTAGAGAATTTCCTCACACTTATTTTTATTTTACTTCTAAATAAAATAACTGTGATTTCAAAAGAATATACCATTGAAATTCACAATCATTTTCTCTGAGAGATGAGCTATGCAGTTCATATTTCTTGATACTTGGCTTTTCCTCCAAAGTACATCATAATCCCATGATTAGAGTAAATGTCAGGGATCTGTTTTGTTATCATGTAATTCTTTTGCCCCAATTCTAGCTTTTGCCCTAAGACAGTACTCTATCCCTCTTTGCTTTATCATATGATCTTTAATTTTCTGTTTATTGAATCAATGCATTGCATAATTTAAAGAGTCTAACAGTTTTATGACTTATGAGATAAAGAGCTATCCCCAAACTCCTTCCTAACTTTGCTTTACTACTTCCCAGTAAAACAATCTGCAACCCTTTCCATTAATTATTTTGAAATTTATTCCAAGGTCTCTAAAAAAATGTTTGTATGGGTATATTTTTTTCTTTGTAAACTGTAGATGTTATTTATAGATCTCCCTTTAAAGAAAATAAGGATTTAGCCCTCATACTTCCCCCAGTCCAAGCTTCCCAATTTCCAAATGTTTATTATTTCAACACTTCTAATTGTGTAATTGCAGCCGAATCAGCATTGTGTGTTTACATTATTGTTACTACATATGGATATTCTCCACTAGGCCATGTAATATTTTCTAATATCTGCTTCTTTTCCTTTACAATATTCACTTTATCTGGAATTCATGATTTTTTTTCTGCCTAGTGTGCTGGGTACCTGTAATTACCACCTCACCCTTCCTAAGTCTGTTCATCTGACTCAGTAAATTCAACCACAGAATCCAGTTTCATCTGATTGACAGGATTTACCCAGAGTCTTCTTTCCACTTCAGTTTGTCTTGGTATCCAACTCTTATCTTTAGAACTCCTTTACCTTCATTCTGGGGATTCCTTATCCTTTCTCTTTTGTTGATTTGATTGTTTTCTAGAACCTCTGACCTTCCCTCTTCTTTATTTGTTTTCCATTTGCTTCTTGAGATAGGGCAAGAAGAAGGTAAATTTTCTGTCTTTGCATGTCTGAAAAATATCCTTTTTCTACTCTTATTTGACTAATATTTTGCTTGTATTTGAAATTCTAGGCTGGAAACGCCTTATCTTTGGTTTAAAAGCAATGATTATTTCTCTGCTAGCTTCCTGTATTGCTATTGAGAAGCACACAACTATTTTTTATTTTTGACCTTCATATGTAAATGTTTGCATATTTTGCATTCTATACCCTTATCTCCTTATAATTTGCAGATATTTTTTTCATTCTTTAGGTGGGATTTTTAATTCTTTTGATACTATCCTTTGATCCATTTAAGTTGTGGGATTTGATAAAGTGCAACTTAATTAGTCTTTCTTTTTTTTTTTTCTTAAGTTTTCGTGTCATATTTAAAAAAACATTGTGAAACCCAAGATAATGATTTACTCCAATGTTTTCTTATAAAATGTTCATATTTTTAGCTCTTGTATTTAGGTCTTTCTTCCATTTTGTGCTATTTCTTGTACACAGTGTGATTTGCATGTGGATATCCAGTTGTCCTGCCATCATTGGATGAAGAGAATTTTATTTCCCTCTTGAATGGTCTTGGCTGCTTGTCAAAAAACAATTGAACATAAATACATGAGTTTATTTCTAGACTATCAGTTCTTTTTCATTAATCTGTAGGTCTATCATTTTTCCACTGACACACTGATTTCTCTAACTTCACAGTGAGTTGTCAAGTCAGGACTTGTGAATCCTCTACATTCAGTATTTTTTAGGATTATTTGCTTTTCTATTCTGGATGCCTTGCAATTCCATATAAATCTTCAGATCAGCCTTTTCATTTCTGGAAGAAGAAATCATTGAGATTGCATTGACTTTGTAAATTGTTCTAGGGCATATTATCATTTCAACTTCCAATGTATAAACACAATATGCCTTTTCATTTATTTAGATTTTCCTCAATTTATTTTCAGTGATATTTCATAGTTTTCAGTGTGTAAGTATTATACCTCCTTGGTTACATTTGCTTATAATTTTTTTATTTTCTATATTAAACTTATCATTCATTTTCTTCTAGATTTTTCATGCTGGTGTATAGAGATGCCACTGGTTATTTCACATTATTTTGCATTCTGCAAACTTCTTGAATTTGTTTAGTAGCTACAATAGTTCTTTTGTGAAGTATTCACGATTATCTACATACAAGGTTAACAAGTTAAAAGAGAGTTTCACTGTGATTCTAGTTTGGACCTTTCTTTTCCTTGTCTAATTACTCTGGTTAGAAAACTCTAGGAAATTCCAGGAAAATAATGAACAGAAGTCGTGAGAGAGTACATCTTTGTCTTGTTCACGATCTTAGAAAAAGTCTTCCAGTGTCTCAGTATAATGTTAGTTATGGTTTTCATAGATTTCCTTTATCAGTTTTAGGAAGTTCCCATATCCTTAGAATGTTGAGTGTTTTTTTTTTTTAACTGAACCTGTGTTAAACACTTTTTTTTCATGAATTGAGATGTTTATGTGTATATTTCCTTATTCTATTAATATGGTCTATTACATATATTGATTTTATATGTTGAACCACTCTTGCATTTCTGGAAAAATTCCATTTTATTATGTTATATAATCTTGTAAAACTTCTATTGATTTAGTTTCTCAATAATTTATTGAGTAATTTTATATGTATATTCTTAAATGTTATTGGGCTTAAGATTTTTTTTTTCTTTCTATGCCTTAACTTTGGTGTCAAGGTAATGCTGACCTCATAAAATGAGTTAGAAATGAACTGAGAAGTTTTTTCCTCCTACTTTATTTTTTTAGAAGCATTTGAAAATAATTGACTTTAGTTCTTTAAATATTTGGTAGAATTCACAATTAAAACTTCTGATACTAGAATTTTCTTTGTTGGAGTTCTTTAATTACTAACTAAATGTCTCTACTTGTTATAGTCTTATGAAATCTTTCTGTTTCTTCTTGGATCAGTTTTGGTATATTTTGGGTTTCTAGGAATTTACCCATTTATCAAGGTTGTCTAATTTTGGGCACAAAATTGTTCATAATATTTCTTTTTATTTTTCTTATTTCTATAAAGATAATAGTAATATACCAATTTTCATTTCTCATTTTCATAATTTGAGTATTCTCTCTTTCTCTCTTGCTCATAGTTTAGCTAAAAAGATTTTTGAATTTTCAAGTTTTTAGAGAACCCACTTTCAGGTTGGTTTAGTTTTAGTAGAATCTTTTTTTTTAATTTATTATATATTTTACTTATCTCCACTGCACTTGTTACTATTTCTTTTCTTCTGCTAGATCTGGATTTAGTTTGCTCTTCTTTTTCTATTCTCTCAGTTCTAACTCTATAGATTATTTATTGGGGGATCTTGTTTTTTAATGCATGCATTTGCCACTATAAATATTCCTCTGTTACTTTGGCTATATCTCTTAAATATGTTATGTTGTGATTTTGTTTTGTCTCTAAATATTTTCTAATTTTCCTTACGATTTCTTTTTTAACCCATTGGTTTTTGAAAATGGGTTGTTTAATTTCCACATTTTTGAGAATTTTCTGGTTTCATCATTCATTACTAGCTTCATTTCTTATGGTAGGAGAAGATAATTTCCTGATTTCAAACTTTTTAAATTTTGTTGATACTTGCTTTGTGAGATTATATCTATCTATCTATCTATCTATCTATCTATCTATATATATATATATATATATATATAACTTCATCCTGGAGAATATTTCATGAACACTTGAGAGCATATTCTGCTTTTGTTGGGCAGACTGTTCTGTATGTGATAGATCTAGATGATTGTCAGCTTTGCTCATGTCCTTTGTTTCCTCTTTTACTTTTGAAATGCTTTTTGCATGACCTGCCTTAAATATGAAAGACAGACTTATAACAACCGAAAAGGCAACAAGAAGCAGGTGCTGTTGTCTACTCTTTTATTCCCACTAAACATGCAGCTTTACGTATTTTAGAAAATAAGAAAGCAAAGAAACACACAAAGAAACACAAGGCTTCTCTGACACATTTCGAGAGATTTCAAGCAGGAACAAATGGAGATTGAATTTGCATTCAATTTTAATCAACATACATAGATATTACCTTTGATATTGATTTGGTTCATTTAGTAGGTCTATATGTTTTAAAATAACTAAGGACAATTATAGGACCAGGAGATTAAAACTTTTATTACAAGATTTTAAGATTCTGAAACTCCTCTAACATTTTAATCACCTGGAATACAACTCAGGTAAGTCAGAATTTCTCAGGATGAGACATAAGTGATTATTTGTATAAAGCTCCCCAGGTGATTTAAAGTTGAGAGGAACTGATGGAAGATATGGCTTGTGGATATTACCTGAGCAGCTTTTTAAGAAGATAGCAACATTCATCAGTCTGCATTTTCAGAGACAAATGGTGACTTCTGCTATACGTCCAGTAGCTGATGAGCTTCTGGCTTTTTCTGTGGCTGTTTTGTGGATAATATCATTTATTCCTAATGACAACCAGTTTTTGAGGTAGATGTTACTATTAATCCTATTTTATAGACAAGAAGATGAAAATTAACAAGAATAATATGCCTTAATAAGAATAATATGCCTAATGAAACCCAGATAGTAAGTGCAAGAACCTAATTAAAACCCAGCTAAAAGAGCACATCCAGAAAATCGACTGTGATCACCAGTAAATGTTATTGGTCACTATCTTTCAACAGATTCCATCAGAATATTATTTTTTACCCCTTTCAAATTATCATTCATTCAAGTAATTTTTTAAAAAAATTTTATCATAAGAATTATTGTTTCCAGAGGCCAGTGACCTTCACTAAGGAAGTTCCTGCCAAAAAATTTTGGATAAAATTTTAAATCAAGCTCTTTGTAGTGGCTCATGCTTATAATCCCAGCACTGGAGAGGCTGAGACAGGAAGATTGCAAGTTCAAAGCTAGACTCAGCAAATTAGTGAGATCCTGTCTAAAAAAAAAAAAAGTCACTTAAGGTTCGCAGTGAGGATGTGAAGATGAACTGATGTGATTTCATAATTCTGATCAATTAGGTACTCTGAAATAGAGAAATTCAGAAAGTTAAGAATTCTTACCTTTAGTGTCATTGGAACGTTCTGGAGGGAAGTGGGAGAGAGAGAAAGAGAATGAGAGAAGAAAGCATAATACTTGCTGGTCAACTCCTGTAGTTGACCATTAATATCAGATACATCACAGAGTGAGAGAGAGCCTACAGAAACCAACAGAAGGTCTTCCAGGAATGAGTAGCAACTCGAGAATATGAAGAATCGTGAACATGTCCGTGTACCAAAAACTTAACAAAGAGAAAGCAAGACAAACTGCTCAGTGATCCAAAGACAAATCAGGAGCAGAAAGGGACAGAGAATTGTACCTTATCTAGAGGCAAGTAATACCACAAGCCCAATAGTGACATCTTGGATGACTTTTTGTCCACAAAATTCTTAACAAGCATCATTAAAAGGACACTAGTACTTATGAAACCTCTGTTTAATAAACAAAGAGCTGGTCAAGAGCTCTTAATAAGTCAGTGTAGATTTTGAAATGAACAAACTCTTATTCTCAAAATGAAGGGGTGATTTTTCTAGCTGTTATGCAAAAATCAATGTGGTTAATTATCCAAACTGTTATTTTTCATCTCTTGTCAAAGTATGTAATCATATTCTGAGTAACAAGACATTTGTAAATTTCTATCTTGTCTCTCCAATATCAGAATTATTGCCTTGTTACCAAATGTAATATCAGAATCTCTTTCTATTGAGAAAAGAAATTAAACAAAAACTTTGTGCTGAACCTAAGGGAAGGAGAGAGAGAGCAATTAGCCCTTTATTTATGCATGGTATTCCAGTATCAAGGAGGTTTTCTGCCGCAGTCTGGCTGGGGCACAAAATCACAAGCCACTCACAGCCTTGTAGATTCAAACAGCAATTCTTTATTCCCGAACTCTCACTGGCACTCTACAGGAACGTTCTGGGAGAATCCACACTTCCACTGGGCTCTGCATCCCAAAATACTCTCTGAATCCCAGGAGAACTCAACGGGAACTCAAGGAGCGGGTGGGCGCCTGAGGCAGCAGGATACATCCTATTCCCAGCAGGAATCACCTTAAACCTGGACCCACTCTAATCCAGCAGGATCCTCCCTAAACCTGGATCCACCCTGGTCCTTGAGCAGGGTCACCTTTCTCAAAACAATCATGCAATGTCACTGCAAATGACCTGGGTCCAAGGCAAGCCCATTTCCACAATGGAGAGTCCTTCCTCTAAGCAACATGGGGTAGGCTGACAAGGAAATTGCCATGTGTCATTCCTACTTAGCTATGGCTCTCAGCAGTTTTCTCTTCAATAACATTTTCAACAGAGGTTATCATTCATTATTGCTTGCAGGAACATAGTAGACCTAGTTTATCTCATTGAAAATATCAACATGCTGGCTAAGAACATCTTCCTTTTATATCTTATTTATTAAATGATAAGGTAGAAAATATCTTGAACCATGGTCAGCTGCTGAAATCATCTGTACTTCCTGGATAAGAATCATGGATATTTGCTTCTTTAAGTTTTCTCTGATGCAGGCCATTCTGGATGTAGTCATCAAAGGCTATGTGGTTTCTTCCCCCTAACAAATAATATTGATCTCCAAAATCCTGTGCAGAGATCTTTGCCCTCTGCTCCCATAGAACAAAGACCTCAATAATCCCTTAGTCCTCAAGAGGAAAGCTGGAAAGTTTCATTGTTATAAATTTGGTGAAAATCACTCTGAGGGTACTAATGGCTTTTGCCTTTATTTTTCAATATCTCTAGGTTCCTAGCTTGTAAATGGCAAAAGTCCAATTTTGAATCAAGGACAGGAATTATTTGACATATAGCCCTCTTCCACTCCTTTTCCCAAGCTTCATAAACTTCTTTTCAAAAAAAAAAAAAAAAAAAAAAAAAACAACTACTCTTTTAGGTAAGTTTTATGTTCTTTTGACAGAATTGGTCCAATATGATTCCTTTAAACTCCCCAAAGGTACACAATGCCTAACATGACCTTTGCTGCTTTCTTGTGAATTCAGTCATGTCCAACTCTACTGAGCCTTGACAGAATTAGCTCTCCTTACCCTGGTGGGAAAGGTATTCACAACCAGCTCACAAAGCTCCCTTGTTTGCCTAAAATAGCAACCTTGTCTTACTCCCTCAGTCTTTATATAACCTTGATTTATGCCATAATGCACGTTAATACATGTACAATGTATTCATGCAACTATCACCATAAGCAGAAAGTAAATCATGCTTATATTGAGGGGAACAGATTACAATTGCTCTTTCATGTATTCACAATGACTCAGTAATCCTGTGATCAGGTTCACTTATAATGCAATGACCAAAATGCCATGACAGAAAATGTAAATAGGCAAAGATTTTGTCAGTGTCATTTGCTTTCCTCCACAATAAAAGAAAAAAAAAGGAAAAAAGAAAAAGATGTTTGCATTGAACTTCAATAGAAACAGAAAGGAAAACAGGTAACTTTGAATAGGTAAGATATTTTAAGTTAGGGTTGTAAATTCTATAACTCGAAGTTATGGTGAGTTATTCATTTATAACTGTGTGCCCAATTATATATTAAGTGAATTTTAATTTTAATTAATCCCCAAATATACTCTAATAAATGGAAAACTCAAAACAGTGTTAATTGTTACAAAAAATATGAATCTTAAGATAATCTTTGAGGTCCATTAATTCATGAAAAATCTTTTAAGTCAATTTTAACATCCACCAGTAATTATTATTTGATTAGGCAAAAATAAATGTGTGCTTCTTGTTAATATTGGAATTTGGCATGATTCCTATAAATGACACTCCTCAATTTGCTTTAGTCTTCATTCCCAAAATAATTTTTAGTGTAACATGACAAATATATTGGTTGCCCTCATCCTGCACAGGCAACAGAATTAGGGTCACCTCCCCCCCCCCCCCCCCCCGTGAATTGGGCTGGCAACAAAAAGACCACACAAATACAGAATACCTTTTCCAGGGGTCAAGGATGGCTGTGCAACCTCAGGGGACAGCTCCCGAGCAGGAGGGCAAGAGGAGAAAAGACACAAGAGAGCAAGCACACCTGAAATCCCCTTATTTATTGGGGGGGAAGACATTTGATAGAATATTCCACCCAAATAAGACAAAGGGTAGGATTTCGAAGGGTGGAGAGGAGACTTGCTTGGTGATGTCTTGTGGTCAGCAGATTGATTGACATCTTGGCTAGTCACACTCACCTCAGGTGCTGTGTCGGATCACAGGCAGAGCTCGAAGAAAGGCAATCTTGCTTCGCAATGTCAGACCAATCCCCTCATTTGCTCCAATTCTCATAGCTCACACACACAGCCCGTGGATGGCTCACGACATATATTCTCTCCTCCGAGTGAATGGTAGTTCTGTCCACAGGTTTTCCTTCCTTGGTCTATCATTTTAACTGTCATCTCTATTCCCATTGATTTGTTGGACTGATGTATAGTATAAGAAGGCAGTTTAGTTGTTTGACACCTGATCACGCAGACTGTCGCCCCAGCACTACTTTCACCACTTTCATGTCCCTGCACAGGTGCCCAGCACTCCAGCTTTCTTTCAGCGAGTTGTTCTATTGTCCTGCGCCTGTGTGCTTTACAACTGCAGATGGGGAAGGAAGTTAGGGTTAGTAATGTTCACTTATGAGTAGGTAATGAAGGTGGAAGGGGGGAAGGAAGGAGGGAAGGAAGGGAGGGAAGGAAGGGAGGGAGGGAGGGAGGGAGGAAGGGGAGAAGGATAAATTATTTCAGAAATGTTTAGTTTTTCATTTGATCCTTTGAACTGATTTTGAACTCAACAAAATGTGGACATCAAGATATTTGTAAATGACTGGTGATCTTTATGTGTGTGAGTATGTGAATGAGTGTGTGTTTACAAAATATGGCAAAATAGAAATAGGCAAAAATTTTGTCAAGGTTATATTCCTTCCTCTAGGTAATGAAAAAAAAAATAAGCAGGTGTGTTTACATTGCACTTCTAGAAAAACATAAAGGGAAAAGGTAATTATGAACAAGTTTTCCTACTAGGACACTAGAGATAGGAAGTAGGTTCTTCTTCCCTATCTGGCAGAATCCAATTAGAGTGAGCACCAAAATGATGATTCCCTGATGAGTATACCCATATCAAACTCTTGAAAGATACCAGCATTCTGGTCCTGGGCACAGGCATCTGTCTCCAAGAGATGATGCTCAGTGGGCAGGGACCTTGAGCAGGCGTAGAAGGAACAGGATAAAAAACAGGCCACAAAGGGCTTGTGGGAAGACAGAAAAAAATAATAATTGGGGGATATTATATGATAGAAGATGATATAAACCCTGTAGACCTTTCTAGGGTTTTCATCATTTATTCAGACACCTTTTAAAAACCATGTGATTTTAATTGTCACATAAAAATTGTACATGTGTTAGTTCAAAGAATAATGTAGGTCAGGTGACATCAAATTATTTTATACATTATTTAGGTCTGGTTTTCAAACTTTTATTAAAGATCCTTTTTTCATATTTCATTGTCTTTACTTACTTACTATGTTGGTCCAAATATCTGTGTGCATAATTTTACATATCTGGGTCATATAACAAATTTTATTTCATATACACCTTTTACCCTCTTGATATTATGCAGTTAGCTTGATTCTATCTCATAAAAATGTTCTTGATGAATAGTGTTCTTCGTGACATATAATAATATGAATGTACAGTAATTCATCAAATAATTCCACTATTGTTTCAAACTCACAATGTTATGATCATCTTTGTTAGTACATTTACATCTGCATTTTGCATTATTTTTAAATAAAACTTTTAGACAAAGAATGTTTGTTTCAGAGATTGAAATCATTAAACAGATTTTTATAAGCATTGTTTATATAGCTTTCCAGAAATGTCATAAAAAGTACAACTATAGAATTAGAATCTATTCATTCACTGCCCCCTAATTATAAATGAATATCCTGTTTATTAAAGATAACTTGTATATAATATGCATAAATACAGTTGGCTCTTTGAATTCATATTGGGTTCTGAATTTGTGGATTCAACCAACCATGGGTCTAAAATATTAAATTAAAAAATTGCTTCTGTATTGAACATATACAGATTTCTTATTGTAACTGGTACTATTTAAGCAACACTTATAACAACTATTTATATAGTATTCACATAGTATTAGGTATTATACATTATCTAGACATGACTTTAAAAAACATGTACATAGGTTACATGCAAGTACTGCATTATTTTATATAAGGAACTTAAACATCCACAGTTATTGCAAGTGAACTACTTTATCTCCTGGGCCATGGTTAGGAGAAATGACCAAGCATGAAACTGGGTTCTTATCTCAGAAATGTTGTAGAGAGTTGTCCAGGACTCAATCTGAGCTATCAAAGAAGACACATTCCTTGAATTTCTCAAATTCATTTGCTTAAAATTTTTTCCTCGGTCATTTTCATCATTGGAGAATTTTAGATATCTTTCTGAAAGAAGCAGAAAATTCCTTCAAAAGGGAGCTAAAGAATTGAAAGGGGAGGAACTAAATTCTTTCACAGCCTAGATTTCTGTCCCATAGTTGATGGAATAGAAATCTAGGCTGTGAAATGTACCTTAGTAGTAATTTTTCTATTCCTTACAGCAAAGCTCATTAAAATAAATAAATTCAATTAGAGAATTGATATCTTAAGTCTTTTGACTCAAGTCCATACATTAATACATAAATGGATTTAGAAGCATGGGCATTGTTAATGTTACCGCTGAAAATGCTCTTGGGCATTCTCTAAGCTACAATCTTTAACTAAAATAAAAATAAATAAGAAAAAATAAGGATGTATAGAAATGCATTTGCCAAAGCCATAACATATAGAGTCTGGGCTTTTGGGCATTTGTCTTTTGCACTGCTAACTTACTTTTAGTGTTTTCTTTTATATTGCTTACAAGATTACAAAGAACTTTATAATCTTCTTAACTCAATGCATTTCTGAACACAAGAACACAGGATTATTACACTTGTGCACAATGTGTATCAATGTGTAAAAATTCTGAAGGATCCTTCCTGTAATGTGGAATGTGTTTGTCAAGGTAAATCAGCATCCACAGATTCTGGTTTCTGAGGAAATTCCTAGAACCTATCTCTCATAAACATGCAATGATGACAACTGTTGTCTCAATTTTTGCTCAGTGGTAACATTAAACATTTTTCATATGATTATTACTTTTTGCCTCTTTTGTTATAAATTATAGGGATATTATAGGTATATTACATTTATCTATGTATATATGTATGTATGTGTATATATGTGTGTGTATAATATATGTATGATTCTTTATTCTAATTCTTTTTTCTTTATTTGAATTCTTCTGTTCCATTTTTATAAAAACAATATGTCTAAAATGGTCTGTTTTTCTCTAGATGACTGTGAGATGTATCTGCAAGTTTTTCTAGGAATGATGAATACAAACTAAAGAAAAGCTACCATATCTGGAAGGCATTAAAAGATGCCCAATTCTAATTAAGCTAAATAAGTACCATATTTATAAGAATATTATTGCACCATGTCTTTTCACCATCTTGCAGTCAAAAGAAATACAATATGAAGAACAGGTGCAATTTGCAGAATTTGCTATAAACCAATTTAAAGAGACCTGGATGATTCCACTAGTATGTATCTAACATACTAATTCTTTTTGTTTTTAACATATTAATTGTCTATTATGTTAATTATTATTAACATAATAATTATTATTATTATGTTAAAATCGAGTTATGTATTTAACATACTAATTTAACAACTTATTGTTGCTTATAAGAACAGCTTACTATCTATCACCAAGCTATTTGATAGGATAAATAACTTCATATGTTTTGTAACTTATTTATCTTTAATCCCAATCTGCCTAGAAGAGTGTGTGTCATATTAGATGCTTAATAAATTGCTGAATTTATCATAAATTATATTTTCCAAGAGGAGGAGATATAGAAGACAAGGTATGCAAAATCAGGATTGGAACTAGGTTATAAATCAATGGGTGAAATAATTTAAGTGATGAGTGTACAGGAAAAAAAATTAAGTACATCTTTCTCCCAATATTTAGGCTTTTAGAAGCAATTTAAGGAGATTTTTAAAAGGAATATTATCTCAAAAACATATATGTGAGCTAAAATCCCTTTATAAACACATTCTAACTAACGCTACCTTACTTTCAACAAAGCACTCTACCAGGACTGAGATAGCTCCTGTTTCCCAGCAGATCTTGAACAGACATTAGATATCATGATTGCAACTGGAGAACTTACCCATTGTTTTCAACTGCCTACAAGCACTTTCTATCCACCATGGCACGCCCATAGCAGAAATGCTAGTTAACCATCAAATAAATTCAAAATGCCATTGACAGAGCCCAGAATTTTTGTTACTAGTGAGTACCATTTAAATTTTCTAAGAAGACTGAGGCTTGTAAGGGTGAAAACAATTTATTTTTTATTCACACAGAAAATTAGGGTGACTGTTACTGTAGGTAACAACAATGTACTGTACATTTCAAAAAGGTGAAGAGGGGATTTTAAATGTTTTCACCATAAAGACATGACAAATATTTAAGGCCACGTGTTTAGCAACAATTTTACATAATACAATGTATAAATGTATCAAAACCTCACCTGTTATACCATTAATATGCATAACTTTTATGTTTTCTATTAGTTAAATTAAGTTTAATTGAAAATAGATTAGGTGGGTGCAGTGGTGGTGGCGCCTGCTTATAATCCCAGCATCTGGGAGGCTGAGACAGGAGAATCGAAGTTCAAAGCCAGCCTCAGCAAAAGCAAGGTGCTACGCAACTCAGTGAGACCCTGTCTCTAAATAAAATATAAAATAGGAATGGGGATGTGACTCAGGGGCCTAGTGCTTCGGAGTTAAAAAAAAAAAAAAACTGAAAGAAAATGGATTAATCAGTCATTAAACATTTAATAAACTCAGCATATCTAGCACTCTTCAGTGAATTGTGCTCTGAATATGAGTTTCACATTGTTTTATGTAGTTAAATATTCCTCCTACTACAGAAGTTTGAAGAACAAGTAATAATGCAGATGAGTACAGAATGTGAATGTAAGAAATACCATATCTAAATGCCAAAATTTTAGGAGCTACAAAACAGTTAATTTTTACCATCTAGTTGATTTGGGCTGTGTGAGTAATGTGGTCTTATCATCTTTGTTCATTTAATAAAAATATTTTGCTAAGTATTAAATAAATATGCATTCTTGACTCCATTACAATCTTTGAAATATTTTTTTTAAACAGCAGATTTTTTAACATATTAAGTCTATGAATTATGATGGGAGATTTATTGGAAGAATTTTATTGTGTCCGATCTGAATTATCAGAAAATGCATCTCAATGATTCTACAGCACCTATTAGATATTTTTAGTGCCCCTGGACTTCTTTTTTAATATCATCTTATTTTAAGGGTCACATTAGTTTGTATTCATTTAATTTTGTCCCTTTGCTCTCATATTTATATTAATTTGATTCAGCCTCTTCATCTTCTCCTCTCATTATGCTTTACTGATTCTAAATCTCTGCCTTATGTCTTCATAATGAAGAATATTCTCAGGGAAAGAGAGGCAAATCCAGCTGGAATTGATGGTGAGAAAAAAAATGCAGGTCCATCTGTGGGCATGAAAACATTTCTATGTATTAAAGCAAACTAGGATCCTAGTAGCTAAGTTGTTAAGGATTTTAGTTGATCTGAACCCTAAAAATGCTTTCCTATTTTAAAAAGCATAAGAAAACACTGACTTTTCTGAAGACAAATCATAAAATTTTCACCACTTAGAAGCAGACGTTATAGATAAAACATGACATACCTAGATTTAGGAGTTCATTCCACCTACTTAGAGAGGCAAGCACATGTAGTGACATGTCTGTTATGGGAAAGGCATTGAGCTAATTACCTTTATTACTAACCTGGCCTCTGCTTGGTGTGCAGACTTTTTATTTAATTTAAATTCAATAACAAAATTGCTTATTCACTTGTAATGGATCAGCTGCACTGAAACTTCATTCTATGTTTCTAAGTTAATGTCATAAAAAGTTTACATACTTCACCATAATTGTATTCTATCCCAAGTGGATATTTTGTTGTTGTTTTTATTTCAGAAACTAACACACAAAGGGAATTTCTTCAGTGGCCAAATTTTATGACTCCTACTGGCAAAAGAATGCTTTGAATAATTAGACTTTCTAAAAATTTCCTATGGCATCAAAACATTCAAGTTCTTTGTCATTTTAAGTACATACTAACAACAGTTACATATATTGAGAGAGTGGGATGACTGTAACCAAAGCTGACTCACACAGGCTGACAAAAGTCAATTATGTACATCTCTTCCCAAATCTTCACTCAAAGTAATTAGGCACCAGAATTGACCATTAGAGGAATATCCTTATGACCTATGAATCAGCAAGAAATATAAAGGGACTTGTTTCTTTGTTGATGTTTGAGTGAGAGGCAGCCTCACCGTTTTGCCCAGGTTGGACTAGGATTCCTGGGCTCAAGCAAACCTCCTGCCTCAGCCTCCTGAGTAGAAGGTCTCCTGGCACACACCACCATGCCTAGCTTGGACTTTCTTTCTTTTTGGTCATTGTCTCCCCCTCCTCCCTCCCCCTTCTCTCCCTCCTCCTCCTTCTCTTTCTGCTCCTCCTCCATTACTGGGGATTGAACCCATGGATGCCTACTACTATGCTGCATTCTCAGTTCTTTTCACTTTTTATTTTGAGACAGGGTCTCACTAAGTTGGTGAGTTTGCCCTTGGAACTTGGAATCCTCCTTCCTCAGTCGGCTGAGATGCTGGGATTATAGGTTTATACAACCATGACAAGCCAGCTGGGACTTATTTTTTTTTATTTGTTTATTTTTTGAGAAATGATGTTCTAGCATACCATTAGTTGTGTAAAATATAGCTGACTAGTAACATGTTTAATGCTGTGAAACCAGTGATGATTTGAATATTTAAATTTTGAATTCTCTAAATTTTTATATTGTGATTCCTAACAGTAAGGCTGCATTTCATCCGCCATACCTTTTTGTGACTAAGTGCTACATACTAGCCTTTTCCATATAATTAATTTTCATAAAACACTGATTTATATTATAGAATACATTAAGTGTTGTATAAGACAAAATCTCAGATATAAGGAAATGAAGCTGGACAGTAATATTATAGTTGTATGAACTCCATTATTATCACTTTTCCTTTCAAGGAATTAAGAACTACTTTTATTTTTATTCTCTGCTACAATTTTTATGGTAAATTTATTTTCATCGTGACTACACCTATGGAATTTCGTTAGAAAACTCTTTCTTTGAAAAATGAGCCACACAGTATTTATGTAAACAATTTTTCTACCCACTTCTCAAGATTGTCCCTCTTCCCCTAGGTCCTTGGTCTATCAATCAATACAGCACATTTGCTTGTTTTTCCCAACATAGCTCTGTGTGTAAGTTCACCTTTATGAAAAACTGTGTATCTAACTGGTTGACCCATTGCAAGTTGTAAAAGTAGTATAACATGAAAAATGTATTTGAAAAATCTATTAGAATTAATCATTCGATTGCTTTTCAAATATCCAAGCAGATTGACATTGTCATACTATATAGATTATTACCTTTTTTTAGATAAAGCAGAATTTCGGTTGAACCTATTTTTGCATATAGATTGATCTTAAGTTTTCTTTCCTGGAGAATTTGTCTTGAACGGATACTAGGTTGATGCTTGCCTAATACTTCTGTTTCCTGGAAGAGTTTGTATAATACAAGTATTATTTCCTCCTTAAATGTTTGGTACAATTCACCAATAAGTAATTTAGGCCTGGTTTTCTGTGCTAGAAAATTTTGAAATATTAATTTATTCTAGATAATTCAGGTTATCTGTTCCTTATATAGTGAAGTTTCCTATTTTGTGTCTTTTAAGAAATTTGTCCATTTCAATGAAGTTGCATGTTTTATGAAAATAAAGTTGTTTTTTTAAATGCTGTCTAGTTTGCAATAAATTATTTTACATTCTTGATACTGGTAACATATTTTTCTGCTTTTTTATTATCTGTGTGGCTAGAGTTTTATCAACTTTATTGAAATTTGCAAAGGGCTGCCTTTTGGGTTTAGTGACATTGATTTTTTTTTTTTTTACTTTGACTATTCTATTTTCAGTATGTATGTCTTCCATTCTTCTTCTTGTTTAGAATTTTCTTTGTTTATTGCTTTCTTAAGGAGACAAGTTGCTTGTTTAGTTGACACTTTTCTTCTTTTCTTATATGAACATTAAATGCTATTTTCCCTCTTAGCATTTATTTGGCTGCATCCCACCAATTTGTATATGTTGTTAGGTTCATTAGCCTATATTGTTGTCTTTTTACTTTTAGATATGTAAACACAATATATTCTGTGCTCATTTAAAATATTTATTTAAGTTTTCCATTTCCAATACTTTTAAGTTAAAAATTCAAGTTCATATCATATATTTGTCCTGCCTGAGGTATTTTCTTTTCCATTTCTTATATTACAGCTACTCAAATAATAAATTATTTCAGTGTTACTTTGAAAAAGCTTTAGTTTTCATGCATTTTGTATAAAAAGATGTATAAACTGGTAACAGAATTCTGCATTGAGATTTTTTTTTTATTCCAGCACTTTAAAGATGTCATTCACTAGCATAGTGGTTCCATAGTTTGATGAGAAGTCTGCTTTAATTGTCTTATTTCTTCCTCAAAAAATTATGTTTTTTTTCTCTGACTACTTACTGTCTATATTTCCTCTTTATCTGGACTTCTGGAATTTTTAATATGATATTTTTAAAACCTTATAAACATATGTATTTTGGGAAAGAAGATATTTTTCAGCTGTATGTTCTTTGAATTCTTTATCTGCAGTATGATGTTTTTCATTATTTTTTAAAAATTTAGCCATTATCTCTAATTACTTTTTTATTTTTTTCTTCTAATCTCTCTTTTCCTATGAAATACAATTTAAATTCATATTAAACCACCTAATTTCAAAAATGCAGGATTCATTCTTCTGTTTTCTGTTCCTTATCTCTTTACACTTTATGTCTTAATTTGGGTAATTTCTATAATTATATCTTCAAATATATTATTGCTCATTTCCTTGGCTGTGATAAACCTAACAAATGACTCATTAAAGGCATGTTTTATCTGTTACAATGTTCTAGTAGTTCATTCTGATTATTTCTTATAGTTTTCATTACTGTATTGGAATTACCTATCTGTTCATGCACATTATAAAGCTTTACTATGAGATTTTTTATCTCAGTAATCATAGTTGTTTCAAATTTCCTGTCTGATGATTCTGTGTTACATGTAAGTGTGCTTATTTAGACTGTCTCACAACAGTTATTCCTGCTTCTTGCTCTTTTGTATATAACTGAATTTTTGGTTAAAAGCTAGACATCATCTGCATGTTAGTTGAGATTAAGGTAAATAGTGTTTTCAGGCCCAGAAATAGTTACTCTTTGTGTTTGAATAGATTGTTACTATGGAGGGTCAAATTAGTCCTCTTAGGAGTTGATCAGCATTTGTTTTCAGTTGTTGCTCTTGTTTTTTTTTTTTTAAATTTTATTTTATTCTATTCAATGTAACACAAACTTCAAATCCTTCTTGTATTACCTTGCATCTGTAGCTTTAAAGGTTCTATACACTATGATAGCTGAAGCTTGGCCTTTAACAATTCATCAAAATTTGGCCTTTAACAATTTTTCAAAATTTGGTTCAATAGGGAGCCACATCATCCCTTCAGGATTTTCCAAGAGAAAGTCAGCATTCACAACACCATTTCACTTAGAGTTAATGACTCTTTGCTTAGGTATTAAAGGGTTGTTTTGTGACTTCAGCTCTAATGTATTTAAGAAATATGCTTTTGTAGATTATTAGTTCTCTCCCTCAATGGTAGAGTAGAAATGAAGTTCTTTCTAACATTTTATAGTTTAAGCAGAAACTGAAGTTATTTTTAATTTTTCATATGCTTTCTATTGTTGATTCTCAAGAAGCATGTAAACATACTATATTTGTGTAAAATACTATCTCTGTATGAAAAGAAGCAATTACAATGGGCGATTGCTGCTAATGTTAAATATATTTTTAGCATAGTGTGGCATCTACAATACACAGACTTACTTGAATCATTGCTGAATTATATATTTTATAAGCATGAGACAGTTTGATTACTTATTGTGAATATATATCTCACAGACATTATTCATATATTACAGCTGAAATTTTAAAAATTTTCATTTGAGGGGGAGACTTGGAACCCTTTACAAACAGTATTCACAGTTCATTTTAGGTTGTAGTTTTGCCAAACATAAGTATTTCTGAAAGAAATGAAAGAATGAGAAAAAAGAGTCAATTATCCACTGTGCTGCTATAGGTAATCTAACTATTTTAAGCACATCCTCAGTAGAGAACTGCCTTCACTTATCTCCTTCCAAACAGCTTCAGACTTACAATGCTCCAGTTCATTAACTACTTTAAAAAGTTATCCAGTTGAAAAGAGGCCAATCTCACAAGTAACTTCTGGGTAACTGAACAACTTAATTCAGATTTCATCTCCTCCATGTATTTCCTCATGAGATTCCTAGTCTGAAACTTATTTAAAGTGATTATGTAATAAGAACTCCAGTCATTCCAACCACTTCTTTTTTGTATGCCTATAGAAATTCTTTTCTGACTAATCTCCAGGTAGTATATAATTTATTTCCCTTAATATATCACTTTTGCTTTCAGAAATCTGTATTAATAATAACAGAAACCTGGAAAACGGTTTGGAAAGAACATGTCTATTGGATTTTATGTTTAATAGTGCTTAAAGTAATGGTTCTGAAACACACAAATAATAAAATTTTACATTTTCCCTAATAATAAACCAATAAATGTACCTTGGAAGTTTTTCATTTGTAATTCAGGATCCAAATCTACAAAAAATTAAGTGGTACAAAATTTTAGTTAACCTTTGGTTTAAGATTCTAGGGTAAAATTCTCGCTGAATGTTTTCCTCTCTTAAAGGAATGAAATCAACAAGGGTAAGAAATCAAGAGAGAAGCTGCTTCAAGAATGACACTAGGTACATCTTTGTTCTCAATTAATGATAAGAACAAAAAGCAGTTAATAGATATTTAAAGAGGAACAGAGAAAGAACTAAGTGATTTCTCCTAATAGCCAAAGTTTCAAAGGATTATTTATTAAATCAGTTAAGAAAGAAAAGTATATAGTGCATCAACCTCATCTCAAAGCACTAATGAGTCCTACAAAGACTGTGGTTTAAATATTCTAAAAAAGAAAGTTTAAAAATGTAGAACAGAGGCAATTAGTCCATAGCAATAGACTAGGAAGGATTTTTTAAACAGAAAATAAAATAATAAATGAACAATTTAAAAAGTATTTTGTCAAAAGACAATAGTAATATTGGGGAATGTATTTTCCATGTTTAGGGCCAACAAAAGTCTTATTTATGGGAACAAATTATTATAATTTTTGCGACCACAATTGAATTAAATATTGGCAAATAAGTGTGTTTTAGTCAGTTTTTTTCACTCCTGTGACTAAAAGACCTGACAAGAACAATTTTAAGGAGGAAAAGTTTATTTGGGGTTTCACAGTTTCAGAGGACTCAGTCTGTAGTCACTCAATTCCATTCCTTGGGGCTCAAGGTAAATCAGAACATCATGGCAGAGGAATGTGTTGGAGGAAAACAGCTCACATGAAGTCAGGAAGAAGAGAAGGCCTAAGCTCAGCTCACCAAATATATACCCCAAAGGCAAGCTTCCCCCAATGCCCACCACCTCCAGCCACACCCTACCTGACTTCAATTACCACTCAGTTAATCTCCATCAGAGGATTAATTCAGTGATTAGGCTAAGGCTTTCATAACCCAATCATTTCACCTGTAAACCTTCTTTCATTGTCTCACATATGAGATTTTGGAGCACACTTCACATCCAAACCATAACAACATGAATACCTAGATAATAGGAAAAATAAGAGCTAAAGTTTCAAATGTAGGCCGAACTTTACTAAAAATTAAATAAATGAAAACAGTGTGTCTTTTTTCACCCATCAAATTGGCAATGGAAATAAACATTGACAATATACCAGTTGGGTAATTGTGTGGGAAAATAATTCTAATCTCTGTTGTCTACCACAAAATCAGTATAGCTTTACTAGAGGGCACATTTTTGGAAATATGCATTAGAATTAAAAACTCATACATCCTTCCTTTCTTCTTTTCAGTTATAAGTTTCACAATTTAATCAATTAAAATACTCCCAGACCTCTACATATGTAACTACACATATAGATACAGATCACATGTGTAGTTATATATATTTTTATCTGGAGTACTAAAAAGCTAATAAAAACTAAGATAACAATGTCAGAGCTTTGTTTAATAAATTATTTTGGTAAAATGGAATATTTTACCAATATTTCTGCTGCTATAAAGTGAAAAAAAGCTCTCGTGTGTGTGTGTGTGTGTGTGTGTGTGTGTGTGTGCACAGAGCAAATGATTTTTCTAGATTGTTAACTAACCATCTGAAAAAGGAAAGACTTTTTCAATTTTTTCCTGTATATGTATTAGATTTTCTATAAATAGGAAAAATCTCTAAGATTAATGCTGTAAAGGAGGAAAAAATGGGGGGGCTTGGAAAGATGTTTAACCTTTCCAAAATGCTTTTAGAGGCACAGAGAAAGATCAGAAGGCTTACATGTTTATCTTCCACTCTTTTAGCATTTAAATAGTATTATCCTTCAGACATATTAAAACAGATTGGTACATACACTAAAATATAAATATGCCCATTTTAACTTCATCTTAATGTGAAAGTAAATTGGACAATCTTAGACATCAATTTATGAATTCAAATATAAGTGTTAGTTCTCCCTTTCATTTAAATATATCAATATAATATCTCTTTTTACATTCCATAGCATGATATTTTAGAAGAAAATTGATATACATATTGCATTACAAAATAATCTTTATTTTTATTTAAATTATTGCATGCTCTCTCTTTTCTAATATTCGTGATTTCTTTCATTGAATTTTCCTCCTTCTATATTTGTTAGCTTCGGGGGGAATATCACTAGAAATATATAACAAAATAAACTTTGTATATTTCTCCTTAAAAAGTTA
Source organism: Spermophilus citellus (assembly GCF_964194105.1). NCBI lineage: Eukaryota > Metazoa > Chordata > Mammalia > Rodentia > Sciuridae > Spermophilus > Spermophilus citellus. The sequence continues at coordinate 123,327,746 of NC_138189.1, forward strand.
GAGACTCTGGTGTACTGTTCCTTCTGGTTTAATTGTCAAAAATTAAATGTGTAGAGAATAGTAGAGTTCACCCATTTCATTTAGCGTACACATTTAATTCTCATTCCACCTTAAACAATCCTTGCTGTAATTTAATTAATAAAAATATGACATTTCACCTATTTTCACTTATATAAAATTCTCACATGTACTTTAAAGTTCATTCCAGAAAAAATATTTCTGCATAATTCTATGTTGTTGAACTCATTTCTTCTATTACTAAATCTCCAAGATAATATTGAACTTGACTCAAAAAAAAAGCAATGAATTTTAGAGATAATACAGTTTCACCAGTCAACTTATTCAGTAAACCTCCTATCTTGGATTCATGTTCTGTTAAACTAACCAGAAGAGACTAATGATGAGGGTCTGAAAGACGAGTTTAAGACTAAAGTGCCAGAATTCGATCAATTTCCTGGAGTGCTGAAGAGTAGTTGGAGCTCAAGATCTCTATCAGTTAATGAATTTTCCATTTGGTTCCAAGTATAAGGGCAAATTTCAATTTACTTTTACCTACTCAGGCAAAGACAGCCTTTAGTAGAAGGAAACTTGAAACTACCTTTTACCCTTTTGAGCCCAATTCAGTATTTTGTTTTATTGTCTCTTCAATGTCATCAAGAAATACAATTTTAATCCACTTTCATCCTCTTTCTAGAAATACTTTTAAGAAAAACTTCTTATCAAATGCACTTCTACTTCTCCATATAAAGGGGGTACCTTTGAATTTATATATCTTTTAACTTCCCATTCCCCCCATCGTCCTTGACATATGTAATAGATTTTTCACTAACTACAAAAACATAACATAACTCATCATGATAAACATACTCATTCAATGTGGTCCAAAATTGTAAAAAAATTTTTATTGTATAATGACTTTATTTTATGGATCAAAGAAGACATATTAAATTAAGAGGGAGAATTTTTAGTTGTAAATTATAATCAAAGTCCTTTTGCCTAATTTTTTCAGGAAGATTAACTCAGGGATTTAAAATAGAAGAAGTGGAGAGATTAATTAATGTAATAGAATGCAACTAAAGAAAGAATCACTGTATACAAATGGAGAAGCATAAACTTTTTTAAGAGCAGTACTGGAAGTTATTTATCATTGTATCTGCAAACCTAATACAGTAACTGATATTCAGTAAATGTGTTATATTTATTATTTCATTGAATGAAACTATCACCAATTCACTAACTAAATAGACAATTAGATGTGCCAGTTTACTGTTAAGCTTGATAACACTTAATATCTTCCTCACTGGCTCAAAAATATTTGTGCAAATGTAAAATGTTCAGCTCTTGGAGTTTTTATTCTCTTATCTATAGCCTAAGATGCTTAATTATATTTAATATGCTACATTATTTGTACATATCAGAAAGCTCATAAACTGAACAAACAGGTTCTCAACTTTTTAAGTGGATTCTATATTCTTTTTTTCCCCTCAAATATGTTTTATTTTAGAAATATGGAAAAGAGTCAAGTCTCTCTACTTTTTCCACTCAGTTTAATCTCTGCAAAGTGTAAATTTCTACTTAGTTGCTAATACCTGAAACTCTTCCAGTAGCCAGAAGTGGTGTACACATAAATTCTCCAGCTAGTGAAGAAATAGAAAACATAAAGCAATTCTATTGACCAGAAATGACAATGACAACTAAAAAAATCATATTTCTTTCTCTCCATTATCTATGAGTCCATTTATAATTTTATATATATATATAAAATTATATATATATAATATAATATAATATAATATAAAATTATATATATATACTTTTTTGTAAAAAATACTTCCCTTATGACATTTGTTAGTGCTCTTATTAGATAGAAATTTGGAACTGAATCTCAAACATTTGCATACAATATTTTCCCTCAACAGTGAATATGAAAGACAGTTTTTCTCCCCAACACAGGAAGAAATTCATGAGCAAAGCAACACCAGAATTAATGAAGGTTATTTGCAGTTTTTCTCTAATTTGTGCAACAAACTCTTACAAAAGTTTACCACCAACACAAGGGTTAAAAAATGCAATATTTTGGCATTTGCTTAATTAAATTTCATTAGTATTATCAAACTTATTTTGATCAATAGAAATAAGTTCAGTTTTGCATGTAGAATTTTTTAGGTAGATATTTCTCCGAGTAAGTTTCTTAGTTCAAGTTGTATTTCTGGATTTCTTAAATTTAGTTCCTTGATATTTTCATGTTTTTTCCATTGATCATAATAAAAAATTTATTCACATTTAGCTCTGACTCTTCCTTTGGTTTCCGATATTATCCAGCACAATCCTTTTGTAATAAGTTACTGATTTGTCATAAGCCACATTCAGACACTATTCATGCCTGATTAAATTTCAACTCACTGCTTACATGCTTACTTTCTTACATACTTTCCAGAAAGAAGCATGTACATGACTTGAGGCAACTCAATTTTTTCTTTTAGATTATTGACTACAAAATCATATGATTGCCTAAATTAATAATTCATGCTATTTTTTAGGTATCCCTATGTGCTTCATTCTGTTGTCTATAAAATGTGAATGGTAGGTCATAATAGAGTCTACAATATGCTAATCATCCCCTCACATTCCTTAACTAAGACTCCTAGAGATTTCAAATAAGCTTAGAAAGTGCCATATTTTCCTTCCATGATTTTCTAGTTTTTCCTTGCTATTTAAAACTTTCATTAATAACACTTTATATTTTAAATTCTTCTAGAATTATTAGCTTTATATCAACAATATTTTTATACTTGCCTTTATTTTACTATAGAAAATAAAACTCCATAGATGGGAAATGCTCAGAAAATACTATAGCATATTCCCTTATTTTATTCAAGAGAAATAAAGACTTAAAGGGCTTAAAATAATTTCTGTTTAGATAGTTTAAGTACTAACAGGGTAAGGTGGTCTCATGACTTCTAACTCAATGCTTATATTAATATTTTACTTTGCCTCTTTATTCTCTAGCATCATTTATATTTGCAAATATCCAATATTCTATTATAAAGTATCCCTAACCATCATATTGTATCATTATACCTCTGAAAAGCATTATTTTGTCACATCCTCTAATATAAATGTAAATCAACTTCCTGTATTACTGGTATTAGGAAGTAGAAAGCCAACTTTATAAAACAGTCACATTTAAATACATATAAAAGATATTTAAATATATATATGTTTCTGTAGAGAACATATATGTCCTTTGTCCTTAAAGAGTAGTAAAAGAATCTAAAATCAATGGAAAAATCAAGACCAACAATGTTCTGAAAATATAAAAATTAAAAAATAAAATAAATAAAAACAAAAACCTCACACACCAGTAATCTAATAATCTCTCCTAAATACCTCAAAGTGTTGAATAATTTTTTTTGGCAATGGTCTACTAGTTAATACATTGAATACTTTTCTTTAAAGATTTTTTTAAAGAAATCATTTAATAAATAAAAACCATTGTAAAAATGGCCTATAGTCCAAAGATTATGATGAAAATATTAGCTGAATGATTTGGTCTCTGTTTCCTAGATCCCCACACTACCTCCAGCCCCAGAGGCACAAGAGGGTGTCATTGCAAGTGTACATGATGCCCACTCTGGTAAGCTTCAGAATTCAGGAAATATCTAAACAACTAATGGATCAGATATTATATAAACCTGTTATGCAAAAGATATGTAGGATCTTATGTTGATACATTCTTGATGGATGTGATTTAGATGCTGAAATAAAAAGTATGCTGTTTTTTAATTAAAGGAAAGAGAACATAAGCATGGAAGAAAATCTTAAGTTTTGATCTAATTTCGATTTTTGCAAAATTTGTTAAGTTGTAATTAATTACCTTATTTAATATAAGGAGGAAAGAAACCAAGAACAAAGAACTAATGTGACATTGTGATTAGTGTTAATTTCTTAGACCTGAGTTAGTTGTAGACATCTATAGGAGAGCACTTTGAATGATGCTCTAATTAGATACAAATTTGGAACTAAATCAATAATTTTGCCAGTTTATATACCCATGTTAGCCCAAACAGCAAAAATTTAGAGGAGATTTGCACATGACTGGAGTTCCTCCATCATCTAGGGGAGGCTGATATAATGAATCTGCAATCTATTAAGTCTTGGACACGCTGGGGCATAAATTGCTTACATGTCAAAATGCTTAAGTTGTTTTTCAGGAAAAGTCACTCATGGATGGTTTAAAACCAAATTTTCAAGAATGGACATGAGCAGAAGATGCCAGCTCATCCAGTCATTGACCTTTTGACATCACAAGCTCAAAATTCCACACACAAAATCTAACTCTCCCCAAAAAGAAACATGTGCATTGTTGACATCAAGAGACAGAATGACATAAATAAATGACATCTACATAAATAAACCCTATAGGTTCCCCTTCTTGTCATCCAATCAACAGACACCTTCTTTTCTTCCATTCCTATAAATTCCACCAATACCAACTAAATGCAGAGGCAGTTTTTAACTCTTTTTTTCCAGCTCCTGGCATCCTTGTTAAGTTGATCTCACAATAAAATTTCTTTTTTTTTTTCCTGCAAAAAACCAGTGCCATAGCATTGACTTCAAAATGCATCAGGCAGGGAGCCCTTGTTTGGTACCAATCTGTGAAAAGAGAAATTAATATTGATGTAATGTCATCTAGTACACAAGTTGACAAGCCTGCACTCTACCTAAGGAGTAAATCATTGCTGGCACACTATGTCCAGTTAGTAAGGGTGACCTTATCAATGTTATTAAGAATATTTGTGCAAAAATGAACCTTACAGACTCTCTTTATGAACAATTTGAATACACACATGAGGAGGTGTGTCTACAAGAAAACAGTCCAGCATCTTTTCTTGAATCAACATGCTGACCCATATCCAAGTGGACCTTGAACACAGTAGAAACTCAACTCTTAAGTTTTCAGTAGCTTAAATAATTAATATGAACTGAGTTAAAGGACCTAAGTAATAGTTTATACTTATCACATTTGGTGATAATTACAGGTGATATTTCTTCATTTAAATATTTTATCTTCCTAATTCTTGCTATAGATATTTTCATGCTATGTTTCTGTTTTACAATTATATGCTTATTTAGAAATTATGTTATACCCAACATTTCTTCCTAGTTCTTATCATAGTTCTCAAAAAAGAAACTCAATTGATGTTTATGACTTTCATAATAAACAGAGTCACTCTAGATTGTTCTAGACAATTCTCTGCAGTCTAAAAACCATCACAGAGTTGCAGATATTTCCCTCAACTATCACAAATGGACATTCTTCTCAAACAATAACTGTTTTCATCTATCTATGTTCATCTCTCAAATTCCTGATTTGTTGAAATAGACATTTTGGCAGAGGTGGTGGTGTGGTTTGTGTCTCAGGATATACAGATTTTTCTTTCTTCTAAAATAATCTGTTTCACAACTCAGAACTTTAAATTTCTTAAGAAGAACTTCTAGTTGGTGCCAAACCACTGAATAGTTGTTATTTCCCTCTGGCTATTGTCAATAATGTATCTTTGGCCTAAATGATCCTGTAATTGAATTGTGATTTCAAATTTAAAAAACGAAATGAACCAAAGTTGAGGGGAAAAGTCATGGTCTATCACTTCATTTCCTTTAGGTAGGCTCTCTCCTTCTTTTCAACCAGTAATTATTATAATAATAGTCTGTCCTTTATAACCAAATGAACAGAGAAAAATCTTTCAAAACATTGTTATTACAGTAAAGACAAAGATAAGTAAATAGCTATGTCAGATCATGATAAATGCTATTGCCCCATCTGGAATAATTCTTTGACGTATTTTTCCTTATTTCAACTATCCGTTTCTTTAGGTTGAACCACCTAGATCCACAAAAGCTAAATCTAGTCTGCTTTTATTATTATTATTTATCAATGAATAGAAACTATTTGTTGGTCCCTGAAAAATTGTTTTTCAAGGAAATAAAAAAATGATGCAAGAAATTTAGAAGTCTTTTTTATGAAGAACTGTTATCTGATGGAATCCTATTTTATAGACTCAAATGCCTTTTTCTGAATACCTTTCTTTTTCAGATTTTCTGCAGATTGAATTTGTTGTTTAGACTTTTCTATGAAACAATGTCCTCTGTTGAGACTTAGCTCTTTCCCTGGGGCTTTTCTAATGCTCAGTGCTTACTGTGTTTATTACTTCTCAAGTGCTTCTACAACTCAGAGGTTAATGTCTCATAACCTTTATTCTCTAATTCACTAATCTTTCTACTACCAAAGAGATCATAAGAGAAAAATGTTATTGATAGAGATTACAGCTATTTGATTTTTAAAAGAGTTTCATTATGTAAAAAACAACATGACTGATCTGAAAACTGCTATGTATTCCTTCTGTTAGGCACCTCTTGACACCATGCTCACATTTGTCACTAGTGGTTGGTGTTTCCTTGTAGGAAATAAACTACTCTAACACAACTGGCCGATTATTTTCTCTAACTTAATTCACAGGAGAAGGAATAAAATAAAGTTTCTCTCCTTGAACTATAGCCAAAATTTGTTCTTGCTCAACTTCCCCAGATGAACTGTCCTTCAAACATCTTGTAATATAGTGTGCACTTCAGCATTTATTAAAAGGTAGCATTTCTATGGGACTAAGGTCTAACTTGAAGGATCATAGTTACAAAGTCTGGAACTAGAAATTTAATAAGCTAAACGTGAAAAAATAGCAAACATTGCAGTAAAATGAATGCTTCTACACAAAGGTAAATTCTATTTAAATTAGCTTACAGAAAGATAACTAGATACGTCTCAACATTTCCGTCAGCATCACTCAACTTCAGATAGGTTTCCTCCTCACATCCCTTTTTCTTAAAGCTCTTACTTGAGGAAATTTGTAATTGTAAATTCTATTTCTGTAACCTTGAGATGTAAATCTTCTCCCAGCTTCTTTCCAGTTTTATGACCCAAGAACATCTTTCTCAAAGAACTAGAAGCAATCCACTTACAATGTAATTGTCAAAAAAAAAAAAAAAAAAAAAAAAACAGGTGCCCTTATCTCCGTCTCCTCACTGAGGTATCTAATGTCCATAAGCACCAATTAGCAACACAGATGCTGTAACCACCTTGACAGGGCTCCCGCTTATCCCCCACAGCTATTCCCTTCTCTCATTCCACTGCTTAAAACCTTCCAGGCCTTAGTTTCAGCAGAATTGTGTTCATTCTCTCTCTCCCATTGTGATAAGATTTTGGTTCCTTTTGCGGTAGTCTTGAATCAAGCCTTTCTTGTCTCTGTGTAATTTGAACAGTATGATTTTTCTTAGATGTACATGCAATTGATACTTTAATAATTATCCCAAAACATTAAAAATCTAGTATTAGTTACAACTCTAGACCTATAAAACATTAAGGAAAACCAGTATTCTTGCTACAGGGCAAGTGGCATTTAATTTAGGCAACCATCCTGTTGGTTTAACTCCCTTCCATATTGATCCATACTAGTCCTAACAGTGGCAGAGGAATCCATGTCAGGTGGGGACCAAGGGAGAGATCCACTTTGATCTCTGTAGAGCTTTCTAATTTTTGGCACTTCAAAGACAAGAAACTTGCAATTATTTTATCATAAACCTCATGCAAATAAAGAACAAAGATTTCCAAAAGAGAAAGGTTAGGATCTGAAATGTCTGATACATGAATGAGATGTTTCAGAATAACCCGGAGATGTCTGGTGTGCTGAGACTGATTCCGCAGGTATAAACTGAAACAGAGAACCTCTAGAGATGGAGCACATCGGGCCAATTAAAGAATCAAAGTAATGACTTATTGTGGTAGAGAGATTTTTTTTATTTCTCAAAGAAATACTACCTAAAAGATTCTTCTAAAGGCTTTCTGGTCATTATCAGTAAAATGATTAGCTCCTGTTATAGTATTTTGGGTTCAACCATAAAAAATGTCAACCTAGGATGAAATCAAACTAGTCACAAAGAAAATTACATTTATATGGAGCTAATTAGGATTGCAATCCAAGAAAATATGGATTCAAGCAGTTTTGACAAGGTGCAGTGAGATTTTAGGAAACTGCTGCTATATTTGTAGTTTTAAAGTTTAAGGGGGTTGGAAATTACATCACTTGTTAGTCAGGAACTGTGACTGGTGCTGGAGAAGTGAAGCTCTCTTTAAGAAGGGGATTGGGGGAATGGGGTTGTGGCTCACTGGTAAAGTGCTTATTGAGCCCTGACACAAAGAAAAGACCACCAACTCCAATTTTAAATCCAATTAAAGCAAGCTTGTATTTGTGTACATGAATAGAGCCGATCAGCGACTGTCTCCCCTAATGTGGGCTAGAGACCAGCCCCCCAGATTTCCAGGTTTTATAGCACAAAAAGTTGCAAAGGAGGGGTGTCTTGAGAACTTACAAATAACAGGATTTTAACAAGCATAATACAAAGGCAGATAGTAGGTTAATGATCTACATGGCTTAACATTTCAAGGTAGGGAATAAATTTAGATCCCAACATCAGAATTTATGAGGCACCACTGAGGTTTCAGAGAGGGTTGTTATCTGGTCAGGGAAAGCCAGATATGGGTGAGTTCAAGGCATGAGCAGGAATTCCAAACAAGTTTAGAAATCGCAGTAATTTATAGTAAAACAGAAATTAACTTTACATGACTTTGTGATGAGATGGCTCCCAATCTTGAGATGGATTTAGGCTGGTTCATCACGCTTGTGTAGCATGCATGAAGCACTGGGTTCAATCATCAGCACCACATAAAAATAAAATAAAGGTATTGTGTCCACCTGCAACTAAAAATATATATTTTAAAAATGACATTTTTTAAATGAAAGAAGAAGATTAGGTGTAGTATCAATCTCTGGATGGAGGGGAAAAAGGGTCCCCTCTACAGAACTTGAGTAGAAGTTCCAAAAAAAACCTTCGAAGTTTAATTCAGAGGTGGGCACATCTGCTGCCAATTTCAAAAGTTCTGCTGTAGATAGGTTTGAGATCTGATAAACAATGGCCTCCTGACTCCATTTTTAAGTACCCAGAACCAGTGCTACTCCATGTTTTACTTTTTTTTTTTTCCTTGACCAAATGGTATATAGCTTACCTCTGTGGGGCCGAATGTTTCTCAGGAAGAGACACTGTCACTTCAATAAGTTAGATTCCTCTCCTCCACATCTATGAATTTAAAAAATGAATTGAAAGATCTTTTCCTAAAAGGTTCTGAGAATTATAACTAAAACCTCTACATTAGCCATAGAAACAAAGAGTGAGATATTTAACACTGTAGTTTGCTTCACTAGGGAAGGTGTCCCCTTGCCATCTGTTTCCATTACAGAGGCTGATGCTTCCTCCAGATACAACATTTTAGAGATTTTTCAATATTTGATGACAAAACCATTGACAACACATAGCTCTCAAAGAGACTTTAAAGAATTGTGTCAAAAATAGGCTTTACAAGAATGTGAGGATGGCCTTCGGCCTGAGCCTAGGCAACTCCATTTTTAAAACTCCAGTTTGAAACCTGCAGCCTCACCAGGCACACCCACAGATCCCTCCAGTATGGCTTCAAACCAGACTTCCCCTCTCCCTGATAAACAGAGTAAAGCCCCTGGCAGGCTGCCCTCAACTGATGAGAGAAGATCAGGGTGGAGACCACCTGAACAGATGTTTCTGACCCCAGGGTAAATGATGTCACTGAGAAATCTGGAGGTAGCTGATAAGGATTAGAAGGGGAGTAAAAACCCCCAGAAATTTAGTATAAATAATAGAGCTAATGAACAGGGATTCAGCCAGCTGAAACAAGGATGCACTCGAGCTGGAGAGCCTGATGAGGACCTGACATTCCATCACTTGTCATCATTTCCTGAGCCTCTGCATGATCCTCACTGCTCTCAAACTTTACGGCCTCTTCTGTACCCTGGTGAGAGCCGCAACTTCTCCCTACGACCCTCTCCTCAACCGGTCGTCCACTCCACACCAGGAAAAGCCTGCCTTGGTTCAGGACCTGATCACTGCAGTCTGAGGAGTGTTCATCTGCTGGACTTAAAGCCTAAGGCTTAAGACTTTTGAACTTAGCATGCAGAGGAAATGTCTGTCACTAGCCTGTCAAGATTAAGTGTGTTTTGCAGTGCTTAGAATTAATCTAGAATTGTTTGCTGTGAATTAATTAATCTAGAATTGTTTGCTGTGAATTGATTATGTCTATTACAGTGTCTAGCATTAAGGATTGCTGTTTTCTTGATTAAGAACCTATAGAGTGAAATTGTATTGAGTAATTTGAGTGAATAAAGCATTGAACAGGGGCAAAAGTGCGTGGACATTCTTTATTTCTCCCCTGGACTGCATAAGTGGCAATTTTGCCCCCTCTCCCAAAGAAGAAAATACTAAACTTCTTATCACCAGTAGATGACATTAGTACCTTAGCTGGGAACAGTGAGTCATGTTGTTGTAGGCTGAAATGTATGGAACAAAGCTGATGTTAGCTATGGCTTTTACTTTGTGTGACAGTGTATACTGGGGATTGAACCCAGGAGACTCCTATCTCTGAGTTAGACTTCTAGCCCATTTTATGTTTTGTTTGTTTGTTTGTTTGTTTGTTTTGTTTTGAAACAGGGTCTCCCTAAGTTGCTGAATCTGACCTCTAAATACAATCCTCCCATCTCACTCTGTGAAGCTCTGGGATTGTGAGCATGCACCATCTTGCCCAATATTTATTAATTAAGGTGTAATTAATATCCCAACCCTTGACAGAATATTGTAACACCTTCAAAGTTCCTTTTGTTGTACTTTGAGCTTTATTTATGTCTAGCCTATGCTCAGCTTTGTACTCAGGCTACCAAAACTATGATTTTATCTTTTCTAAAATTTTCCTTGAGAAGTTTATAGTATAATAAGACAATCATATGTTGTAGTGCTTTTTGGCTTTGTTTTATTTTGGATTTTTATTAAAAACAAATATGTCTTTTTTAAAAAAAAATGTGTTTCAAAAATATTGTATCATTGTTTTCCTCAAGATTTCATACTTTGTAACTCCCTTTATTCCATAAACATGAGAGATGAGATAGAAAAAGACAGAATTGAAATGACATAGCTGGGTCCAAATACAAAATGAACATTTCTTAGACAGAATCAGAACACAAATTCAAAACATTAATTTTTCCTGAAGCTGTGTAGAATATCTAACTTTGTGATGTAGAAATGAATATGGAAGGCAGTATGGAGATTTCTTGGAAAATTGGGAATGGAACCACCATTTGACCCAGCTATCCCACTCCTTGGTCTATACCCAAAGTACTTAAAAACAGCATACTACAGGGACGCAGCTGTTATGCCAGATTGGTGGGACCCCAATAGACCTCCAGGAGCCAAATCCGATGCAATCACACAAGAGTCTTTATTGCAAGCTCCAGCCTGGACTCACAACTGTTCCTGATGCAGCGGGAAAATCAAACAACAACTCTTAACATTGATTAGCACATTCAATGGCGGGAACAATTTGGGTAGGGGTGATTGGTTAATACAAGAGAGGGATTCCTTTGAACTGATTGGTATAGGCCACAAGAGGTGTACGTGCTAAACTACATGGTTTCTCAACATATTATCAACCACCATAAACTACTAGGGGGTCATCTGGCACCCCAGGTATTTTCTCTGTCTCATGCTGATTGGAGGTTGCTAGGGGGTTGCTATGGATCCTCATCTAGCCTAACTGAGTCAGGGACACCTGGTGCCTCAGACCTCTCCTACTATTTACAGACAAACAACTCAGCAGGGTGGGTATGTGCCTAGGAGTGCTCTGTGGGTTTTTCCAAGGACAAGGGTCACGCCCCCTTCCTTAGGACAGGCTTTGCTCTGATGTAGAAGCTGGTTTCTCAAAAATGGAGTCACATTAGTTTCTCAGCAGCCACATCAATGTTTATAGCAGCCCAATTCACAATATCTAAACTGTGGAACCAACCTAGATGCCCTTCATTAGATGAATGGATTAAAAAAATGTGGCATATATACACAATGGAATATTATCAGCAATAAAAGAGAATAAAATCATGGTATTTGCAGGTAAATGGACAGAGTTAGAGAAGATAATGCTAAGTGAAGTTAGCTAATCCCAAAAATCCAAACGCTGAATATTTTCTTTGGTATAAGGAGGTTGATTCATAGTGGGATAAAGAAGGGGGTCGTGGGAGAATAGACAAACTCTAGATAGGGCAGAGGGGTTGGTGGGGAAGGGAGGGGGCATGGGGTTATTAATGATGGTGGAATGTGATGATCATTATTATCCAAAGTACAGGTATGAAGACACAACTTGGTGTGAATATACTATGTATAGAACCAGAGATATGAAAAATTGTGTTCTGTATGTGTAATAAGAATTATAATGTATTCTGCTGCCATATATAAATATTTAAAAAAAGAAAAAAAAAACAACAAATGAACAGGGGAGTCTAGATCTTACATCGGAAAGTGATTAGAAGTGCTTCACAAAGAGTCACGGCATGACCCACTACTTGAAACCCGTTTTTGGCTGACAGATCTCCAGTATGATGAAAAGAGTCCAAAAATGCTACTGACACATGTTGCCTAAGTCCATAGCCCATGGTAGTTTATATATCTAGGAAGACAGGAGGACAGAGGGCCTGAGCTGAGCCACCTTCTGACCTTGTAATTGGCTCTGTAGAATCTCTTATATTGTATGGGGCAAAACTCCCAATGACTGTTATTTAAACTTTATTCATAATTAGGGGTCTGGTAGAAGGGAATATGAAACTCCGAAACTGAAAGAAATAAGCAAAACAGAACAGAAAAAAAAAGAGAGAGAAAATAAGATATTCTTCACCCAGCCTGAAACAATCATATCTAAAACCTACAAACGCATTGATTGAAAGTAAAAACAAGTCAGCAGCCAGAACAGGAATCCCAATAAAATGCATTTTATTAAAGAACCTGAAAACTGTGTTCAAACTGAGATGTTTAAGATATTCAGAAAAATTTATAATTTCATAATCACATTAACCGAATCTATAATAATTACTTTTCTTTTTTAAAAAAGGCAAGAAATCATAAAAAAGCAAACATGAAAAATGAAAAGATAGAGATTATATGTTAAAATCACAGTTAAAATATCAAAGCACCTAAGAATTTAAACTTTATCGTGAAGTCATAAATTACAAACTGTGGTTAAGAAGCCAGGAGCAAAGCAACAGAAAAAAATGTTCAATAACTCTGATTGCTACCGAGTTATTTTTTGTTTGTTTGGATTTTGGTGAAGTTTTTTTGGTGATTGTTCTTATGCTAATGTTGAAGATTTCTCAAATGAAGAAAAAGTTTGTTTTGTTTTTTTTTCAAAAGTGAAAGGAAAGAAATTAGAAATGCCTAAGTTTTACATCCCTTTATCTTCAGGGATGATTAATTTCATTATCTTTGGTTTTTGGTTTTATGGTTTTATTGTTGTTTATAGGTATTTTTGTTCCTTTAGAAAGGCAAATAAATTCCAAGAATTTAACTGTATTTTGTCTTATGCTATTGGTCATCCTCCTGTTTGCAAATGATCTATTAATTTGTTAGTCTTATAATACATTTTCTTTATTTTATTCTATGATTGCAATACTATCTATATATTTATTTCACTTTATCCATATAGAGCATGTGTTATCATTGACCTATTGACATAATCCTTGGGGCTGCCTATTCAAAGTTCATTGGGCCCTTTTACTGTGACTGCAAATTGATTTTAGTAGTCTTCAGGTGTGAAATTGCAGAGAACATGACATGAAAAACTTATTGACATTATTTCCTTCACTATTGCAAATTTCAGTAATTAATTGTCCTGGGTATCATCTATATCCTGCAGTTTCTGGTACTTCTTTTTTTTTTTCTTTACATTTCTACACTTTATAACTCTACTTCATAGAAGCCTTTTTTAAAAAGAAGACTACAATTTTTAATTTTATAGTGACATGGTGTGCTGATTCTATCATTGCAAATTTCTGGTATTATCTACTTTTTCCTTAAATTCTTTCCTAATTTATACTGAAGGATATTTACAATTTAAAGGGGGTTGGAACAGTCCTGAGTTTTCATTTTATTTATCCTACCTTCCTGGACTTTTTCAATTTTATTTTCTCACATGTACTTTTAAAATGGTTTCTAATACCATTTATTCTTATTGTGTATTTATTTGTTGTACAAATATTACTTTATTGTTTTATAGGCCCCACCACAATCTGAATTCATCATTTTACATACATGCAATTGTATTCCATTCATTTTCTAAGATTTTTAACATATTGCCCACCCATTGTTCTTTGAGGATGTCTCTTTCTAACAGTGCTTTTCATGTAGCTTTTATACCCAGTTTATTAGAAATATTATATTACAATAGTGTCTGATTCATATTTATTTTGATCATTTTTTCTTTTGTTTCTCTAACTTAGCTTTAGAAGCATGGTTTTTAATTCAGTGGCATCTTGTACATGCATGCATTAAGAGTTCAATGTCTTTGGCAACTGTATGCTAAATACAGCTGGGCTTTTCCCTTTAAAAAATGTTACGGGCCTCATTTATATTTTCTTATTTAGTGCTGCTGCCTATATATACAAAAATTCTGAATTTCCATTTTGACTTAATTTATATATTCAATTAATCATACTTAATTTATTACTAATTTGATGACTCTGACATATGTTTTCCAAGGTAAAGAAGTTGTGGACTATATTATAAAATGATTAAGTGTCAAACATCCAGTTTAAAAAAAGGATTTCATGACTTTCTAATTCACACACATTGATTTTAATCCTTAAGTGAATATTACAGCTTTACTTCTGGTTCTACTAGAAGAATTAAGTCTAGCACTTTCTGTTACAGACTTAGAAGCCATTGAGTATCTGACTCTGGATAAGTATACTTTTGTAGGTGACCTAATGCTTTGTCTTATTTAATTGGTGCATTATAATTATACTAATTATACATACTAGTGAAATCATTATGCCATTTTCATACCTGCAAATAGCATGATTTAATCAATCTCATTCCCTGTATCTTTTCTTCCTCTCCCCCAGTCCTGATATCTACTTTCTCTACTATACTAATCTCCCTTCTATCACTACTACTACTATATTATTATTATCATCATCATCGTTAGTATTTTAATTGGCACCCTGCAATTATATACAAAAGTTTATGTGAGCTAGTTTCTGTGAGTTCCTTGAACTTCCTTTTGCTTTAGTATTTTTCTTTAAAAACACTGGTCTATCTGTCCCAGGACTCAGTAGCCCATTAACTAGTTCACAGCTTATTTTTATTACCTATGAAGTCAAATTTAGATTTTTAAAAACCAAATTTTTATTGCTTTAAACTACATGTATTAGAAAGATCTGTTATGTAAAAATTGTAGCAATAACTAATGATACATTTTATGATACCACTATATAAACATTATAGACAAATGCCATGATCATCAATGTTTAAAGTAGTTGATGTGACAAATAAGCTTGCTTCGATCCTCAGCACCACATAAAATAAGGATGTTGTGTCTACCGAAAACTGAAAAATAAATATTGAACAATTCTCTCTCTCTCTCTTTAAAAAAATAAAAATAAAATAATAAATTGGACTGACAGCAGCATTATTTGGAGGGACAATATATACTAAAACTGTTTCATTGATTTTACTTATTTATTTTTTAAATTTTATACATAGTTTTAATTATTGATGGACCTTAATTTTATTCATTTTTTTATATTCAGTCCTAAGAATCAAACCTGGTGATTCACTCGTGCTGGGCAAGCACTCTACCACTAAGCCACATCCCAGGCTGCTCATAAATCTTATTTTAAATAAGATTCATGGTACAGAAACCAAACAGAGGTTATTTTAGAGAAGTCTCACATTTAAAATTTTAAAATTGTATCCCAAATTGAGGTAATTAATTCTGTATTTTCAAAATTTATCTTTAAGTTCTAATTGGTGGCTTCTTCTGATAATTAATCCTGTAAATCTTTAAATATATTTAAATTATGTTTTAGTGAAAGAAGTGAATTATAGGTCCATAGATTTCTAACATTTGAATCTATTTTTGATAAAATTTTCAAATGTAAGAAATCTATGGATATCTTTCAATGAACTAAGATGTTCATAATAACTTTTGTACATGTATATGTATTTTATTCAATTCAATAAAAATTACTGTTATCTTCAGAAGCCAGCCATAACCTGTGGAAATCCTCTTCTTCTAAGCTTCTTACTTTTATTTTCGTCCTTTGATTCTATCTGCCATTGAAAAACATATTGAGCTTTATTTTCACATGGTAGTAACACTATTATTAAAAATACTTAAGGGGATGGGATTGTGGCTCAGAGATAGAGCGATAGAGCGCTCCCCTGGCATGGGCGGGACCTGGGTTCTATCCTCAGCACCAAATAAAAATAAAGACATTGTGTTGTGTCCATCTACACCTAAAAAAATAAATATGAAAAAAATACTCAAGATTACAGATAATTAAGCAAGTCAGTATGTAATTTTCATCTTTAAAAGTATATTACTGAACTGGTACCCGGTTTGTAAAAATACCAAAAGAAGATCTCCATAGAAACTTTTCTTTCAACAACCATGGAGCATCAATGAGCAGTGGTGTTTGTTGTTGATAGTTATATAACATAACCATCCTGTAATATTAAATTATTACATTAGCATACACATAATTCACATTTTTATCATGCCATTAAATTACATGTTTAGATGAGTCTTACCAATTTACTTTTTGAGTAGTGCTTTTTTTTTTTTTTTTTTTAGGAAGTACAGATCCCTTCCCAGAAATTTTTAACATACTGCCCACCCATTGGTGATAGAAAATGCTTTTCTTCTACAGCAACTGTATCATCCATACATGCTCCAATACAAATCCAAACTTTAACTGTCAGTGTAATCTTTTACTTGTACATCTTTTGTTGTGTTTTTAATCAATGAAGATGAAGAAATCTAATTGCTATAACCACTATGTTAAAACTTTATATATATATATATATATATATATATATATATATATGCATATATATGTGTGTGTATATATATATATATATATATACACACACATTTTCATATATGTGAAGAAATGCATTTTTTGTTATTCCTATATCTGGTATTTGCATTTTCTTATCTACTGTGATCCAAACTGTGGTCCATGGACTGGTAATTTGAGTGAAATATTTATTATTTAACCACAACAAAATAAGTATATGAACCATAAGCATTTAGAATCTTTACAGCTACATGGTATGTCATTAGCTATTTATCTCACTCCATAAATTATAAATGCATAATGGTATGTATGCATAAGCTACCTAATACTTGCCAGCAGTAACTAGAAACATATTACAATATATGATATTTCATGATTAGTTTGTCAGATATAATATAAAGGTAATTAAAATATGAGAAAATTTAAGTGTGTTATTTTGTGAGCAATTATCTTAATTATTGTGACTTTTAGAGCTTATTTTTATTATTTGCAATTAATCAGTAGTGACTAAATTAATGAAGTATAGGTATATTATTTTTAATCCTAGTTTAATGATGACAAATGAGATTATTTGAATACTTTGGTCAAGAAATGAAACAATTTTTAGGAACTTGACAATAACAATATACCAAATAAAGATGATGAAAGTGATTTTTGAAGAAATAAAAATCAAAACTTTTTTGCTAGTTTTATTCAGAGTATCAATTTTCATATATTGAGCATGGGTTGGTAGTTCAAGCTGGTGAAGTGCTAAAAGCAGTATAATTTGTGGAAATGTACTGACTCAGAAAACTACAAAACCATCAAAATGTAAACACTACTTACATACAAAAGATAAAGATGTAATTTTAAAACTAAAAGAATTCTTTGAAAGAAACTGAATTCTTAATTCAATAATAATTAGATGACTGTTAGTCAGCTTTTCATTGCTGTGACCAAAATACTAGACATAACTCAGAGGAGGAAATGGTTTCAGAGATTGGGTCCATGGTCAGCTGGCACCAAGGCAGAGACACCATGGCAGAAGAGGGTGGCAAAGGAAAGCCGCTCAGCTTCTGACAGTGGGAAAGGAGAGAGAGAGAGAGAGAAAATAAACCCTTACAGGGCATACCCCCATGATCTGCTCCCTCCCTCTATCTAAACCCCAGGCCTATTGTTTCTACCACCTCCTAATAATCCTTTCACTTGATAAATCCATCAAATGAAATGATCCCCTGATAAGATTAGAATCTTCACAATCTCGTCTTTCCTTCTGGACATTGCTGCATTGAGGACCAAGCCTTTCAAACATGAGTCTTTGAGGGACACTTCACATCCAAACCATAAGAATGACTATTGAATTAATTGCCAACTGACAGAGCAGCTACTCAGTATTCAACCTATAAATAGAAGCACTTTGCAGACTTCATATAAAGAAGTACTTTAGATTCCAAGACTAAAATCTATATTCAGCTGCCAATGCAATAGTGAAATACTGAAGTAAATGTATCTTTTTTTTTAATTGGATAAATCTGCAACAAAGAGGAATAGAAAACTATACAATGTGAACCTGCTGCTAGATTCAATATCACAAAGATCCCAATTCTCTGGAAATTAATCTACAAATGTCATGTAATTCTAAGTTTGTCTATGGGGTTTCATGTAATTCTAAATAAATCTATGTAATTTCATAAAATTTGACAAGCCACCCAAAACTCATATGGAAAATCAAAAGGCAAGAAGAACCTGGAAGTTTTTGAGAATAGCTTGTTTATCTATGAAATATCAAATATCAAAAACTTTGCTATCTATTTCAGCATAGTGGTATTGCCATTGGTATGAAATCATAGACCAATAAAGCAAAATAGATCCTATAAACAAAGCCCTGCCCATAGAAATCTGATATATGATAGTGCACATATCACAAATGAATTAGAAAAATGAGAAGCATTTAATAATGCTGGGATGCCTGGTTATCAGCCTGAGAAATATGTAAAAAAATTAGAACATTATCTCACAACCTATCCATTAATAAACAATAACATTGAGTTGCTGAGGAATATTTTAATTTTTCAAAAGAAATACAAAAGTATCCATCAGACACCAAACTACTGCCAGTTGTATAGCTCTAACTACTTAATAAATTGAAAATTTGAAGTATTTCTTCTAGCCCCAAAATTTCTGAGATGCTAATTGAACAATTTGGGAACTTCTGCATTATACACAAAACCTATACGTGTAAATTAAATATATTAATATAGATGGCAACTTTCTAAATATATTAGAAAAATTATAGGATAATATATTTATGATTTGAAGGTTGAGAAAACGTGCTAAGCCAACACCTAACAAATATTCTATTGCATATTCTATGAAGACTTTTTTTTCCCCCTTTGGATACTGAGTATTGACATTGAATGCAGGAGTGCTTTACCACTGAGCTACATCCCAAGCCCTTTTTATTTTTTTATTTTGACATGTCTTGCTAAATTGTTGAGACTGATCTCAAACTTGTGATCCTCCTGCCTCAGCCTCCCGAGTTGTGGTGATTACAGGTGGGCACCATGTACCCAGCTAAGAATTCATCATGATTGATGAGAATAAAAAGAAAAGAGCATTTCATGCTTGGTAGTGGATACAGCTTTTGCAGGGTCTAGCTCAAGCAGATGTTGAAAACTGAGGTAATTTCCTGATCACTTGGCTCATACACCTCCAGTATTTCCTATCATTCTTTCCTTTTGTAGTAATTTGCACTCATTGTAAAGTCTCTCCCTGTCAAAGTGCAACCAGTAGTTTGCCACAGACTGAAGGACATTTCTATTTGTGTGTGTGTGTGTATGTGTGCCGCAGTCTTGGCTGGGCACAGAATCACGAGCCACTCAAGCAGGAACAAAACTTTATTTTTGAAAAAGCCGCCAATACTCCTAGGCGCCGACAAGCCAAACCCGGTCCTCCCACGCGGGCGTCTCCCGGAACCGGGGGTCCCCCGGACCTCCCCCGGAATTTCCTCCTACTATCCTTCCCCAACCAATGGGAACTCTCCACGAGTCCCGTAACAGGAGTCCGGTAGCAGGCCAAGGTGAACAGCGGGAGTCCAATTTCCATATGAATGTAAATCTTAACATAATCATCTCAGTGGCTAGCTGGCGTCACTTTACAACCAAAGGTGCCATACATCGTATATTTGCTTGTGGCTCCTAGCATATGTGTATGTGTGTGTGCACGCGTGCTCACTCTCGCAACTCCAACTCCCTTTTCTCCAGTAGCCTATCTAGAAGCCCTTCACCTCACTGATGTTGCACTCCAATTTCTATCTTCTCTCTTTTGTCTGGGTTCAAATAAGTGTGCTACCACGTAAAATTCCTCCAGATTAAGGAGTTGAGGCCATCAATTTTTTTCTGTATTTTTATCAGATATTAGACTCCTTTACTATTTGTGTTTTAAAATATAAGAAGAATATTTCTTATATTTGCATATATGTAAAATAGATATTTCAGATACTTTATCCTGATCAAACTTGTATATTAGAGTTAAGTAGGAGTTAATGACTTTCCTATAAAAATATATATACTCTGCTTATGTAAGTAATTTAGCTTTTTCACCAGTGTGACCAAAGAACTGACAAGAACAATTAGAGAAGGAAAAGTTTCTTTGGGGGCTTAAGGTTTCAAAGATCTAAGTCCATAAACAGCCGGCTTCATTCCTCAGGGCTCAAGGTGAGGAAGAATGTCATGGGCAGAAGAGTGTAGCAGAGGAAAGCAACTCAGAACCTGGCACCAGAAGCAGAGAGAGAGATTCCTCTCCCCATGGACAAAATATATACCTCAGAGATATACCCCCAGTGACCCACTTCCTCCAGCCACACCCTACCTGCCTACAGTTACCACTCAGTTAATCTGCATCATGGGATTAACATACTAATTAGTTTAAGGTTCTCATAAGACAATCATTTTACCTCTAAACTTTCTTGTATTGTGTTACACATGAGCTTTTGAAAGACACCTAATATCAAAGCCAAAACAATAAATAATACAATCACTTTCTTCCTCCTTAATATAAAACCTTTAATTATAATAACTTCAGAAGATTCACAGATCTAGTGCCCAAAGACCAACTATGTAAATATGGAAATTCTTATAGATTAACTTTTTTGTTGACTTCACCACACCTGCATAACATTAATCTATCTGAACTCAGTCCTCTGAAGTAAGTCTGCTCTTTAAACTGATAGTGATTAACTTAAATAAGTGTTTTAAATTTCCATTTTAGCTGCATTTTACAAAATTATATTAAGTGGGATAGTTTCTCTTGACATGAATGGTAAATGGTGTGAAATATGAAAGGAGTTAATGAATTATTCAAAATTAAATTTTAAAGTAAAAATTAATGTATAATAGAAAAACAACCAGTGACTTTTAAAATAATCTTATTTGTGAAAATTATATTATTCGTAATAAAAAATGTAGTCTGTATTTATGTTTTTTAAAAGAAAATACTAAGTTGTTTGGTTTATACCTGCTCACCTTGCAGTTATACTTAATGCTATTAGGTAGGTGTAGAGTTATTTTAATCTTTCATTAACTTGATAACAAAGACTAAATATAAGAATATTTTGGGCTGGGGATGTGGCTCAAGCGGTAGCGCGCTCGCCTGGCATGCGTGCGGCCCGGGTTCGATCCTCAGCACCACATACCAACAAAGATGTTGTGTCCGCCGAGAACTAAAAAAAAAATAAATATTAAAAATTCTCTCTCTCACACACTCTCTCTCTCTCTCTCTCTCTCCTCTAAAAAAAAAAAAGAATATTTTTTCTCTATACCAAGAAAATGAACCTACAACTTTACAAGTAGAATGAGTCTAAGAAAACATTGGAAGTTTTGTCTCCTTTTAGGCCAGGTAGAAGCATGAAGGCATTATTATCTTTGCATATCTTACAATAATGTAGCAATTTATTAGACTTGCAGCTTAATAATAAATGGCAATGATATTTGTCTGAAAGATGTGATACTAAATCATGTATTTGAATCCGGTAATTTGAATATGGATGATTTATGACATTATAGAAATGTTTATCAAAGTTGTAAATTTCATTAGGTCATTCTAACGTACCTAGTTTGATAAGAATTTTTGATTAAATTATAATTTATACTTCATAACTGATTCCAAAATAATCTTTTTAAGTTCAAATAAATTATACTCATGTGGACATTAATAAAATATCTAAACCACACAGTTGGTATATTAGTATATACAAGTAATTTTATGTGTCTGTGTATGCATAAAAAGAAAAAAAACAAGGCATCTATTTCCTTAGTTTTTGCCACTTAATAACAAATTTGGATATGAACAAGTGTGTATAACAGTGTGTTGCCCATAGTTAGGGCTCAGACCTCTTTTGAAGAAACTAGCTTATCAACATTGTCTTTTTAAGCCTCTTTGATGACCTGTAATTAACAAAGTCTTTGGAACAATGAAATGAAATTTTTAATGAGAATAAATTAGCATAGAGTGCTGTAAAACCATGTAGCACCTCAAAATATGTGGAATGCTGAAAGTGAGCATGAAGTTTGGGTTAAAACAATGTGACTAGAAGTCTTTGAGCCAGGAATGCTGGTGCACCTCTCTAATCTCAGCTGCTCTGGAGGCTGAGAATTGAATTGGGATCAAAGCCAGAGTCAGCAATTTAGGGAAACCCTAAGAAACTCAGTCAGTGAGACCCTGGCTGTAAATAAAATATTTAAAAAGGACTAGGGATGTAGCTCAGTGATTAAATGCCCCTGAAGGTTTAATTCCTGTACCCCCCAAAAAAAGTTTGAAAAAGTCATTATATCCCCTAACACCTTAGGACTCTTGTTAGCAAATGCAAGTGTTCCATCTCACCAGACAGGAAGTGCATAAGTAAAGCACAGCATTCCAGTGATGAAGGACTTCAGGGATAATGGGAATACCATGGCAGACAGAGAGCCAGCATGTTATCTAGCTTTATGTCACTATAGCAGAATATCCAAAATAATTATCTTACAAAGAAGATGCTGATTTTGGCTTACACTTTGGGAGGTTCCAGCCCAGCCGCCTCCAGACTCTGGTGAGGCCAGTGCTTCACAGCAGGAGTGCATGGTAGTCACTTATCACGTGGCCAGGAAACCCAAGACAAACGGGAAGGGGCAGGGGTCCACAATAGCTCTGGGTGGCCTTCCCCAAAGACCAAAGAATCTCCCACCAGGCTCCACCTCCTGATGGTTCTACTCTCTCCCAATACCAAGTCTTTAACATGGGTCTTCAGGTGGTGTTCAAGATCCAAACTATAGCAGAAACTAAGAGAGTGTTTATTTGTACCATGCTAATACACTCAGCTCCCAGAAAGGAGCAGGTCTTCTGGAATATGCAATAGTCTTTCCTGAAGAATCAGACCAGCTGTATTAAAGTCCAAGGTTAACTAGTTGCACTCTTGTCAAAAAATTATATGACATCTCCTAATGCTTCATTCATAAATACAACTAGAGCAATGCTTGTCTTCAGATATTTGAGAAAAACCACTTTTATAAAAGAGACTAAGATAAACAAATATAAAAGAGCCGCTTAATAAAAATGAGTATGTGGGCTGAAGAAAATGTTAAGAAAATATCACTAATTTGAAAGAGAGAGAAATGGATTTTCCATCACTGAAACAAGAATAGAATAAAATTTGAAAAAAGAAAACTTACAAAGCACAAAGTGCTCTTAGAAATTTAAAAAGTTATGAAAAATTCAAAGGAATGAGGCAAAAGAAAAATTTGAAAAAATCTTCCAGAAATTAAAAACAAAATCAATATTTTATTGGAAAGTGAAAGAAAGTTACCCTCAGTAAGTTAGTAGAAGAATCAAAATAGAATTTTCCAGAAATAGTAAATTAATCATACAGTAAATTTTTTAAAAAAATATATTTGAAAGGCAAGTGTTTCTAGATTGAAAAACTCACTGATTGTCTAGCACAGTAGAAAATAATATGTATTTCTCAAAGTATACCTGTCAAAAAAATTTTCAAAACACCAGAAACAAAGAAACTATACTATAATTCTCTGGAGAGAGAAAAATATTTAACCACAAAAAAATATGATTATTAGTAAGGTTTCTATATGGTTTCATGGCTAATTTCTCTTTCACAACAATCTTATTGTTGGGATTTAAATTAAAACATAATACGTAATCCAATCTCTATCCTCTACATAAGGCTTATTTCTATCTTGTGTTGTTCATTTAGAGTCTATTCTCATTCCTGTAGAATGACACTTGACATTGAATGATGTTAATGAGTGTATTAGTCAAACAAAGCCAGTTGAGAAGAAATACAGCAAGATTAACAGGAAAAGAAAAAATATTCAGATGCAGGAGTTCAAGCTGCAGGAGAAACAGCCTTCATTATTTACAATTTACTTTAATTCTTAGCAACTATATGGAATAAATTTTTTCTGTGTGGGAGAAATATTCTGTGAAATTTATGAGGAAGTGATATATTATAGGTCACCAATAACATCCATGTAAGGAAGGAATAAAGAAAATTAGAAAGAAGTAAGTGAGAAGAAGGAAAGGAAGGAAAAAAGGAGGAATGTAGGGAGGGAGAGACAAGGGACAAAAACAATATACCTTTCATAATTAAATTTTATTAATTTACTACCGATTTTGCTTCAGCATTCGTATCACAGAATAAGAAAAAAAAAATGTAGTTTTGTTTCAAATCCCAAAGTGTCTGATTCCAAAGTATACAAAATATAAAAATAATTAATGTTCTATTTTCACAATCATGTAACAAAATGGTTGCACTAGCATAGTACAAGATTTGCTTTCCTCCATTTATTTTTTTCTATGAAATTACAAGGATTTTTTTAACCTTAAGAAAAGGTATATAAATTATCTGAGTTGGGAATACAGGAATCCAGCAGAATGGAATTCAAAACTAAAACTATCATATAAAATGCATAAACCATTTTTAAATCCCCAAACTGTGCTTTGTGTCTGAGCCCTGGTAACTAGGAGATTTTGGAGACTGAAAAAAATTGGTAAAATTTAAGACCTCTTTATGATTAAACAAACAAACAAACAACAACAAAATAAACAACTAGAAGGTTGGAAAGAAAGAGAATTTCTCAATTTGGTAACACCATATAATGAGAAACTAGAGACTATCTCCCTGAAAGATCAGGAACAAAATTAGAATGTCATCTTTCACCCTTTTTATTCAATTTTATACTGGAAATCTTAGACATCACAGGAAAAGACAATATAAAATGTATAACTGGAAAGGAAGAAATGCCACTATTTCTATTCAAAGATAGTATGATGGCCTATGTAGAAAATCCCAACTAATCAACAAAAAGAAAAAAAAAAGACTTAGAAGGAATAACAAGAAGTAAAGCAAGATCATAGAATGTAGGTTCATATTGTAATATTACTATTGTAGAAAGCTAGGTTCTTGTCCCCAATGCCAATCCAATAATAAGGACACGGTTTTGAGAAAAAAAAAAAAAAAAAAAAAAGGAAAAAGAAGCTTTTTTTTGCTTTGTTAGCAAAGGAGAAACACAGGTGACTCCTGTCCAAAAGCTGTGATTCTGCCCATCAGCAGGAACAAGGGTCTTTTAAAGCAGTGACTGAAAGGCTACTTTCCAGGTGTTCTCTGTTGGAGCTTTAATTCACTTGTTAATTTGGGAGATAATTATTCTTGATTATTCCTGGTACCATCTCCAAAGTCTGGATTATTTCTTCCTGTGGTAAGTGTGTTCTCAAGGACAGATAAATCTGCCTAAAATGATGAAGAAAGGTAATCCTGTTTCCCCTGAGATTAGGGAGGTGTGGAGAGAGAGAGAGAGAGAGAGAGAGAGAGAGAGAGAGAGAGAGAGAGAGAGAAATGTGTCCATTCAAAAAATAAGTTGCAATGGCAGAGCGGCAAGGGCTATATTCAAAACATAAAGTGGACCACTGTTACATTATCTTGTACTATTATAGTTGCTTTCTTACCTACAAACAATGAATTATTAGAATTTGGAATTTAAAAATCCAATTTATAACAGCACTGCTGAAATTAAATTCTTAAATATACATTTGACAAAATATGTATAAAACCTGTATGGATAAACATATATGGAAAAAACTCTTAGCAAACTAATAAGCTTATTTTGCTGATTTTTGATGAAGAAAAAAAGAAAAATCCATGGAGGAAGGATCATCTTTTCATCAAATGACACTGGGAGAATTATATGTTGACATGCAAAATAATGAGCTGAACCACACCTTACACCTTACACAAAATTTAATTCAAAACTGGATCCCAATTTAAGTGCAATATGCACAATTAGATTATAAAGTTCTTGAAGAAAACACTGGAGAAAGTATACATGACCTTAGGATTTATTTTCTAAATAAAATACCATAAGCACGATTCAGAAAATTGGTAAACTGGTTAACTGTTTTTTATTAAAATCTTTTAAAGACACTATTAAGAAGATATTAAAGCACATATGTGATAGAATACTTGTGTCCAAAATATATGAATAATTCTTAAATGCAACAATAAGTAAACATCAACCTAATTTAAAATTGGGCAGAAGATCTGAACACAGATTTCCTCAATGAGGCTCTACAGATGGCAAATATGCATATAAAAAGATGTTCCACATCAAATGTCATCAGGGAATTGCAAATTAAAACCACAATACCCTACTAAGATAACTAAAGTTAAAAAAAAAAAAAAAAACACTGCCAATACTAATCACTGTTTTGCAAAGAAACAGGATTCTTCACAGGATTCTTCATTTATTGATAGTAGAAATAACAAATGGATCAGACAATTTGGAAGATAGTTTGGTAATTTCATATAATACTTAATGTAAGCTTAACTCATTATTTAGCAATCATACTTCCAGGCTTTTACCCAACAGACTAAAGAACTATGTCCACAAACAAACAAACAAAAAAAAAAAAAAAAGGAAAAAAAAACAGATCTGCACATAAATGCTTATAGAAGTTTAATTTGTAATCACCCAAATATGGAAGTAATCAAGGTATCCATCAATAGCTGAATAGATAAACAAATTCTATTGCATTCATATGATGCAATATTATGACAATAAAGAGAAATGATCTATCAAGAAATTAAAAGATATGGAAACATTTAAAATATATGTTTATAAATAAAATAAATCAATCTAAAAACCTGTATATTATATAATTCCAATTAAATAGTACTCTGGAAAACACAAAACTAAGAGTCTGGGGAAATAGCTCATTGGCAGACATATAGCTCACATTGCCTAGGACAAAGAAGGACCTGGAGTTTATCCCACCTGGTGTGCGCCACACACACACACACACACACACACACACACACACACACAGTTTGGGATGAGGTTATAGCTCATTAGTAGAGTGCTTACCTTATATGAACAAAGCCCTATTTAATCCCCAGAACTGCAAATAACAGCAACAAAACTTAAGGAGAGCTAGGCACTAAGCAACTCAGTGAGACCTGTCTCTAAATAAAACATAAAATAGGGCTGGGGATGTGGCTCAGTGGTTGAGTGCCCCTGAGTTCAATGCCTGGTGCCAAAAACAAACACACACACACACACACACACACACACACACACACACACAAAAAAAAAACTAAATTGACAAAACAGTAAATACCAGATGTCAGAATTGCCAAGAGGGAAGGTTTAAATAGATGAAATCTATGCATTTTTAAATTTGTTTTATATGTTTTATATGCTATAATAGTGATTAAAACATTAAACATTAGTAAAAACCCCATTGAAATTGCAGCACAAAGAGTAAACCTTGATGTGTGCAATTTTCAAAGAGATTAGGAGATGCTAGAGTGGCATTAAATTATTTTTGAAATGATATATATTATATAGAATTATATGTACATATATAATATACATTACTTCTTATAATATAACTATTCTTAATTATTTTTATATTCTATATTTGTTTTATGTGTATGCATGATATATCTCATCAGAAAACGAAAAATAAAATATATTCTAAATTAGAGTGATGAATGACTGGAAACACAGACATTATTTGGAGAGTAGTGCAATGATCCAGGTAAGAGATCAGGATCTGAACAAAGGGCAAGAACTATGCTATGTAGGCTGTGCAGGCTGCACTTCCAGTACTGTCATTGACTTCAGATGTGATGCACTTGGCTTCATATGGGACTGTGCAACACAGTGACTCCCATTGGCTTTAATAGCAATAGGTAGCTAATGCTGGATTAGGGAATATAATTATGACTATCAAGGCTTAATGACAATGCAGGCATGACTGCATATTAATTATTTACCTGTTTCCTCTCTGTTTCATCTGTCCCATTTTAAATGTCCTCTGACTTGGTGTAATTCTTGTAATTATTTCTCCTATGTATTCTTTTTTTAAAATATTCTTTTAGTTTTTGATAGATCTTTATTTTATTTATGTATTTGTATGTGGTGTTGAGAATCGAACCCAGTGCCTCACACATGCCAGGTATGTGCGCTACCACATAAACCACACACACATATAAAGCATGTTCAGTGGGAAAAACAGTCATGAAGAATAAGTGATTACAGGTAGTTCTAGAGTTATCATGGTTCAACTTATCATTTTTTACTTTATTATGGAAAAGAAACATACATTCAGTAGAAACCATACATTGAATTTTAAATTCGATCTTTTCCTGGGGTAGAGATATGTAATGCAGTGCTTTTCCTTTGTTAAGTGGCAGTAAACTGTAGCTCAGTCAGGATGTGACCACAAGGTAAGCAATTAACAGGCGATAGTGTACTGTGCTGCTAAACTATGATGTTCTATAGAGTAGATGTATTAGATACATTTTTCTACCTTGAGACAATTTCATCTTAAAATAGATTTATCACTGCTGAGGGCCATTGCCAAGTAGGAATGACGCATCGAAATTTCCTTGCCAGCGTACCCCATGTTAAATGGACTTGCCTTGGAAATTCGCTGTGACATTGTATGTGTGTTTGAGAAAGGTGACCCTGCTCAAGGACGAGGGTGGATCCAGGTTTAGGGTGTATCCTACAGGTTTTGGGAAGTATCCCAGTTTAGGATAATTTGGGTTTAGGGCGTTCCCCGTTTAGGACAATCTGGATTTAAGGCAATTCCAGGTTTAAGGTTATTGCTGCTGGGAATAGGGTGTATCCTGCTACCTGAGTTCCCGTTGAGTTCTCGTGGAATTGAGAAAGTATTTGGGACGTGAATTGTGGGGCAGAACTTGGATTTCCCCAGAACGTGTGTGTAGAGGCCGGTGTGAGTTCGGGAATAAAGAATTGCTGTTTGAATCTACAAAGCTGTGAGTGGCTCGTGATTTTGTGCCCAGCCAAGACTGCGGCATTTGGTGGCCCGTACGGGGGGCTACATTTTTGTATTTTATCAACATATGTCCTAACTGTTCTTGGTCTTACTGGGGTGCCTCCTTTCTCTAACAATTTCTCTTTCTCGGAGGCAAACAACTTCAAACCTCGAGTGAACCATTTCCCCCAGTTTGCCTGAGAACAGGCAAGTTGAAATAAAAACAAAATAAATCAAAACAAGAACACATTGTTTTTTGAAATGGTCACCCATTCTTTTTCTCTTCCTCAGGGAAGAGCAATTTCACTTACCTCTAAGTTTCAGAGGTTCCCCGTACGGGCCACCAAATGCCGCAGTCTTGGCTGGGCACAAAATCACGAGCCACTCACAGCTTTGTAGATTCAAACAGCAATTCTTTATTCCCGAACTCACACCGGCCTCTACACACACGTTCTGAGGAAATCCAAGTTCTGCCGCACAATTCACGTCCCAAATACTTTCTCAATTCCACGAGAACTCAACGGGAACTCAGGCAGCAGGATATATTACAATTCAACCCTATCCTAAATCCAGAGCAGCTATACTCCTAGACTTTGGATATGGATATCAGCATGAAAACAAGGACACAGGGAAATCCTTTTGTTTAGAAGTCAGTTGAATTCAGGCATCACTTAATTCACTGGTTCTCAACCAATTGTGACTTTCATTCACTTAAGAGATATGTGGTAATGTCTAGAAGCACATTGGCCCTAACAACTGAGAGGTGTGCTAGTAGCATCTAGTCCATAGAGGCCAAGGATGTTCCTGCAATACACACAACAACCTTCTATATCAAATAACTGCAAAATGTCAATAATGTCGAGATTTAGAAGCCCTGGTTTAACCGAAAGTGACTGTGAAGACATTTGGAAAGGACTTAAAATGTTCATCTGAAGCTCAGTAAGTCTAGTTGGGTACCACATCTGGCTAAATATTAGACAAGCACCTCCTTAAGTGCCTTAGCTTTCCCTATTTCCATATATCACACTACAAAGGTTTATTGAAAATTCTGGGTCCTAATCTATGTAGTAAATCACACAATTGACGAATAGGTTTCAAGAAAATATTCTTTTCTTCAAATACATTCTCCCTTTAGGTTTGTTCTGCAATATCAGTAAGTGACAGTCTTTGAAAGAGACGTCAATGAGAATACATCAAATTGTGAAAATTGATAGTGCAATAGGAGGTCCAATTATTGAATATTTTGGTGAATAATTTTTGCAAGTATATAATTATTTTAGTTTTGGCTTAAAAAATATCTATTCTTTCTGAGAGAAATGGTCAGTATTTTCACCAGGTTCTGTTTGTTGTTGTTGTTTGTTTGTTTGTTTACTCTTGTTCAGTTGGAAATAAGGAATTAATTGTAAATGTTTTCAAGGAATATTCCCATCAACATGCAATCACAACATTCTTTGTACATGGTATTCATTCATTCATGGTAAAATAATTTTATATGAGTCCTCAAGAGATAGTAGAAAAGAGATTGCTTAGATGCAAGACATTCATCTTATTTATTTAATATAATGACCTTTTGGAAGGCAAGAGTTTTGTGTGTATTTTAGCAGGTTTTCCCTGGTGGAAACCTTCTTTGTTATTCCTGCCAGGCATTCCATGCTTGATAGATTTTGGTACATGGGAGATTGTTCCTCGTACATGCAAAAATGAAAAACTCCTTTCAAGACTGCTGTGTTCATTTATTTTCTCATCATACTTTGTAAGAAAAGCCATGTTTACTGCCATTAGAAGCTACAGAATTTCTGAGAAAATATCTCTGAAAGGGAGGTGTGCCATCTTGCTAAACCTGGCCCAGAGCCTTAGAGAGTTTTTGCTTGTTTTCCCTAGAAAAGTCTCTTTATGAAGAGAGAGAGGAGAAAGGAAGGAAGGAAGAAAGGAAGGAAGGAAGGAAGGAAGGAAGGAAGGAAGGAAGGAAGGAAGGAAGGGAGGGAGGGAGGGAGGGAGAAAGGGAGGGAGGGCAGGAGGGAGGGAGGGAAATCAGAGCCACTTTTTAAAAATTAATTAATTTTAATTAGGTGTATATGATAGCAGAATGCATTTTGATTCATTGTACACAATTGCAGCACAACTTTACATTTCTATTGTTGAACATGATGTAGCATCATACCATATGTACAGTCATACATGTACCTAGGGTAATGATGTCCATCTCATTCCACCATCTTCCTGCCCCCATGCACCTTCCCTACACTCTTTCCCCTTTGCCCAATCAAAGTTCCTCAATTTTTCCAACACCCTCCCTCCCCCACCCACTTATGGATCAGCATCCACTTATCAGAGAGAACTTTCAGCTCCTGGTTTTGGGGGCTTGGCTTAATTCGCTTAGCATTATATTCTCCAACTCCATCCATTTACCTGCAAATGCCATAATTTTATTTTCTTTTAATGCTGAGTAATATTCCATTGTGTATATATACCACAGTTTCCTTATCCATTCATCTATTGAAAGGCTTCTAGGTTGCTTCCACAGTTTAGCTATTGTGAATTGAGCCCATATGAACATTGATGTGGCTGCATTACTATAGTATGCTGATTTTAAGTCCTTTGGGTATAGACTGAGGCATGGGATAAATGGGTCAAATGGTGGTTCCATTCCAAGTTTTCTAAGGAATATCTATACTGCTTTCCAGATTTGTTGCACAAATTTGCAGTCCCACACAATGTATGAGGGTGCCTTTTCCCCCACATCCTTGCCAACGCTTATTGTTGCTTGTATTCTTGATAACTGCCATTCTGACTGGTGTGAGGAGAAATCTTAGATTAGTTTTGATTTTCATTTCTTAATTACTAAAGATTTTGAACATTTTTTCATATATTTTTTGATCAAATGATGAAAATTCTCTTGGAATGACCCTTGATATATTTAACAGAACTCTTGTTTTTATTAAATCCACTCAATTAACTTTTCATCCTAGAGTTGAGTTAAACCAATTTTTGCTTTAGGAAAGAGTTAAAAGATTTGCTCAAAGATATCTGGGCAAAGTTGTCCATGGCATTCATGGTTGCATAAACATTCATTCAAACAAACAATCCATATATATATAGCAATTGAAAAGTGGGAAAATGAACTAGAAAATTCTGCCACTGTTTAAACATTTTTATCTATGTATTTCTCTGTTAACTTTTATGCAAGTATAATACACATACACAAAGGTGGCAAATTGGAAGTATACTTCTCTAAGAATTATTACGAAGTTCATACACTTATATAACCGTAAGTACAAAAATGAATATGAACCAGTCTTTTTAATAATAGAACTCACCATCTTTATAGTTTAAATTTATAATGGAAATATTACTTTTTCTGATTTATACTGCTAATCCTCTTTTTTTAATTTTCCCAGCTGATGAAACTATTATTCATCTCTCTCACATGTAAATGAGGAATTTCTTCTTTTTAATTCCATTTCTAGTTACCTAAGTTGTTTGCATTTATCATGATCAAATGCATACATACCATAATAAGCATCTTTTTCTCTCTGTTACTAATGTAATCCAAGTGTCTGGTACATAGTAGACACTGAGGAAACATTTGATGAATTAATGAACATATCACTGTTACATAAAAGCAAACTACCAAATATTTTGACTGCCAAGAGGGTTTCTTTTTCTGATTCCTTTTAATGCTTTTACATGTCCCTTTCTACCAATTGCTAGATTGTGCCTTCGGTGATTATATTTTAACTTCGATTATATTTTTCTTGCATTATGTTTCTTCTCTATCAGGCATCCTTAGCAATGGTATATTACACCCTTCCTGTCATTCATCATGACTTACATATATTCCTACTTCACCAGTGTCCTCTCTGTTTCATCTGTTCCATATTGAAATGCCTATTGATTGATTTATTATAAGCCTTATTTGATATTTTCCTCTATAAGTGATAGTCTCTAATTTCTTCCACAAGTAAATCTATGTCTTCTTCCTCTATCTCATAAATGATGTTTTGGTTAGAAAAAGGATTTTCACTTGGCAGCGATTCCCTTCTGTAATATTCTTGCTTGCAGTTTTGCTAATAAGAAGCCTGATTTCCAACTAACTCTTTGATTTCTGTTTAACGAACTCTCTTTGATCTGGAAGCTTATGACATTATCTTTATAATTACAGCCTTCATAAATTTTATCAGACTAAGCACCGATCCTACTTAAGACAAGAAATTTTCCTCTCTTCCAATTTTAAATTTTTCTCTGTAAGTTTCCTATTATTTTCTCTTTTTTCCCATGGATCCTTTTTACAAAGCTTATACCTTTTTTTTCTCATGAGTTTCATTTCTTTGCATTTTTTTTTTTGCTGTCTTTGAAATTTCAGTGTTTGAAATTCATAGAGTGTTTCATTTCCCAATAGACTTGGTTTCTACCATCAAATCTACTAAAAAAATTTATTGACTTATTTATCAAGTTCCAGTTGGTCTCCCTTCTCCAGCAATACTCTTTCATTGGGAACTGGAGTTTTGTTTTTATTTTTGTCTACTATTTATGGTATACATGCAGATTTATGTTAGACTTCTTCTGAAGTAACAGCAAGCCTGAGCTTACTCTGCAATGTGTCATTGAACCTCTTTGCTTTGTTAGGTGAAATTTATGAGATGCCTTTGTATTAAACAGTCCTTGAATTCATGCTTCTGTTCTTGATTCCAGTACACAAGACCAAACCAGAATAAAATCTCTGATGCTTGGTACTATATAGTCATTCTGAACTGTAAAAGAGGCCAATTTTATAAAAAACAGGAGGCTTACAACAACCACTCATGAAGGGCCCTGTCTATCTGAGCTGACATGATAAGGATGTCCTGCTTTAACCCTACAATGAAGGTAGCTGTGAAAGGCCTAATCATATATTTTTTATTTGTTTCCTGTTTCTTCTTCAGTATTTTTCTACCTATGCCCTCCGTTCTGGTCAAATCCTTGAAACTCCTATTTTATAAAGGGGATGCTATCTGATTCATAAACCATTGGCAAAAAACAATTCAGTCTTTAAATTTGTGGAAATTGTTTTCTTTGACAATTCCTAATTCTCCCCATGGGCAGATAAATTATCCATCAGCTCCCCAAATGGAAATATTATGTACAGTTTTCATTTTTTTGGCAGCTACTGCAAGGCCAGAGTAGCAAAGTGTCCAACCAAAAACATTTCCCAGGCTGCAGCCAGAGCACCATGTCCAAGCACCAAGCTCTCTTGCAGACTCCATGCAAATCTGATTCTTGCTGCTAAACTCTTCACTGCTGAACATCAAGCTTTCCTCAAGCCCAGGAAGGATTAAGCCCAGTTCCTTTTAGCTTTGTGAGAATCCTGGTGACACCTAAATCTTCATTTAAATCTCACAGGTCTGATTCACTGCTCCAGAAGTTATTACACTAATGAATAAGGGGTTGTAAGACTGGCACAGGTGAGTTAGAATGGATGCCACAAAGAGTAGCAATTCAATAGCAATCTAAATATGGAGAGTGGCTCTTGCGATGGTTTGGATGTCCCTCAAAAACTCATGTGTTAAAGGTTTCTCGATGCCTTTGATCCCTGGCTTGTGATTGCTCAACGCTCACACCTGCCTTGTTGGGGCTCTATGATTCTGGACTGGAACCTCCAAAATTGTGATTCAAAGTGAACCTTTTCTTTTTAAGCTAATTATCTCAGTGTATCTCATATAGTGACAGAAAAATGACCAACACAGTCCTGTAGCAGAAACCAGCATTTTCCCTTTATGATTGGTTTTATTGTGTGTGGCCAACATTGTTTGAAAATAGAGATGGTATTCTAGTTGTTTCAACTGTAGAACAGAGTATGGTAATAAGCTCATAAAATAGAGAACCTGCAGATGAATGTGGAACAAAGCTAAATGTGACTCCAGTTTTCAGTATTGCAAGAGTATAACAGAAACACTTATTAAAGACCAAATACCACTGTAGAAAGAGGAAAAGACAGACTACTACTGTGTTTATATGTTAATAATCAAAACTATTTTCACCAGGCATGATGGCGGACACCTGTAATCCCAGTGGCTGGGGAGGCTGAGGTAGGAGGATCGAAAGTTCAAAGCCAGCCTCAGCAAAAGCAAGGTGCTAAGCAACTCAGTGAGACCCTGTCTCTAAATAAAATACAAAATGGGGCTGGGGATGTGGCTCTGTGGCCAAGTTCCCCTGAGTTCAATCCTCAATAAAAAAAATTATCTTCATAGATAAAAAATTGTAACTTGTATTTTCTGAAAGAATAGCAGCTTATAATTGAATTAAACCAATAAGCTCATCTAAAAAAAATTACATTTTCAAAAAATAAAAAATTAGATGTATTTCATAATAATATTTCTTATACTGTGTGTTTAAAAAACAAAATATAGATGTTCAGTTAAACTTGATCCCTAACCCCAATACCACATTTCCCTAGATTACATTTGTATAGAGCAATGCTACTCAAACTTTAATGTGAGCATGTGCTGAGGGCCATTACCAAGTAGGAAATTTCCTTGCCAGCGTACCCCATGTTAATTTCGCTGTTGACATTGCATGTTAGGTGACCCTGCCCAAGGACGAGGGTGGATCCAGGATTAGGGTGTATCCTGCAGTTTGAGGAAGTATCCCAATCCTTGGGTTTAGGGCGTTCCCGGTTTAAGACAAGTTTAAGGCGTTCCCAGTTTAAGACCTTGGATTTTAGGGAAGTTCGATGTTGAGGATTATTGCTGCTGGAATTAGGGCGTTCCTGCTGCCTAAGCTCCTGTTGAACTCTCGTGAGATTCAGAGAGCATTTTGGGAAATAAGCCTCGTGGAGTAGGTGAATTGGGGGGCAGCAGAACTGGGATTGCCCCAGAACGTGTGTGGAGGCCGGTGTGAGTTCGGGAATAAAGAATTGCTGTTTGAATCTACAAAGCTGTGTGGTGGCTCGTGATTCTGTGCCCAGCCAAGACTGCGGCATTTGGTGGCCTGTACGCGGAACGTCTGAAACTTGGAGGTAAGTGAAATTCCTCGCCCCTGAGGGAAGGCGAGAGAATGGGTGACTATTTTAAAAAACAATGTGTTCTTGTTTTGATTTATTTCGTTTTTGTTTCAAGCTGCCTGTCCCTAGAAATTTCTCAGGCAAACTGGGAAAAATGGATGGCTGAAGGTTTGAAGTTTGTCAGCCCAGAGAAAGAGAAAATTGATACAGTGAATTTTTATTCAGTTTTTGTTTCATTCAGTTTCGGTTTTGTTCTGTGTTATCTTATTGGGTTGCGTTATTCTTATAGAAGATTAGAAATTAGTAAAAAAGAAACCGAAAAGGTGTTAAGCAAAGTGTTAGAGATTCAGACCATGGAGAAAGACATTTTAGATCAAGCAAAAGAGAAGGTCTCTCGAGCTAGTCAGACAGAGGAAGAAAATTTAAAGGAAAAGGGGTTATTAGGAAAAAGGCCACAACAAGAGGCTGTTACTAACTCCGTTTTATTACCAGAGGGCGTAATTCAACCAACAGCCCCACCGATGGAAACAGCTGAGTGGCCCTCAAACCCCGTAGTTGATAAGTGGGATCCTGAGACAGGACCTCAAAGATTAGCATGCCCTGTACTTGAACAGGTAGGAGGGCAGCGAATTCACCGTGCTTTAGATTTTAAAACAGTGAAGCAGTTAAAGGAGGCTGTAACAACCTACGGTCCCCAAGCTCCCTTCACGGTAAGCATGGTCGAATCCATTATTAACTTGGACATGACGCCAGCAGATTGGGCTAGCATGTGTAAATCTGTGCTAAATGGAGGACAATATTTGTTATGGAAAGTTGCCAATGAGGAATTTTGCACGGAGACAGCTAGGCGAAATGCAGCAGCTGGTTACCCTCAAAGAAATCTAGAAATGCTTTTAGGAAAAGGACCTTATGAGGGTCAACGGCAACAAATTGAATATGATCCTGCTGTATATGCACAAATTGCTGTAGACGCAGTTAGGGCATGGAAGACTTTACAAGGACATGGAGATTCACAAGGTCAGCTATCGAAGGTAATACAGAGACCTAATGAACCTTACGCTGACTTTGTAGATAGGCTTATTCAAACAGCCGCCAAAATTTTTGGGGATACAGATCAAGCAATGCCATTAATAAAACAACTTGCTTATGACCAAGCGAATCGTTGCTGCAGAGAGGTTATTAGACCATGGAGACATGAAGACTTAAATACATATATTAAACTATGTAGAGATATTAATGAACAAGGGCAAGTCTTGGCAGCTGCAGTACAACAGGCTTTAGATGCCAGGCCAGAAACATGCTATAATTGCGAACAAACAGGACATTTTAAAAGGAGTTGCCCTATAAGAGGAGGTTTTAACAAAACTAGAAATCAAAGGAATAGAATACCGGGTATTTGCCCACGATGCCGTAGAGGGAGACATTGGGCTAATGAATGCTGTTCTCAAACCACCATAGAAGGTACTCCGTTATCAAAAAACAGACAAGGATCAGGTATTTACCCACAATATCATGGAGAAAGGCATCAGGCTTCATTGCCAAAAAACGGAGTGAGGGGCCCAATGCTCCGGGGCCCAAAACCACAAATATACGGGGCAGTGGAGGAACCCAGCAACACCATCAGGGTGGTGCCCAGGACACATTGTCCATTAAATCCCTCATCAGACAAACCCGAGGGAGCGCAGGGTTGGACATCTGCGCCTCTGCCAGAGCAGTATTAACTCCAGAGATGGGAGTTCAAATCATTCCTACAGGAGTAAAAGGACCTCTTCCCCAAGGAACAGTAGGCTTATTATTGGGACGTAGTTCATCTACATTAAAAGGACTTATGATAAGTCCTGGGGTAATTGATCCCGATTATGTAGGTGAAATAAAAATTATAGCTAGTTCTCCAGGAGGTATATCAGTAATTTCACCTGGAGATAGAATAGCACAGTTGTTAATAATACCCAGCCTACATAATAAGTTCTCTAGTCATAATGTAGAAAGAGGTTCTAAGGGATTAGGCTCCACAGGTGTAGACTGGGCTATGTTGTCTTTAAATTTAGATTCTCGCCCGATGCTAAAACTAAATATTCAAGGGCACGAGTTTAATGGGCTACTGGACACAGGTGCTGACCTTAGCATTATATCTCGTCGAGAATGGCCAAAACATTGGCCATTACAACAAGCCACTCAAACGCTTCGAGGCCTAGGAGTGGCTACTAATCCCCATAGAAGTTCTATGGTATTAGATTGGAAGGATCCTGAAGGATGTGAAGGAACTATACAACCATATGTTTTGGATCACCTTCCTATTAATCTATGGGGACGAGATGTCCTGGATCAACTAGGTTTGATGTTAACAAATAACATCAATTCTAATGCGCCCACTACTAGGGCTAGACAAGGTGTTAAGAAAGAAAAAAGATTAGGAAAACAAGAACAAGGTTTAGCAGCACCAATTCAATTAGATCAAGGAACAAACAGACATGGGTCGGATTTTCAGAAAGGGCCACTGAGACAATCAAAATTACTTGGAAATCAGAAAGACCAGTGTGGGTTCCTCAGTGGCCCTTGACTAAAGAAAAGATACAAGTAGCCCATGATCTGGTCAAACAACAATTAGCGGAAGGACATTTACAACCTTCCGTATCTCCCCATAATACTCCCATTTTTGTCATCAAAAAGAAATCGGGTAAATGGAGATTATTGCAAGATTTAAGAGCCATTAATAATGAGATGGTTATTATGGGACCTGCTCAATCAGGGATTCCTCAATTGTCTGCTTTACCAAAAACGTGGCATGTCTTATCTATAGATATTAAAGATTGTTTTTTTTCGATTCCAATTCATCCCGAGGATAGTCCACGTTTTGCATTTACTATCCCTGCATTAAATCATGAAGGTCCTGATGAGAGATATGAGTGGAAAGTACTCCCTCAAGGTATGGCTAACAGTCCAACTATGTGTCAAATCTATGTAAATAAAGCAATCCAGCCACTTAGAAATCAAAATCCTGAACTAAAAATATTTCACTATATGGATGATGTATTATTAGCACATAAAGATAAAAACATATTGCTGGAATGTTATGCCACACTTACGAACTTATTAAAAAATTATAATCTAGAGATAGGAATAGATAAAGTACAATTAAATTTTCCAATTAATTATTTAGGAGTTCTATTATCCTCAACCATGGTCCGTCCACCGAAAATTCAAATACGAGTAGATCAACTCAAATCACTCAACGATTTTCAAAAGTTATTGGGAGACATAAATTGGATAAGGCCTTATCTAGGCATACCAACAGGAGAGTTGGGACCTTTATTTGATATTCTAAAGGGTCCATCAGATCCTAATTCACCCCGAATGTTAACTCCTAAAGCTAGAAAGGCATTAAAAATTATTGAAACTTATATGGAAAATATGCATTTAGATAGAATTGATATAAGTTTGCCTTTATTATTTATTGTACTACCAACAAAAAATATTCCTACAGGAGTATTTTGGCAAGAAGGTCCATTATTGTGGATACATTTATCTTATTCTCCTAACACTATTCTTACCAGGTATCCTGAGGCTGTAGGACAATTAATACTCAAAGGAATAAGAGCAGCAAAGGGAGTGTTTGGAATTTCTCCCAATAAAATTATTACTCCATATACTATGGATCAAATTGATGAGTTAGCTAATGAGTTAAATACTTGGGCAATAATCATGTGTAAATCTAATGTTTCATTTGATAATCATTTGCCATCGAATCCTTTGTTGTCTTTTTGGTCTAAGCATCCTGTAATTTTTCCTAAAATGACAAGGAAAACACCTATCATGAATGCTCCAAATATATTCACTGATGGGTCTAATAATGGTACAGCAGCCGTAGTTACCCCTGATCAAACTTTTACATTTTTAGTACCCAAACAATCAGCTCAAAAGGTAGAGCTTAATGCAGTTTTACAAGCTTTTGTGATGTTCAAAGATTCTGTATTTAATTTATTTTCTGATAGTCAATATATAGTTAATGCTATTAATTCCCTTGAAGATGCTGGTAGGATTTCCCCTTCCTCTACTGTTTTTTCTTTGTTTTCCACTATACAAAGTCTAATATGGGACAGAAAAGATCCATTCTTTATAGGACATATTAGGGCACATACAGGATTGCCTGGAGCCCTTAGTTTGGGCAATGATTTAGCAGATAAAACTACACATGACGTACATATTTTCTCTACATTAGAAGAAGCTACAAATTTTCATAAAAGGTTTCATGTCAATGCTAATACTTTACAAAAGCGTTTTAAAATAACTAAGGAACAAGCCAGGCATATAATAAAACAATGTCAAAATTGTGTGACCTTTCTACCACAAGTTAATCTTGGAGTCAATCCTAGAGGACTGATACCTAACCATATTTGGCAGATGGACGTCACACACTTGCCAGAATTTGGAAAATTAAAATATTTACATGTTACAGTTGATACTTCTTCTGGATTTTTGATGGGCTCCCTTCATGCCGGAGAAAAAACTAAAGATGTTATAGCTCATTGCTTACAAAATTTTGCCACTGTGGGTGTTCCTAAACAGTTAAAAACTGATAACGGTCCTGGTTATACATCTGCCTCTTTTAAACAATTTTGCTCATCATTCGGTATTACTCATATAACAGGAATCCCATACAATCCACAGGGACAAGGTATAGTTGAAAGAGCTCATCAAACTATTAAAACGTACCTATTAAAGCAAAAAGAGGGAATTGGTAAGGGGTATATATCCCCCAAAGATAAACTTAAAATAACCCTTTTTACTCTAAACTTTTTAAATTTGGATTCATCAGGACTTAGTGCTGCGGAAAGACATATGTATCCGAAAAATGTACATAAGCCTAAGGTACTTTGGAAAGATATTCTAACAGGACAATGGAAAGGTCCTGATCCAGTTATTGTCTGGAGTCGGGGTTCCGTTTGTGTTTTTCCACAGGGAGAACAGCAGCCGATTTGGATTCCAGAGAGATTAACTAAAGCAATTTCTACAGAAAAAGAAGATGATTTGACTCAAATCCATAACAGCTGATATCCAGAGCTCCAGTTTGGCTATTCTTACATCTGCGACAGTGATTAACCATGGTGCTTTTTTCAATATCTATTTTATTATTGCATTTTTCCCACATCGTAAAGTTCTATTTTATTTTTGAGCTCATACAAACCTAGGTTAATGTTTTTCTGATCAGTTTTATTTTTTGACTGTGTTTTATTTTTTGACTGTGGAGTTTTTAAACATTGCAATGGAGATTTCACCTAGGTAAAACTACAAGGCCTTTATTGTCTTATGTGTTGTATGTTATGTGTGCACTGTTTTGTGTTGTATGTCTGTATGTGTGTATGTCCATATTTCATATATGAGGAGCGCTCATGAAAAAATGGATCCGAATTTTTTTTTTTTTTATTATTCACGTGATTTAAATGCTTTAATTTAAATTAGGTAAACAGCTGTTAAGGATTGTTTTTAAAGGTGGTTAACAGATCTGTTTGCTTACTAATTTAAATTAGGTAAACAGCTGTTAAGGATTGTTTTTTAGGAGGTTAACAGATCTGTTTGTTTACTTTCACCTTTCCTTTTCATTATATTTAATAATTCTGTTCAGGATAATGTCTCTTTAGCATCATTGCCAGAATTCCCATCTCCATCCAAGTGCCGGTGAAGACTAAGATAAAACCAAACTACAGCTTCTATGATAGCCATCACAGTAACTGTATAAACTGATGCATCAATGAATATAACTCAACAAGTTATGCTCAGTCAAGGACTCGATTTACTTTGGGAGGAAATGGACATATTGATAGACTCCTCCGATTTGAACTGCCTGCAGAACTTGCCTGGACTATATCAGTTGCATGCATTGTGAAATATCATCTGATGCAGCGAATTGTGGTACTGCTGGCATATCTTTGCTGATGGTGTCACCAGTGATGCAATTTCCTTGCCAGCGCACCCCATGTTAATTGTGGTAGTGCTGGCATATCTTTGCTGATGGTGTCACCAGTGACGCAATTTTTCCAAAGGAGCCGTCAATTGGCTTGGTGTCGTGGCATTTCTGTATCCTCCTCCCTTCTACTAGTGATGGTCTAAAATTTGGGGGCCAACAGAGGTGAGGCAAGAACCTCACCCCCCCACTGGCACCAAGGATATTTGGGGGCCAACAGAGGTGAGGCAAGAAACCTCACCCCCCCACTGGTGCATAGGCCTTTCCACAAGCTTGGCTGAATGC
Source organism: Spermophilus citellus (assembly GCF_964194105.1). Classification (NCBI taxonomy): domain Eukaryota; kingdom Metazoa; phylum Chordata; class Mammalia; order Rodentia; family Sciuridae; genus Spermophilus; species Spermophilus citellus. The sequence goes on from NC_138189.1 coordinate 123,370,308, forward strand.
TGGACCGGTAGTCAGTGACGGGTTGATCTGATTGCAGTGGATTCAACCTAAGACAGGAGGCTGACGCCTAAAGGTCAGTTTTCCCATGACGGGTAAGAACCATATGTTGAATTGGACAACCTACCAGGCACGGTCCTTAAGCCACATTGCTTGTTGTTTAATTAATCAGAAGGGGGGAGATGCTGAGGGCCATTACCAAGTAGGAAATTTCCTTGCCAGCGTACCCCATGTTAATTTCGCTGTTGACATTGCATGTTAGGTGACCCTGCCCAAGGACGAGGGTGGATCCAGGATTAGGGTGTATCCTGCAGTTTGAGGAAGTATCCCAATCCTTGGGTTTAGGGCGTTCCCGGTTTAAGACAAGTTTAAGGCGTTCCCAGTTTAAGACCTTGGATTTTAGGGAAGTTCGATGTTGAGGATTATTGCTGCTGGAATTAGGGCGTTCCTGCTGCCTAAGCTCCTGTTGAACTCTCGTGAGATTCAGAGAGCATTTTGGGAAATAAGCCTCGTGGAGTAGGTGAATTGGGGGGCAGCAGAACTGGGATTGCCCCAGAACGTGTGTGGAGGCCGGTGTGAGTTCGGGAATAAAGAATTGCTGTTTGAATCTACAAAGCTGTGTGGTGGCTCGTGATTCTGTGCCCAGCCAAGACTGCGGCAAGCATGAATACTTGGGAGCTTGTTAAAATACAGAGTCTTATCCTAACAAGGTCCCAGGTGATACTGATGCTACTGGTTCATGGACTACCCTGTCAACAGAAAGGACTTTTGGATCCCACTAGTTATGTCTGAATTCAATGCTCAGGAAGATAACATTGGTAGTTTAAGGTTATGAAATTCATACCTGTATCCTATATGTATAAACACTGTACTTATTCAAGTTTGGAAAGAAATACTCTGTAGCAAATAATAGTCAATCTAAGGTATGCAGATTACGAACGAAGAACAAAACATAAATTTAAAAACCAAAGTGGAGAACAACTGAAGGAAATGACAATTGTTGGATTTGGCTTTTTTTCCCTAAAATTTAAAATGGAATTCTTTCAGCTAACAAACACTCATAATGTAATAAAATGTCAGCTATTAATCTAGGGCAATTGCACTATGAAAACCACTTAGACAGTACTTGTGAAATCTCTGGTTTGGGTGGTTTTTTGTTGTTGTTTTTACATTGAGACTGGTTGGTGAAAAGATGAGCCCTGCTTGATTTTTACTTTTCTTTATCCTTTATGTGTGTTTTTCACTCTTTGTGCTGTGGAATTGAAGGTCTGCACAAACCCTTTCTCTTGAAAGCCGAGTGGTAAACACTGGCTCCTGCCTTTGCTAACTGTGACAATGTGCTTAAGCTGCATGACTTTTGTTTCTTCTAATGGCTGTCATGCAATTTCAGTCCCACAAGATTCTTTGGAAATCATGTGAGGAGAAAGCCACACTTCTTTTCCCTGCCAAATTGTGTTAGCATATTCCATTATGCACTGGCATTTGAGTAGAAAACCTAGATGATGAATACACTCTGTAGGTGTGGTATTTCAAATCCCACTTGGCTCAGAAGTGCTCTGGGGAGCTAAGAGCATTATTTACTGAACAGCTCCAAAATGGTTCCCTGAAATGCATTGTTGTGGTTTCCTAACCACCTAGGGAAATGTGTTTTGTTTTATAGTAAAGATATATTAAAATGACCTTTCAGTCCCCATAGAAACAAAGAGAGCCATTTCAGAGGCCAGGAACAGCCATTTAGCTACCTAAATCTGCTGTCACCTTTTGTTTATTTTTACCTCTTCTCTGGGGCATAGGTCTGCTGTCTGTTCTGTGCTTTATTCTTTTGTTTCTTTTTGACTGTTATTAATTAACTCAAGTTGCCTTTGATTATTACTTTGATGTGATATGAATAAGCAAAATCTTTACAGTTTCTTTCATTTCATTCCTTCTGTCCTTTGTAGTATGTTTTTAATATTTATAAACATGCAAATAAATATGCTAACTAAAAGAACAGGAAAAGAAAAGCAAGAAGACTCTTTTTTTGTAAAAATACTTTGAATAATTTACAAGATTAGTGGCAAATCTATATCTTAATCTAGTTTTATGATTAGAATACCCCTTGGTTTAATCCTCAGTACCACAATAATAAATAAATGAATAAATAAATAAACAAAATAAGAAATCTGAAATATACCCAAGAACACACACATGTACATGCAAAAAAGTTGGAATTCCAATTGAGTAGTAGCACTGTAGCAAGCCCTACCCATAGAGAAATATATATATATGTATATATAATTTGAAACTATGATTTTTTTTTAGGTACATTATCTAGTGCTACAGTTTGAATGTGTGCTTTCCAAAATTCAGGTGTTGCCAATGCAAAATATTTAAGAGGCTTTAAGAGATGATTAAACCATGAAGATTTCTCCCACATGAATTGGATTAGGTGCCTTTAAAAGGATAGAGGAGGGTCCTCCTTGTTTGCTCTTCTGTATGCTGTCATGTGAGAGTGCAGCAAAGAAGCCTTCCCCAGACCCTGAAGGCTGACACTTTGATCTTGGATTTCTCAAACTTCAGAACTGTAAGAAATAAATTTCTGTTCTTTATAAATCACACACACTTGAAGGTTTCATTATGGCAGTACAAATAGACAAAGATACAAAGGGATTATGTAAATAGTTATGAACAGAATGTTACTAGAAATATGAAGAGTAAAGACCATTTTGATGCAATCACAGACACCAAGGAGGAACAAGATATTGGAAACTAGTGAAAAAAACCATCATTTTTATAAACCTGGAAAGAACTTAGCTGAATTATGCCGAGGTCGTAAGACCCTGGGGATGGCAAAATTAGGAGTGATGAACTGGAATGCTGGATGAAATAAATCTCTCAGCAGCAAAGTGCTCAGGGTACTCTGATTTCTCTTATCTGCTTATAGTAAAATGTAAAAAGAGATTAATGGTTTTAAAACAAAATTTATAATTAAAAACCAAGCAGAATATTTGGAAAATTCTCAACTTAGCTCTGTAAACAATAAAAAAAAATCCGTTTCAGAGAAAAAGTTAAGGATGTGGGCCAGAAACGTGATAGAGATTAGTACGGATAGAAGGAAGCCAAGTGCTATTCATCAAGATTGAGGGGAGAATGATTGTGAAGATATTTTAGAGATCTTGGGGCTGCAGTGCCCATCATAGGCCTAAAGTAATAGGACCCTGAGGGCTTAATCAGTTCATGGGAAAAGCATAGGGTGTTCTTAGAACCTGGTGCTCACTGCCCAGGTCCCTGAAGTCTCTGTTTCCTACATTCCGGTGCAACAGTCATTGTCCACCTCTGCTGTGGTTCAGGTGGGCCCTGGTATAGCTTAGGCCAACACTCTGGAGTTCATAAGCTGTAAACCTTAATGGCTTCCATGTGGTGTTAATTTGTGGCTCACAGACTACACAAGCTAGGGAAGTATTGCTACTTCAACCTACATATCAAAGAATGTCTCAATTTCAAAGTCCCAGAAGAGCACTACCACAGGCATGAGGTAGAGGAGAGAATCCCAACTAGGTCAATTCCCAGGGGGAACAGTGGGGCATAGAGATTCTCCATATGGACAATCTAATGGGACTGTGGGCACAGGCCAGCCCTGAGGTCTCATACTGGCACAGACTCTAGTATTCAGTACTGAGAGAGAAAGCATGGACTACACACTGCAAAGCCATGGGGACTGGACAGCCAAAGCCTGGAGGCTCTACCTCAACCCCAATGTGTCCAGAAAGGCAGTACATAAAATCAAAGATTATTTTTAAGATTCAATGCTATTTTCCCTGTTAGATTTTGAACTTGCTTGGGACCTGTTACTCCTTCCTTTTTAACTATTTCTCTCCTTGGGAATGTAAATGTCTGCCCTCTACCTGTCCCATCACTGTATCTTGGAAGCACGTAAGTCATGTGATTTTTTACAGGCCCACAACTAAAGGGGAATAACCTCAAGATGACTTAAATCTTCAGTCTCACCCTTATATTCATATGAAACTTTACATTAAAGTTGTAAAGTTGGTGGTAAAATGAGTTAAGACTCTTGGGATGGAATGAGTGAGTTTTGCATGTTAGAAGGCAGTGAATTGGGGTGAATGGTTGGAACTAAATGTAATACTTCTCCAAAAATTTGGTGCCTCTCCAAAATTTCGGTGCTGCCAAGGTGATAATATTGAAAGGTGAGGCCTTAAAGATACAAACAGGTCATGAGTATTTCTTCATCATGAGTGAAATTAGGAGCTTTTTATAAAGATTTAAAAGAGGTAACTCATCTTTTTGCTGCCTTTCCTTTTTCTGCCATGCAATGGGACAGTGTTTCTCCTCTCTGAAGGATACAACCTTTCAGATGCTATCTTGAAAGAAGACTCTTAAGAAACACCAAATCTGCCAGCACTTTGGTCTTGTACTTCCTGGCTTCCAGCCCCTTGAGAAAATAAATTTCTGTTCTTTCTAAATTACCCAGCTCAGGTATTAAGTTATAGCAGCTCAAACAGACTAAGACATCTATTAAATGACCAAAGTAAATTATTAAAGTTACTTATTTTCTTCTTTGTGAAATAATTCCTTTCTTCCACTGTAAGGAACATTATATCTATAAATGCTAAAAATATGATATAGAAAGGATTAGGGAGATTGGTCTAACTGTGTAAATAAGTCTAAAGCATTTTAACTTGACTTTCTATTACACTTGTGCTCTGAATTAAACATACATATATATTCAATTTTTGAACTCTAGGAAATCTAGAAGAGCAATAATTTAGTGATTCTAATGTGGTCTCTAGAATAGCAGCAATAGCATTATCTGTTGATTCTGCTACATACTAAAGATGTCTAGTCCAATTCCTCCTTTATCAAAGGAGAACATTAAAATCAAGAAAGCTTAACAAGGTGACCAAGCTAGCTATACTCCGTTATTCTAAGTAGCAGATGGAAATTTGAAGCTAATCAGTGCAAACTCAATAGTATAATTCAATAGTTGCTGATAAGATGTTTAAGGATAAGATTAAGGTTTAGCCCTAAGTGGATCTTTCAGAGTTGTTAGGGAGGTTTTTGTTTTGGCTGTTTTGGCTTTATATGTGCTGTAGTTTGGATCTGGGATGTCTCCAACAGGTCATGTGTTAAAGGCTTGGTCCCTAGCCGGCCACTGTCAGGAGGTACTAGACCTTTGAGAGGTGGGGCCCAGTGGAGGAAGTTAGGTCATTGGGGGAACGCCCTTGATGGGGATATTGGGACCCTAGCCCCTTTCTGTCTCTTTGCATCCTGGCTGCCAAGAGGTGAGCAACTTTCTGTGCTATGCATTCCCACCATAATGTGGTGTCTCCTCACAAGCCCCAAAGCAATGGGCCAACTGATATGCACTACCTCTTGAAAATATGTGCCAAAATAAATCTTGTCTCTTTTTTCAGCTGATTGTCCCAAGTGCTTTTTAGAAAGCTAACACAATCTGAGCCTAATTGAATTCATGAAATTTTTAGTTTGAATTTTGGAAGGAATTGAAGAGGACATTAAGCTAAGAAACATAAATGGCAAAAACGCCGTTCTTCAGAGAAGTCATAAAAGGAATCCATGTATCTTTGGATGTAAAATAAAAGAGCAGTGAGCAGTACAAAGGTAACATTCTGGTTGCCTTTAAGTGTATAAACTATGCATTCCTCCATCATCAGCTCTCATATTTTCCTAGTTACTTCCAACTCAAATACAAAAATACCCAGATGAACACTACCTTTAAAAGCAATGCAACTCAATTCTAAATCTTCATTTAATCCACTAAGCTAATTTAATTTTCTCCTCCATAGCATTTATTTTATTTCAAGGAAATTGTTTTATAATTAAAAAAAGGAATGTACCCTTCAATTGAAAATAAGAAAAGCAAAGACTATATTAAAAGTAAAGCCTAATTCTTTGACATAACTACTAAATATTTATTCTCAGTGTTTGTATGTTAATGTTTTTACCAAGGTGAGATGATATGAAATATTACTTTGTACCATTTTTATGTCAAGTTTTCTCAAACTTACTAAAAATTATGATTGATACAGGAAATAGTTTCTTGAGGCATAATTGTAATAAATAGTTAACACTCTATTATACAGACATTTGATGACCCCTGCCCCATTTTTAGATATTTGGGTCATTTTAAATTATACATTTTTATGCACAATCTGGTAATAACAAACATCCTTGTGATATATAAAGTTTGAGTAGTTTATTTTTGATAATATTCTTAATATAAAATCTAAAAGTACCTAACTAATACCATTAGGAATATGTTAGATATTTTAAACTTTAAATTATCTTTCATATCTCCCTAGAAGTATATGCATTTTATACACAATAGTTAGTATATAAAACGTTTTAAATTTTTGTGTAATTTTATAAGCAAATAGTGGTATTATTTCCATTTTATTTATCCTGTTATTACTGTTGTGCATTTATGTTTTCAAATAATTATTGTCCATTTGTTTTCCTGTTGAACTTCTTTGAACAATTCTTTAATGGTACATTCCCGTGTTTCTTATTGTTACCCAAAAATCTCTTTAAATATTAAGAAACTCTGGCTCTACTATTCCAAATGTTTTTGTTCATTTTGTTAAAATAATAGTTTTAAAGTGCTCCATATTTACTTCTAAACTCAGCAAGTTGTATACATTAAATATGTACCCTTTTTATGTCAATTATACTTTGTCCTTTAAAAGTACAATTTATGACTTTATTTGAATGTTTTAATTCTTAAATGTTAAAAATCTTTTTCTCTTCTTCTTCTGCTACTGGAAACTTCTCCTGTGGTAAGAACATCCTCATTGCTAAAAAATATTTTACTCCCAGTTCATCAACTCCACTTCTTATTGCTTCTGGTCTATCTACTCTCATTTTTCTGATTCTGTTTATATCTTTTGAACTAAGCTTTTCATTTCCTGCATGGTTTCTCTTTCTTTGAGTTCTTTTAAAAGTATTCTGAATTTCTCCCTTATTTTTATGCTTTTGTTTCAGTGTACTCACAAGAAGATGGAAGGAGGTTATTGAATTCAGGCTCAGACAAATTTAGCTTTAGAGTTGGAGATGTTAGAGTAACTTTAGTCCTTGAATTTCTATTTTCAAGCTAAAATGTGTTTCCTCTTTGATAAGGATCCATTATCCTGTTTTCCAAAGAGAAAACAACCCATAATATTCTCAGCTTTTGTGCATACAAATTTACCTGTGTCCTACACATTTTCTCCTCCTTTTACATAAGAAAAACCCAACCTATTGCCTTGGTCAAGATGTCTCTTAAGTTGAAATGAAAACCGTTACTACACCAAACAACATCCACAGCAAAACTCCACCAAGAAGCAGATGGTTATAAGTACAAATTAATATTTAGCACTTTTAACTGGGCCCTGAAAGCATAGCAATTTTGAATTTCTCCACAGGAGAATTCTCGTCCATCTCTTTCTCCCTCCCTTCCCTTCCCTCTCTCACTTTTTGTTTTTTTTTCTCTCTCTCCCTCCCTATCCCCGCCAGCTTTCTCTCTCCCTCTTTCCCCTCAATGTGTCTTTCATAATATATACCTGAGGAGCCAGATTATATGAATTAGAAGTATCATCTACTGATTGCAAAGCCAAAATTATGGTATAAGATATCAAGGCACAAGTCAAGAGCATTAGCTGCAAGTAAAGTCACAAAAAGATTATTATTTTACTTTTAAGTTGTATTACATTTAAACTAAATTAATGGGAAGGAAAAATCATTATTATCATTATTTTGGAAATTAAATTATATTTCAAGGCCTTAGTCCAACTATGTGAACAATGATTAAAATTTTTTAAAAAAAGTTTATCAGAGTAATAGTGAAAATGTGGCTTACACGAGTTGCCTGAAAAATAATAACTTACATTTTAAAACACTATATATACACATCCTTATTTTTCTCTTGCTATTTAAAAATGACTTGCATGTTAATTTTATTACATTAACTGACTTTATAGTTTAACTGAGCCGTATCATGTGGTTACCGAATGAGTAGCCTTTCAAAGTAACTATAAAACAAATATAAATATAGAGAAGCAATGATAAGAGTGAATAGTATCAACTCAGATGAACACAAAATAGTAATATTCAACAATTTTTTAATATATATTATTTCTATTCCATATTTTTCTTAAAGGGAAACACATTATGATTTGTATTTTTTATGTATTTGACCACGTATAACCCAAGTAGGGAACTTGTATGTTATATATAAATTCTGAGCACTTCTAGTAGACAATGTCATATTTGCTAAAAAGAAATAAAACTCTCCATTCATTAAATAATTTTAATTGAATGTCTATAATTGGCCAAAGAAATTTCAGTGATTAATTTATATGTGAACCACATGATTAGAAAAGTGTGTAGATAAAAAGGAATTATGAGCATAATATTTTAAAAAGATACCATTTGTATTAGATCAGTATTGATTTTCTTATAAAATTCACTGGAGATTTTTATTCTATTATTCAGAACTGATATTCTATATATACTAAAAATATTCTTATATAGAGCAAGACTGTTCCTTCTGTGGAAATAAAGGTGACCATTTATTTTCCCATGTTAAAAAGAAATAGAGAACTTGAAAAAGCAAATTAAAGAGTTTTCAGACATAGGACAAAGAGCAGCAGAAACAATGCTAGCTGAGAGAAGAACTTGCAAGGGGAGTCCTACATTCTTGCCAGATTAAGACCTACACGCGTAACAATCAAAAGGATGAGACAGAGAAAGTAAAGTTAGTAGCTGAAACTTTCTTTTAGTGTACACAAAGTTGTAATATTCTTATTTAAAAGTGGGTTAATATCACCAGTGAAAGAGGGAGAGACATAGAAATGATAGACGGAGAGGGAGAGGAAAAAAAATCAAATAATGGAGGGAAAAAAAAGGAGTAATTAAAAACAAAATTAATGAAAATGTTGTTAAGGAGAGAGGAAAAACAAACCAAATACCAAATGGAAATCAAATAGAAAAATGGTGGCTTTAAACTTAACCATAATGGTAATTAAAATAAAATTTGCTTCGGGCTGGGGATGTGGCTCAGTGGTAGAGTGGGTGTCTTCTTTAATTTTCCTCAGAGAATGATGAGAGAGAAGAGAACTCTATCTAATACCTGGTGAAAAGTAAAATAACATCAGTTTTACCATATTTGTGTTCATTATACTAGTTTAATCCACATTAAATCAAAGGGAAGAGTATCAAGGAAATTCTGGACCTGCTTCAAAGGCACCATGAAATTTGATACAAAATTATTGAAAAGGTAAATCTATAATGATTAAAAAAATGGGTCACTACAGGACAAAACCAGGGATGGGTGATGTGGCTTGATTAGTGAGACTGACAAAAGAACTTTTTGAAGAAATGAAAATGTTCTATGGTAATTCATGCAATGGTTACACAACTTATCAACCTATAAACTTAAAAATAATTGTAATATATATGCACATATATATCTAACGTTAGATATATATATGCATATATATTATACTGTTGCAAATTTGAAAAACGTATGAAATTCATGAAATTGGTTATATTAATGTTAGTATAGTATCTGAACAGGGGAGGTAGGGCCTTCTAAGAAACAACAGGGAGAATGACAGCACAGGTGATTGCTTCAGTGACATAGAGGATGTCAGCCTTGTGTCTGTCACACTTCTCTAGTCCTTCAATAACGTACAGTGTCAGAATAAAAAAGTCAGTAACTGTTTTCTTTATTGTCTCTTCTGTGGGAATAACAAGAGAATAAAAGCACAGTATTGATGCCAACATCTTTGGCAATAACAGACTTGTTTTGAAAATGTAAGGCTGTGCTCTCAAAATTGGAAGTTGGAGGTATCTTTAGGCTGACACCAGTTAGTGTTGTTACCCACAGACAGTGGCAGCATATTTCATCTTGGTTCATCAGAGCAAAACCATGAGTAATACCATAAAGAAGTTGAAACTTCATAAGTCTTCAGAGCACAAAAGAGAATTTCCTAGTACCCCAGATATATTTGGAAAAAAAATTCAGAGGGTCTGCATCCACCCTAAAGTTGTTCAGCATAAATTCAGAGAAATAGAACACTACTTTAACCCAACCAATATGTCTGGATATCCAAATATCCAAATATCCAAATATTTGTAGACTAAATTTAAGTAGAAAGAAATAATCTTTGAAAATGAACACTTTTACCTGTTATACTTAAGGGCATCTGACTTGGCAAATGGTCCCTTTTCCTCATAATATAGGCTGAGTTTCTACTGTCATTTATTATACAAATATAGTATTTACCAAAGTTTAAAGTTAGCTAACTATGTTATCCAATAATAATGAAAAAGAATAAGAATACATGTTAAAATAATCTGCTTTAAAAATTTAATTAAAATAACTAATGAAGTCTAAAATTATTAACTATATAACAATGACTTAAAACTCTGGTTAAATTCAAATTTACTGGGAAGATATATTCTGATTAATTAAGTCTACCTTGGAACCTGGAAATCTGAATTTTAAATAAAGAGTTTTAATAATTCTAAAAAAAAAGGAGCCCCCAACCACTAACATTTTGAGAAACAGTGAATAGAATTGTATTGATATATAATAGAACATAGTCTTAGAACATTTCTGGCAGTACATGTTTCACATTATATTATAGAATAAAAAGACCATGCTATCAAAATTTGAACTCTAAAAGAGTTTTGGAGTTATTTTTAAAAAGACATTTGAAAAAGAAATTACCAGTACTGTGGGACATTGATATTAATATTTTTCAATCTCATGGACTAATTCTGTATGAAAAACTATTTTTAAAAATTTTCTTGAATCGGTGTCATATGATGTCTTTACTTTGGTAAATGCCTAAATGCAGAATATATTTTGATATGTACATACAAGGTGAATTATTACTATGTCACCTTATATAGTTACCTTGTATGTGTGTGTGCATTCATGTGTGTGTTTAAGAACACCTAAACCATACTTGCAGCTAATTTTCAGTGTATAACATCATTAGCTATAGTCTTCATGCTGTAAATTAAAAACATTAGGTCCCTAGACTTATTGATCCCACAACTGCTTCCTGTACCCTTTCTCCAACATCTTCCCGTTTCTCCTCCATTCTACCCCTGATAATTATCAGCCAGGTCTATGAAAATGTATTCAACATTATTAATAGAATGCAACTCAAAACCACAATGACATATCATCTCCCACTGGTTAAGATAATTCTAAGCAAAAAGTCAAAGGATAGTAAGAGTTGGTGAGTGTGTGGAGAAATGAAAACCCTTGCACACTGCTGGTAAGATTATAAATTGGTAATGGCTATTATGGAAAATAACATGGAAATTTCTCAGGATATTTCAAATAAAACTACCAAAGAATCCAGAAATCCCTCTTTTGAATATGTATCTAAAGGAAATAAAATTAGAATGATGGAGAAATATTTGAGATCCCATTTTTATTGAAGCATTATTCACAATAGCTAGAGTATGGGATCAATTGAGAAGTCCCCTGGCAGATGAATGGCTAAAGAAATGTGTGTGTGCGTGCGCATGTGTGCGCGCACGTTAGAATATTATTCAGCCTTTTAAAATGATGATATCTTATGATTTTTGAGGAAATAAATGAGCTTAGAGGACATTATGATAAGCAAAATGTGGCAAATACAGAAAGAGAAATACTGTATGATGTCAGTTACATATAGAATTTTTTATAAATCAAATATTTAAAAACATGGTTTCTTTTTCTTTTCTAATTTAGGAATGCTTATTTATTATGGTTTTTCCTCTACCCTTAATTTATACCATAATCTATTTGATCTGAAAAAAGCAATTAACTTGAAACTCTTGTCTGAATTTGATAACAAATATAAGCAGTCTAACATCCATGCAGATTTAATTACTATTAAATCAATATTATGCATTTAAATCTAATTATAGTGTAAGAATTAGGGCTCTGATGAAGAAAAAAAAATCTCCTGGCTAATTAGAAATTTAGTTAACCTGCATTAAAACCAGCAGATTCTTCATTCTGACTAAAATACAGGATATTAAAAACTGACTTAAAAACAATTCATTATAGCCTCAATAGTCATTATAATTCCATATTAGGTATACATAACACCATATTTTTTTCAACATTCTCTCAGCAAATAGACAGATTTTCTTTCCCCTTACTCCCAGCTAGGAATTATGCCGAAGGAAAAAAACATGTGCCTCTTTTTTCCATAAGTTATCAGAAGATAAACTCTTATAACTGCTATTATTATATTGCATCAATGGTATAAATTTAAACACTTCCCATTGCTTTTCACTTTATTATTTGTGATTTTCTAAGGAGAAAGAGCAGATGTTCATCTCCATCTACATAATGAAGCTTCCTTTATCTGAAACAAAATATTATTGCCATTTAACTATGTAATGGTAACAATTGTACCCATAATGCGGAGATAGAACCAATTTCCAACTGCTTTCATTTGAAAACAAATAATCATCTCTGTGTTTGGAAAGCAAATATGGTTTTGAGTTATCTACTTTAGGCAGTAGATTATTGATAGTTGTGTAAGATTAGAATTTAAGAGGCAGCACACTAAAGGGGCAGATTCTCCTGTTTTCATTCACACATCAAGTCATTTTTTTGTGATTGCCTGCTCTTGAGTGCACCATTAGTTTCTGAAAATTTCTCATCCATGTCTTATCAATACTTGTCTTCTTTTGTCAAAGCAAAATCCAGATGACCCTTTATCTCCAACCCTTTTCATTAGTTCTTTGGAGATATAATCACATTCCACTGTCATATAACTGTGTGCTATACACACTTCTCAGACTCGTTTTTGCAGGGATCAGCTTTAATTTAGACATTTTTCCCTTTCTAGTTCTGTAGAGAAATAAAAGCTCCTGTAGTACAAAGGTGGCTGTGCTTTGTAGGAAGTTATCACTAATTCCTGTCAATATAAATGTTAAGCAGTTTTAACATTTGTCATAAATTCATGTTGTTTTCTTTTTCCCCTCACTTGTAATCTTTCTGTGCATGAGAATTCACTTGTCAACTTTTCAAGAGCACTAGTTCTCAATTTGTTTTTCTCTCTCACACATTGCTTCTCAGTGGTTTTAAAAGCCCTTTTCTGCACTATTTTGATTATTACATCACCTTGAAAAACAATCTTGTTAGCATTCCTTCCTAAAAAAAGGCTATAGCTATCCATGCCTATAATCCCAGCAACTTGGGAGCCTGAGGCAGGAAGATCTCAAGTTCAAAGCTAACCTCAGAAACTTAGCATGGCCATAAGCAACTTAGCAAGACCCTGTCTCTAAATTTAAAAAATTAAAGAATGTCTGGGGATGTGGCTTAGTGGTTTGCACCCCTAGGTTTAATCCCTGGTACCAAAATAAGAAAAGAAAAAAAAATGCTGCAGACACTAACTATATTAAAAACTCACCATGTTCAACAATGCTGAGTATTAACTATACAACTATTATTTTTAAAATTTATTATCATGATTTAACTTTGAGCAGGTGACAAAGCTAGGTAAGTACTGGAGACTAATGACGTACAACTAAGGTGAATCTACAACTTGAAATTTGTCTCTTGTTTGAATTTTAGTTTGGGTCAGTTTTGGTGCATGAATTTGTATTTGTATTAAATATTCTGTATTTCTTTTTAAGAAGTTAAAATTACACTTTGGCAATTTATTGAAATGCTTCCAAACTAACTACATCCCCTTATTTTAAAACATTCAGTTTTGTCAATTTTTATAATTCTTTGAGGGCTCATTGTGACCTAGGAAAGGTCAATGCTCTATGCTTAAGCAGTAGTCATCAACAAAATAATATCGGCATGTGTTTTGCCCTAGTCAGGGTGAGATTGTCAACTTTATTCATTGCTACTAATCCTGTTGCTAAGCTCTTCTGACTGGTTTCCTTGTGATTTCCTTTGTAAAACTAGCCTTCTTTCTGGTAAGATGGGAGTGTTGTAATATCTCCAAATGTGAGCTAACCTTCCTGAGCCCCAGGGCTCTAATGTCACTGTAAACTTATTCCTCCTCATGAAGAAGTCAGATTATAGCTCTAACAAGGTCTCATGCCTGTTCTCCAAGTTTCTTGTAATAGACTAGGAATGGTAGGTAGATAGTGTGTGTATAGGCATACATGAAGATACACATATAATGCTGCATGTGATATATTATGGTTATATTTGATTTCCCTTAAGACCCTTATTTTAAAGATTAATTTCTATACAAATTTTTAATTCTTATGTGTAATAAGAACTATTTTTACAGTGAGGGTATAATGATAATATTGCTTTATTCTCTGTCTTATAATGAAGGGAGATGTATATACATCAAGTAACCAAGAAATGAATTCTGTTAGCCTCCATGTCCATGGATTTCACATCTGTGGATTCCACCAGCCATGTATCAAAGATATTGGGGGAAAATGTGTCTGTACTGAAACGAGAGACTTTTTTCTTTGTCATTCCTAAATTATACAGTATAATAGCTATTTGCATCGCATTTATATCATTTTGGATATTATAAATAATGTACAGATGATTTGAAGTATATGGGAGTTATGCATATTTTATATGCAAATATACAACATTTTATATAAAAGGAATTGATCATATGAGGATTTTGATATTCACTAGCATCCCCACAAATGCTAAAATATTTATGTTTAAAATTTATTTAAAAATGCAAAGAAAAATTAGTGTTGGATGAGGAAGAATTAGTGGGGAAATTAGGTTGAGAAGCTTCTTTGAAGAAGTAACATTTCAGCTGACACCTGAGGAATGTAACCCTGTTAAATAGTAAATAAAAGAATATTTTAGAGAATGGATACAACCTGCTTGAAGTTGCTGAAATAGGGAAGAATTTGGTATATTTCATGAGTAGCAAGAAGAACTCTGAGCCTAAAAAATGGTGCTTGGATGTTGGAGTATATTGATTATTGAATTGGTAGGAGATGATGGTCGAGTGAGTGGAAAGACTCTAAAGGACATTATGGGTTGAAATTGGGAGTTGAAATTTTTGTTTATAATACAATAGAAAGTCATGGAAGAGTTCAGAGTGGGAGAATAACATGATTTATATTTTGAGAAAATATGGTGATTGAATAAATAAATACATTTTTATTGGAATAGAAAGAACATATGTAATTTAAATTTATTTGCCAATTTTTTTTAATTTTGGTATTAGATATTACTTCAATTTTCAGTGTGAGTGAAATTTCTAATTAGCTAAAATCAAAATAATAATTTTATCTACTTGAGGAACAGATGGAAAAAGATGGAAAACACACACACACACACACACACACACACTCACATACTGTTTATCCTAATCTGGAGTTTCATAGAGATCATTTGTGGAAAGGGATTTAGTTAGCTATTTCTGCTCTCTAAAATTCATCGTCTCTCTCAGATTCTTCTGGAAATGAAAATGGCAGCCAGACACTGAAGACTCCCTGATATGATGCATACTTGAGATTAAAAGAGTCAATAGAGACCTCTATGTCAGCTATAGATATTTGACATCTGATAATGGATTTCAAAGTATGAGATGTCTCTTGTTGCCATAAATTATCTCCACTGGTTGTTAGAAACATGTTTAAGTCATGACTAGTTTAAAATTTCAATTCTTTTTTCTTCTACTGCGATTGGCTATAGTATTTCCTTTGTTTTTGTTGTCAACTCTACTGAAAAAAAATAGCCTAAAACATTTAACAACATAAAACAAGTTTTTTTCCCCTATTATTACCTGTAAACTGTAAGCAAAGATCAAGTGGCCAAATACAAAGAACGGCATTTTTATCTTGGCAACATGAGATAGCACCTTTATTCCATAAATTATAAACCTCTATAAATCTATAAATCTCTTCATATATATACTAAATTTTCTAATCATATTCTTCTTCTTTTTTTTTAGTTGTTCATGGACCTTTATTTTATTTACTTATCTGTGGTACTCAGAATCAAATCCAGTGCCTCACACATGCCAGGCAAGTGCTCTACAACTGAGCCATTACCCCAGTCCCCATATTCTTTTTTCTTAATTAATTATTATTATTTTTTTTAGTTGTAGTTGGACACAATACCTTTTTTTAAATTTATTTACTTATTTTTATGTGGTGCTGAGGATTGAACCCACGGCCTCGCACATGCAAGCCGAGCACTCTACCACTGAGCCACAATCCCACCCCGCCCCCCACATTTTTTAAATTAATTTTTCTCTCCACAAGTGCCTTAATTTCAGCATTAAAAAAAGTATAGCTTTCTCACTGAGCACTTCCATAGTGGCAGTCCTGTCCATTGTGTAGCTTCAATGTCCTCTTATTTTGATGCTCCCTGTATTTACATCTACAAATTGATTTGCCAACTGAAATCCCACTCACCAAAATTCTGTCCAAATCAGAATTCAGTATTTTCCCCCAGTTCCTTCTCCCCACTAGTGACCACAACTTCCTCCCACCATCCTGGGCTCCTTTATCTTTAAGTGTACAGTAAACCAGAGACTCCTTATGAATTTAATCAGCCTTCTCTCTAGTCCAATGCCATTGATACTACCTAAATGGATTTCTTATTTGATTAATTTGGCCACAGTCTCTTTCCTTTGGATTCTATCATTTATATATTTCTTATACTTTTCTTAATTATTGGTGACTTGATAGTATCCTCTTCTTCAAAAACCTTATTATAAAAATACATCCCATATCCTTCCATGAATTTTAAAGTAGTGGTAGTCCAACTATAAACTACCTCCCCAAGTACATTTGCCATGTACTAATCATACCCCATGTTTCTCATCTTCAGTATCCTTGACATTTCTAGAATACTCTGCTTCCTTTCTTAGATTGAATGCCTTGAGAGCAGAGACCAAGAGTCCTGTGAAAGTAATGTATTGAGGGAGTCCTTTCATGAGAAGAGTGGGAGAAATAATAAAAAAGTATTGGTTCTTAACTGTCCTTAGGGAGTGTATTTTTTTAAATTAGCACTGAGCATTTGTTTTCTTATATTCTTTTATAGCATTTTATTTATATGTGCTGACATCCCTGGGCAC
Source organism: Spermophilus citellus (assembly GCF_964194105.1). Lineage (NCBI taxonomy): Eukaryota > Metazoa > Chordata > Mammalia > Rodentia > Sciuridae > Spermophilus > Spermophilus citellus. The sequence goes on from NC_138189.1 coordinate 123,387,350, forward strand.
AAAGACAGTTTTTTTTTTTTATATTGATGTTGCTGTTCATTATTTTTTATATTCATTCCACTGCAGCTCCTAGCAAAAAGCTCTATCACATAGTAAGAATATTTAAAATATTTCTTGAATTGGATTGTCAGTAAAAGTGAATATTTTACAGGAAATCTTAAGAGTAGTAATCTTTTTCTAGAAAAAAAGTCACTACATATTTTATATTTCAATGTCCCATTTATGGTTAAGCATATAAACCCTTCTCTTTTTTTTTTATTTCATGTCAGACCTTTCAAAAATCATTAGTTTTTGTCACTGAAATGCTATTTGGTCTTGTTCCAAGATTAATTCTATTAGCCATTTTTTAATTTTTTATTATTTTTTTTCTATAGCAAAACCAAAAGCTTTTAGACATAAAAACCCATAGCACTAGAATGAGCCTCAGAAGGTCACCTTCATTCAAGTCCTAATGAGACTGCAGACTATTCCCAAATCATTCACAAAAGTAGCTGTCTTCTTGGTCCATTTGTTTTTTTTTTTTTGTTTTTTTTTTTTTTTTTTTTTGAAGAACAAGTCAGCCTTTCAATATCTCATAAGGCTTTATAGGCTTTCTTTCTACTCATACAAAAATATAGCGTGTCTGGTAATTTTTTTCTCCTTTCTACAGCCTAGGTTCCCTCTGACCCACTTTTATGACTGAAAGCAAATATCTCTTTTGATCTTTCTCAATTACCAATTTTTGAAAATCCTATTAACTTTCTTTTCTCCTTGGGTTTAGAAGAAAGCAGCTAAAGTGAATTATTTAACTTGTTTTGCTAAACTTTCTCTTTTGAAATAATTTTAGATTCCTGTGCAGTTGTTAGAGATTTACCCAACAATTCCCCAATGATAATATCTTGAAAACTATAGGATGGTATCACAACCAGAATAGTGATATTGACAAAGCTAAAATGTTTCATTGTTGCAAGTATCTTTCATGTTACCCTTTTTTCAGCCATATTTATTTCCATTCTGCTTCACCTTCTTCTTAACTCTGTGTATCCACTAAAAAAAGAGTCCTATACTCATGCGATCATATAACCTAAAACCTTTAGATAAACTTAATTTTACTCAGCACAATACCCTTGTAATTTATCCAGGTTCTTATAGGTATTAAAAATATGTTCTAGCCCAGTGCGGTGGCCCATGCCTGTAATCCCAGTGGCTCAGGAGGCTGGGAAGGAGGATGGCAAGTTCAAAACCAGCCTCAGCAAAGGTAAGACACTAAGCGATTCAGTGAGACCCTGTGTCTAAATAAAATACAAAATAGCACTGGGGATGTGGCTCAGTAGTAGAGTCCCCCTGAGTTCAATCCCTGGTCCAAAAAAAAAAAAAAAAAGGAAAAAGAAAAAAAAAGTTTGTTTTGTTTTTATTACTTACTAGTATCCCATAGAAATGTGCCATAGTTTATTTAACCATTCCCTGAATGAAGAACAGCTAGCTTATTTGTAGTTTTGGTTTATTACAAATAGATCTGCTATAAACATTTATGTACAGACATTTTGTAAAGATAAATATTCATCTTAGTAGATAAAAGCCTAGGGGTACAATTGCTGAGTCCCATAGTAGTTACATTTTTATTTTAAGAAACTACCAAAGTTATTAACCAGAGACTATTGTTTTACATAGCTGCCAGCTAAGTATAAATGATCAAGTTTTACTAAATCCTTGTGAGTATTTGATGTAGTCAATAATTTTTATTTGAGCCATTCAAGTAGGTGTGTATTTTATTATTGTTTTAATTTGCAATCCCTAATGATCAATGACATTGAGAATCTTTTTTATATTTATTTCCACCTATATAGCCTCTTCATTGAAATGTCTCTTCATGTATTTTGCCCATTTTCTAATTATATTGTTTGTCTTCTTAATGCTGAATTTTTACAACTTTTCATATGTTCTACATAACAGACCTTTGTCAATATGTGATTTATACATATTTTCTTCTGATTTCTAGCTTGCCTATCCATTTTCTTAATAGGGCTTTACATACCAAAGTTGTAAAGTTTGAAGTTCAATTTGCAATTTTTAAAAAATTTTATAGACCATACTTTTGAGTGGAATCTAATAAGCGTTGTCTACCCTAAATCCTAGATTTTCTACTACTTTTCTAAAACGTCACAGTTTTACACTTTATGGTTAATTCTATGATGTAAGTTGAATTTTCTAAAAAGTATGAGACATGGATCAGGGTTCTTTTGATTCTTTCCTCCCTTACTTTCATTTCTTTCTTTCTTTTTTGGTAATGAAGTATTCAGTTATTCCAGCACCATTTGTTAGAAATATCTTACGTTCATTGCATTTATTCTATCTTTATTGAAATCAGTTGAACATGTTTTTATGGATCTATTTCTGAATTTTCTATTCCATTGCATTGATATTTCTATTCCTCTAACACCACAAAGTCATGATCATTGTAACTATATAACACATCTTGAAATCAAATAACTGATTTCTGCAACTTTACTCCTTTTTCAAATTTTTCAGACTGCATTCTTTGCATTTTTGTATACATTTTAATATTTTTTCTATTGTACAGAAAATATTGACATGACTTTTCTACAGGAATTGCATTAACCCTGTATATCAGTTTGTAGGGGATTAAGACCTTTACTACATTAACCTCTCTAATTTATGAATATCACAGATCTGACCATTTGTTCAGAACTTCTTGATCTTTTCTTTGGCATTGTCAAGTTTTCAGCATGTTAATCCTGTACACATTTTGTTCTATTGATAGAAAAGTTTTTCATGTTTTGAAAATTTATAAATTATATGATTCTTTTAATTTGTTTTCCATAGGTTTGTTGTTATATAGAAATATCAATTTTTGCATGTAAGTCTTCTTTCCTTACTAAATTCATTTACAAATTATGGAAGTTTTGTTTTGTAAATTATTTTATATTTTCTACATTGTCATGATATTTATAAATAGTTTCATTTCTTGGTGTATTGGTTAGAAACTTCCACAATTATCTTGAAAAAGTGCTATGAGTGTGGATATCTTTGTTTTGTTCACAATCATAGAGGGAAAGTGTAGAGTCTTTTAGCATTATGTACAAATGTTAGGTTTTTAAAATGATTTTTATTAAATTGAGGAGGTTTCTTTGTGTTCTATTTTTCTAAGCATTGCTATAATACATAGGTATTGAATTTTGTTAAGGACTTTTTCTGTGTTAATAAAGAAGAGTCAGAGTTCCAGAAGATTCTAAGACTATCAAATAAGCACATTTTAAAATGGGGATCAGCAATTTTTTTTTCTTCTGGAAAGAGTCATGTAGTAAATATTTTAGGTATCATGTGTTACATTTGTCCTGTTTCAATACTTAAAAAATCAAATTCTAAAAATTAAAAGACCATTCCTAACTAATAACTGTTAAAACAAAATTAAAAATTCAAGGCTATATTTGGCCATGGACTTTCATTTTCTAATTAATGTTTTGGGTTAATTTTCTATGTTAAATAATTTCCTCATGTAAGATCAACAACTTTTTTCCCCCATCTTTATTGAACAGTTGAAGTATTCTTGAAGAAGGTTTCATGTTTATATTAGTCTTCTTTGACCTAGATTATGAAAAGACACCTTAATTAAGGTGTCTTAATTAATTATAAACCTATCTATGGTAATTTATTTGCTTGAGGATCCTACATCAACAAGGACACAACTTGATGTGATGGTGACCTCTTTTTTTTTTCTTTCTTTTTTTAAAAATTTGTTTAGTTGCTATTTAAGCTATGCACTAGCTTTGTCTTTGTTGATCTTCTTTTTTTATTTTTAATATACACTGTATATGGATTAGACTTTAAGGATTCCAGGTTTTATTCAAAGGCTCAGGATTAGTTGCCCAACTTGTGCAATCTCTGAGTGCAAACCTTTTATCTCCAATTGGATAGTAAACTCTAATCTCTAATCTTAAACCCTGGGCCCTCTTCAAAATTACAGTGGACTATAGTAATATGGGATTTTCTTTTTAGTTAATGACCCTGGATTTGATTCTCTCCTAATTACTGGCACAAAGGTATTTTCTTCCTTTCTTTTTTTTTTTATGTTTGACTAGTTCTTTCTTTACTTTTTTTTTAGCGGAAATAATTAACATTTTGTTCTGTACATTAAGTTGCTTAATCTCTTGTGGTCTTGCAATACATTCCCCAATGTAATCTAACAATACAAGTCTCAGACTCTATATATCCAAAAGGAATTCTTAATGTGGAAGGTGAATTCATGTACTTTATATGTTTCTCTGATCCTTCCCTCCAGTTTTCATATTTCTTTAGATTGTGCCAGAGGAACATCAGAGTCAACATCATAATAAAAGTGAGGAAAGAAAACATTTTGCTCTAGATAATAATGTGAAAACCATTGAAAAAGTAGGGGTGACTTGCTTTGGTACTCAGGTAACTGAGTATAATACAGTAGAAAATGAAATACTATATTATAAATGAAATGAAATACTTCACCAACTTGCTGTACACGATTCAAGTGAATGTGGTGAAAGAACCAGAGAACACAGCATTGTTCTCCATAAAAATCTTCTAAGGGGATTCATTTAAAACATACATTTAAAAATATTATGAGTAATGATAATTTCTTTTCACCAGTCATGGTAACTACCAGACCTTTTGGTTTTGGGTTCTGTTTTGTTTGGGGCATTATTTTGTGTTGGGTGGGTAGATTTGGATCCTTTCTCTTTAATATAACTAGATTTACTCAATGTTAGTATATATAGAAGGCAAGTAATACATAAAAAAAATCTGTATATGCTATTTTCTTTTAAAACTATATTCGTTCACTTTTCCTGATGCAATGAGAAAACTCATTTTTGGTGATTTTGTGAGAAAGTCAGAAAATCGTGGAGATGGAGTCTGAACCCTTGTATTTCTGATTAGATTCTGGCTTCTTTCCACCGTGCTCTGCTGCTTGCCTGAAAGATAAAAAGTCTCCAAGTAGCACCAGATGAAAGACTGAGCTTTCTTTTTAGATGACTTATTTAAGTAGGATTTAATTGAGTTTTCCATGAAGGGCCCAAATCTATGCTATAGCCTTAATATATTATATCTATGCCAAGTTAGAACAAAAACATCAACAGCAAAAATATAAGTTGTTAAGAACATTATCAGCTAATGCAATTAAATTAAATTTGCTCAACTTACATTTTTTCCATATTTGAGTAACTCAAGAAAATAACTTTATGTGAAAATAAAATTAAACTCTATTATTGAATTTATTTTAATGTGCAATTTGGGGTGGGTATTACTTTTTCTGACCAAATTAGAATTTGATGTTTAATTAAAAACACATTTCCACATCCTGGATATTTTCCTAAATAATAAAATTGTGATTTAATGCCTCAATTGAAATTGGCTTTTTAATGTTAAGTATAATATTACTCAAAAGTCTGAGGCTTTAAAAATAACATTTAATTGGAAAGGAAATCTGAAAGGATCATTTTTAATCTAGAAGACTTTAAGTGAAATTTTGGAAAACATAAATGATCTGGTGAGAGTGAAAGAGAGTGAGAGAAAGACAGAGATAGAGAAATAGATAAAGCAATTGGAAGCATATATAAAACAGATTTCACAGGGAGAGGGCATATATGGTAGAATGTGATTATATCCATCTTGTAAAAAGCTACGAGTGATGGGAAAATTATAATAGTTACTGTATATCTGAGACTTCCAACAGATATTTAATTAGATTTTACAAGAAGGTCTGATTTCTTCTAGTCCAAATTCTTTCAGTAACTAGTAGGTGGTATGTCATAGCCAACTTAAAATAATGACAGTAAGTAGCAATTCCGAAATTTTGTCATGCTGTAGTTAAATATTAGAGAGTTTAAAATCAGCCTCAGTAGCAGTATTTACACAAATTGACCAATAAGTCTTTTTCTTCCCACAAAGAGCCAGTTTATCAGCAAATCATTGAATTTTTTACAGAAATTGGACAAATCATTGAATTTTTCAGATATATTTCTGAGAAGAAAAGTCATATAATTTTGGTGTTTCTATATGAACGCCCAGTCAGAATCATTATTAGACAATAAGAAAAAGAAAGCTGAGGAAATAGATGTAGCTAAAATATAAAATTTAGTCGTCTTCCTAGCATTGACTCCTATGTCGTATATTATGTCGTATCCATTATATCCATGGCTTGGATAAGCATATGGAGACCTGTGTTATCAAATGTGTGGACTGAGAGAAGCTATCATAGAGAACTAAAACACTGAATATGCGAATAGGATTTAAACTCAAAGACTCTCTCAAGTGAATACATTTGTGACACAATTATTATTGTAACTATATATGAATTAAACATATTTTTCAGCAAGGGCTACCTCCATCTTATTTGAGAGGTGATAAAAATTCCCCCTTGTTTCCTGATCATTCTGTTAATAGATTTGACTTCTGGCAGAAGTATCTTTCCCGTCTCCAGCATGAAGCCAAACATAATTAACTATAATACTCTTTTGATACAATAAAAATTTTCTTTAAACTGACTACTCAGTTCCCACAAAGAAAAAAAAAATATGACAGCACTGATTATACTTCAAACAACCAAGATCTGGAATTTTTAAAATCCAGTAATAATTAAAATAACAGGAAGTTAGATCTCTAATGATATCTAGGGAGGGACTAAAGGAAAGATCACAATATTAAAGGTTAAAATGTGAGAGAGAAGCAACCCAATTCATATAGGAATTAAGATCTTCCCACAAAATGGCAAGTTGGTGTGAAAGAATAAAAGTGATTATAGGACAAAAAAATTCTTTTGATACATAATTTCTTTCTTTGAACATATTTATAGTTTTCAATGTACCCAATGCAGTGAATGTGCCCCACTCACATTTTTAAAAAGTCACCATGAAAGGGAGAACAGCAGGGGCCATGAACACAACTCCATGCTTCAGTTATCTGTCAACTGTGACTGCAGCTGTCTGAGCCAGCTGTTGCAGGAAGCCTGATTCCCAGTGTGCATCTGAGCATAGTTGAAGAATGCCAAGAAGAAAGAGGAAAGCACTACAGAAGCCAGCTAACCATGGTGAAGCTGCCACTTTCATGTGTGCTGAGGGAAAACACTAAATTCGCCTCCTTCATTGCTAGTGTCTCCCTCACACAGCAGATCTTTCAGTCCATCCTTGTTGCTTGTACTAATTGTGTCTTCTTGAGTCTGACTGTGTTTACAAAATGCATATTTTCCACAATTCAATTTGCTGATTTATAATCTATTTTTCTTAGTTTCCTACTCTCTGAGAATATCATGAGTGCATATTTATAACGTTACTTACTATTACTGAATCTTCAGAGTATTTGTGTCCAAGAGTTTTTGTTAATGGTTCACAGTATCCTATTAAAAGTGAGCTTTGGAGTTGATGTTCAAATCTAAGATCTGATTTAGCTTTCTGCCTCAAAAGTTCAAAAACATGAATGCAATACAAGAAGTCAGCTCACAAGATATTTGACATGGGAGAATAAAGAATATTTACTCCTGAAAGACAGAAAATAAATGGATGACAGCTTATTGACTGGAAAAAGGTTGGAGGATACAGTGTAGATATTGTAAACTCACACAGAGACCAGCTTCTCTAAGATAAGAAAATGGAACTGAAAAACCAGAGAGACCCAGGTGGCTGGTTGTCAGTGTTGAGTACTAGAGAGAAGGGAAATGCCCAGAGAGAAGACTCCAGATATATACAGAAGAACTTTGCATATATCTGGGCCAGCTGTCCAATGCTAGCCTAAGTCAGAGAATAGAATGTAAATGTGTTCATTTGAGTACTGATTGGCACCCATACATGAAGAAACTACTCAAGACCAGAAAGAAGAACCCAAAGAAGAACCCCAAAACTTAAGTAATTGAAAAAAAGGATAAACAACAGATGTAACAAATGTAAAGTATATATCAAGATGATACACTTAAACCAACCACACCAATAAACTTATTAAATCTCTAAATAATTAAATGGCAGAGATTATCAAACTGGACTTAAAAAGTGAAGATGAAACTAGATGTTGCCCATAATAAGTCCACTTTAAATATAATGACACAAGTAACTTAAGAATAAAGTATGGAGAATATATGCAGTTAATAGTATTTAAAGAAAACTAGAGTGTGTATATTAATATCAAAAACAATAGATTTTGGAGAAAAATTTATCACCAGGGATGAAGAGTCAATTCATGAAGAGACAAAACAACCATATTTATGTACCAATAAGAAAAATTCAAAAGACATGAGAAGAAAATGTATAGATCTGAAAGAAGAAATAGAAAATCAACAGTGATGGAGGTTTCTATCATCATCTCAATAACTGAAAGAACAACTGAACAGAGAATCAGTAAAAATATAGACTTGAATAATACCATCAATCACCTTAGTCTAATTGATATTTGCATATCATTCTACTCATTATCTACAAAATAAACATTTCTTTTCATTTATTCTTAGCTCATTTCAGCACATTTGACCAAATTCTGACCTTACCTGTAAAATAAATCTCAATACATTTAAAAGGGTTCAAGTCATACCAAGCATGTAGTTAGGTCACAAAGGATTTAAACTGCAATCACTAACAAAAAGATATCTAAACTACTCACTAAAATTTGGAAACTGGCACACTTCTACTAAACAATCAGTGAGTCAAAAAGGAATCCGAAGAGAAAATATAAAGTGTTTTTTATTGAATAAAAGTAACAATGCAACATGTCAAAATTTGTGTGATAGAGTTAAATGGTACCTGGAAATTTTTAGCAGGAAATATGGAAGAAAAATCTAAAATTAAGTATTTCAGACTCCAGTTGAAGAGATCATTTAAAAAAGAGCAAATGAAGCTAAAAGTTGCAGAACAGAAATAATGAAGATCAAAATAGTAACTAATGAAATAAAAACATAAGAATGTTGGATATTTATGAAATTAGAAACTATTTGTTTTTTTAGAAAAATCAGTAAAAGTGATACCCTCTAGGCAGATACATAAAAAGGGGCAAACTACCAACCTACCACCATCAAGAATGAAAAGATAGTGCCCCATATATCAATTATATAACATTTTTTCCAGAAATTTGAACAGATTAGAATATACCAATATCATCTGAGAATAAGATTTTTCTGAATCTGAAATAGACAATTAAAAAATAAAATGTATAGACTAGTATTCCCTATGAACAGAGATGCAAAAATTTACACAGGATTTTGACAAAACTGACTCAACAACATAAAAATGTAATACACCATGACAAATCAGAATTTATTCCAGTAATGTAAGAACAGCTTAACATCAAGCCAATCATAGTAATGGGCAAAACTGTTTCTATGTGTATAGGGACACACAAAAAATGTGTGTACATTTGTGTATACACATGTGCATATATGCATTCATTTAAATATTCTGAGCAGTGTATTGCAGTTTCTGTATCCCAGTTCTATTAACTTTTTTTCTGTCAGTAAATGGCCTTTGAGTTTCCTTTATGTCTCAACTTTAGCTGACTATTAGGAAGGCCAGAATTTCTATTATGCTGTTGTAAATTATCCTCAATCATGACTAGTGACAGGTAAGGGCTATCTCATGAACAGACCATTCCGGTTGGCATTCTGTAGTAGTTTCACAAAATTTCACTGAGATGTCAGAAGCTGTATTCTCTTACACACACACACACACACACACACACACACACACACGGAAAAAGGCTGAGAAAATTTAAAAAAAACATTTAGAGAATATTGCTTTCTTCTATTTTAAAAGGAATGGAAATTCCCACTTGTTTCATGCCAGGGTATATTAGGGAATATTGGATCAGAGAATATTTTTCTCCAAAATCAATAATGCAATTTTTAAATAGGATCATAATATACTTAGTAACCGAATGAAATCAAATCTGCTTGGAGAGCCAGGACCACATTTTTACCACTTTTCATGCCTCATACCAACCACAAAGGAAGTGCTTAATAAATACTATTCTCCTGACTTCATAACTCCCAAGTATTTTTCCATCCTGCCACACTATTCGGTCAAATAAATATATAATTCACGTTAATAAAATACCAGTCAAAATATTTTACTCAGTATAAATATTATTGTGCTGTCTCATTCTTGATAAAAATCTAGCTTATAATATGAAGCAATCATGATAGGTTATAATCTATCTGTTGTTCATAGATCTCTATCTAATAAGTGCTAAGGAATAATGTCAACACTGAAGTTATTTTTCAATTTCTCCATAAAGATCTTAGATCTGCCTGAAACACTGATGCTGCTTCTACCAGAAGTAGAATCACTGGCTGAAAATTGCATAGACAATGCATGGCAATGATTTCAACTGAACACTTGTTAAGTGTCTAATACAATAGAGGACTTATGTGTTTATTAATCTTGAATTTTTTGAATACTTGCTATCTATCGGTAAGATACTGTCCTTTGGATTGGCAATGCAATGGTAAATGAGACAAACCAATCCCTTGTAATTCATTCCAGAGGCAGAGAGAGAGAGAGTGAGCAAATCATAGAGGAATAAGGTTTGGGTAGACAGTGGTAACTGTAGGAAAGAAAGTAAAACAGGGTAAATGTAAAGGAGAGTGACCAGAGGGGTAGCTCTCTAAATTAGAAGCTAAGGAAGACTAAAACCTAAATGACAAGAGGAGGCTAAAAGGGGCATCTGTGGCAAGCTGTCTTCAAGCAAAGGGAACAGTTTAGGCAGAGGCCCTAGAGCAATCAGTTTGGCTTCTCTAGAGAAAGCAGCAAGAGGCCAGGATGACAGGATCAGAGAGAGAGAAATGGGAAACGATTGTGGAGGAGTTCAGACTTCAGGCCAGGCAAGGAGATGTGGGACTTTGTAGGCCATGAGAGAAGAGTTGGATTTATTCTGAGTATGATGAGCAGAGGGTTAATATGATATTTTATCTGTTTTTTTTTTAAGAGATCCCTCTGGCCTCTCTGGAGATTATATATGCAGTGACAGAGCTGAGGAAGCCAGAGTGGAAGCAGAGTAACCCCTCAGGTGGCTAATTTGGTACTTGAGTGGAGAGAAGATGGCTGTTGGACTAGGCATACCGAGGAGATACTGTGAGCTGGGTAGATATGGAAAATATAGCTGCCATTACTTCCTAATTTGATGAACCTAAGAAATGGCAGATCAGAGGGAATAAGGAGTAAAAATAACACCTCAATATTTAGCTTAGTTCATATTAGTGCCACACAAGGTCTTATTGATTTCTCATGAAAAGATTGCCAAATGGGCATTAAAATCCTGATGTCACAGATGATAGAAGGAATAATTGCATAGAGAGAGGGAAATTGTCCAAGATCAAAAACGAGGGAATGGCAGGATTCAAATCTAAAGAACTGCCCACAATATCACTGAGCTCAGTAACAAGGCCCCTTTAAAGTTTTTCAAGACTGTTTTGATAAATGTTATAAAGCAAAGACCCAGAAGTAGAAGCAACACTTCAGAGCATCTGATAAGCAAAAATTAGAACAAGCAGGAATATCTATTGTCGGCCTACCATCAAAAGAGCTGATTCATTCTAAAAAACCCAGTTTCTACTTGAGAATTTCAACATAAGGGGGCTCGTAGCCGCACCTTGTATTTGACATAAATTTTTAAATTCTTGCCAAAATCAGCCTTCTTACTTCCTCCTTGGTGCAGTTTAACTCCTATGTGAGACTTATTCACTGAGTCACATTGCAATCATTAAAATATTTGAATATAAATTGTTTCCAAACAGGAAAAAAATTCTTTCATGACAGTATTTTGAAAACAAAATTCAAAACTTTAGATTTTTGAGTTGGATATATATTTTTAGCAGCAGATATGTTTTGAAAGAATTTCTTCATTTTTAAACAGACCATATGTGTTTTTAAAAAATTTTATACATAGTCTTCACCAAAAAGCCATATTTCTTCCCATTGCTAAGGCTTTTAAGATTACGAAAATCATATCTGATATCTGTCATTAGGTCAACTCTTAACTTTTAATGGTAATTGGAAATTATTGCCTTTGTATGAGACTTCATAGAAGTCAAAACCTTCAAGTGCGTGAAATAGACACAGGAAGAATTGTAAGTAGATGTGTAGCTCGTGGACCTTTCTCTAGGCAATCATTGATCTTGTCAGATCCATACATAGATCCTGGCCTTCAACAAAGCTGTCTTTGTCTCCCCATCTGAAGACAGAGCAGAGGAGAAGATAATATCTGATTAAATTATCTTTGGCAAAAATTAAAAGGAATCATGATTAAGGAGTTATGCTTTAAAAAAGAAACAACAACAACAAAAAAAAAACCCTCAGTAACAAAAACCTTTTCTGACACCTTTCTCCTTGTTGAATTTCCACATTTTTCAACAACTCCCTTAAAAAGAGATTAATTTAACTTGACCTTGGCAAAAAAAGAGTCTTTGTTCCTTGAATAATAAGTCACCTAAAAACACTAAAATGGAATAGAAAAAACTGCTTATCACCTGCATTCCAAATAAGACATTTACCTAAAGGAAATAAATTTGGCATGTAAGACTTCCTGAAATGTGTTGCAGGGGAAGGCTTCCTTCATGGAATGAATGGCTTGTGGTGGTGGTCTCAGATGCTTACTGTAAAAGGAGTTCTAAAAATTGCAGTTGGCTTTGCTTTATATTATCCCTAAAATATATATGAAAACATAGAACAAAAGAATGTTACAATGATGTGATTTTTATGGAAAAGGTTGAGTGGAAAAAAACTGTAAATGAATAAAAAAAACAATAGCTATGAGTGTGAAGTTATAATTTGGTTTTACACATAAAAATGTAGGTCTAGAATAGAAGCAAGTGCATTGAATAAAGATATGTCAATGAAAAGTGTTGACAATGATTTATGTAGAGTTGTGTTTGAAGTAATAGTATTAGTAATATCATAAATTTAGAAATTTATCTTCATACTTGGTGAAGAGAAAATAGGTACACAAATGTATTGATTCATAAGCTCTGAAAATAATGTTTCCACAGACTAAAGATATAAAGACCTACATCATAAACTGACATACAAGGTAACAAAGGTTGAGCTCTTACCTTAAACTGAGCACTCTGCTATGTACCTTAATACATTATATCATGTAATCTCTAACATACTAAGAAATAGGTACTATTATTTTCTCATGCAGAAAAAAGGGAAAATAAATCCCCAACTATCACATAATAGGTTATTAGTTGTCACTAGGTTATTAAATCACCTATTTGATTTGAACCTGGCTTCAAAATCTCTTGCTCTTAACCATGAGTCACTCCCTTTCAAGTCAAATTGTTGCTAATACTCAGCTTAACCATCATTAGTGTGATTGAGTTTCATTTTCATTGCTGATTGTGTTTGTTGTTTTGAAGGAAAGGAAACACTTATAGCCAGACATTCCATCTGTTAACTTTAATAGCAAAGCACTCACTGTCTTCTGGATGAGCAGGGGAATGTGCTCTTCTGGTTTCTGAGAGACTTAAAAAACTAGGAGTTTGCAAAACTCTGTTTTTGAGAACCATGACATTAAGCAGTGGTTTCTTAAACTTTTTAATTCTGAACAGCTACTCTGTACCTTTACATCTTTGACTTGTTTATAGTTCTCCCTGAATAGTGTAATGATGATATTCAATAAACATTTATTTTACTCATTTTTTTTTAGGATAATCATCTGAGGGACATGAACTTGGCCTCTCTCTGTGTGACCATGTGCAGTTTGCCAGGTTCATCCCAGGAGTTACTTGCTTTGGGGCTCCAAAACTCTATCCTGATACCCTATCACACCTTCTACTGATAAGACACCCAACTTTGAAGATTTTCTTCCAAACTCAGGGCTCTTCCTTCTCTATGTTCTCTACTGATTCCTCCTTACATTAGTGTGTCCAGGAATCAGCACTTAGACCTCCTTGGTGACATTTTAAACAATCCTACGGTTTAAGAATACCATCTCTATGCTGACGAATCTCAAATTTTATATCACAACATGAGTACATCCAAATGCTAACTTCACAGTTTTTTGGTTAGCAGTTATTTCAAACTTCTATTACTAAAATAAACTTCCTGATTTTCCACCTCTACCCAACATACAAAACAAAATCAAACATGAGACAAACAAGCAAACAAAAAACCCTCTCCTGCCCTCTCTCATATCTTACTCAGCAACTAAGTTAATAGCACCACTATTTACCTAGTGTGAATTTATACTTTCTATAAAATCCACCATCATATCTATTATGATTTTTCTTCAAAGTTTATCACTAATTCAGCTACCTCATACTACTCCAGGTGTCACCTCTCACCTGGACTCCTCATATGATTTCTAACTGAACTCCCTGGTATTGCTCATATTCCTAAGCAGTCTATTTTCTTGGGAAAGCAACCAAGCGACTATCATTGGACACCCATTCTCTGCTCCCAGTCTTGCTGTTTGCAATTACCATCTCAAATGTCACCACTTTTGTTATCAAGTGAGAGCTAATTTCTGCATCCAGGTTTCCTTATTTGGTAAATAAGGAGGATAATATAATGTGCCTTGTAGGGTTAATCTGAGGATGGTATAAATTAATCATGATAAATGTTTTGCATAGGGTTGGCATGTAGTAAGCATCAAGTAATGATTAGTTATTACTTTTTGAACTATAGCCAATTTTAACACATAGATTTAATTATGTCATTTCCTTGTCCCAAATTCTCCATTGGCATCTATCCCACTTGAATCACATTCAAAGTCCTTAACATGACCCAAAACTCTAGAAGACCAAAACCATCATTACTTCTGATCCTGTTTCTAACTACTGATTTGCTTTCTTAAATTATCTGTGATTTCATCCTCATACTTCTCTGTGTCTCTGCTTGCTACTCTGTTCACCCAAATCTTTGCAAAACTTTCTCATTTCACTTGTGTTTTTGCTCAATTTTTGTCTGTATTTCAGCGTAGCAAGTCTTCCCTGACCATCCTATCAAAAAGTAATATCCTCATCCATCTCTATTTCTTTACCTTGCTTTATTTTGCTTCATAGTCCTCATCATATTCTGACAAGCATGTCTCTTTCCACTTATATATTGTCAGTTCACCGTAACAGACTAATCTCAATGGTACTTATTTTATTATGAAATTTGTTCACCTCTGTATCTCCAGAACCTGCAACAGTGATGCTAATAGGTGATCAATAAATAGTTGGTAGATGAAAGATTACATAAAATACATCACAACACTTTTTTACACGATTTTCTTCACCAATAGACATCAATTGCCTTGATGTATAACAGACACTTAATAGATACGTGTGTGAATTTATTAGTGAATGAATGAACATAATAGAATCAGAAGAGCATTCCCATTGAAGATATAAATAGGGAAGTTGTGAGGTGGAGAGAAATTTTTATGTCTGGAAAACCAAATACTTAATTTACAGAGAATCCAAACAACTTCTTCTCTTCCCCACTTGTCAATTCCTATAAATATTTTTCATTTTCACTAAGTACAAATTGCACAGTATAAATATGGATAATTAGTTTCACAACAGTAGTAGCAGCTTGTACACTTGACACCTAAAATTGATCTAATTATTAAAATCAATTGATCTATGGATTGAGCAGATACGGACATGACCTCAGTAGCCTGAGTTCAACACATGAGATTCTCCTTGACTTTCAGCACTAGTATGTCTTTTTCAAGGGTTACTGTGGCCTAAATTCTACATTTCAATGGCAAAGATAATATTTTAAAGAACACATAGGAGACCTTCAACTGAAGGTAAAAGCAACATTACAGTATCAAGCAAGTGGCCTAGGAACAGACATGAGTACCTGAAAATATTCGAATCTAGCACCCTCTTAATGTGCTAATGTTTTATTTATGTCTTAAGGGATTTTTCTAGGAGCTCCTCTAGGAGTTTATATGATATGAATATATTTCATTTAAAATTTTTTTAAAATAAAAACAACTTAAAAGAAATAGTAGAGATGATCTCCACTTGAAAACATGATGAAATTTTTTTTTCACCCTAAGGGAAAGCATAAAGAATCATTTGATCTTTATAAAGACAAGAAAGAGAAATTCACTGGGGAGAGATGTTCTGATCTAGCCGGGTGTACAAAAATCTATTCTAGCGTAAGCACAAGATGACATTTGAGAAATATGCATAAGGCATTCTCTGACCTGAGTATGAAAGTAACATGTGGTTCCAACCATGCTATTAAATCATTAGAGTAGAGCAGCATGATATAATAAAATGATCAGTTTGAAGCTACCTAGCTACCTGAATATGAGTATGTTCCTTATCCTCTCTTCACAGTGACATTTGTAATGATGATTCCTATCTATTGCCATTGCTGTAAGGATTAAACGAATCACAAGTTTAAGCAAATGCCATGCTCTGGAAAGAGGACAACATAACGCTGACTGCTGAATGAAACAGCAGAAAGAGGTGCAAAATAGATAGATCCTGCCAACGCAAGCAGAGCAGGAGACATTACTCCAGTGTGTCTCCCTGGTGTTCTATATTTCAGACTTATTTGGTATTTCCTAATCCTCAGATTTGCTAAGCAATGTCTCCTGTATCTGAAATATTCTTCCTTTAACACATTTTCTCCTTTTCCATTGCTGCAGCCTGTCCTCTAAGTCTCAGTTTAAATGTCACTTTCTAGAGACCACTCAGACAAGATCAGTCCCACCACTTCTCTATGGCACATTCTTCTTTATAACTTTCAGTATTTCCTCCTTTCTCTCTTCCTTTTTATTCTTCTTCTTCTTTTTTTTTTTTTTTGCTTTGTTTTATTACATGGACAAAATTGCTTTTACCAGTGATGCCAGAAGTTTTAAGAGGGGAAGAACTCTATTTTATTTCAGACTGTATCTTTGCAATATAATATACACACCTCATATATTAAGTTGGTGCTCAATATTTGTTGAATACATTAGCAAATAATTTTCATCTAAATATCATCAGAATGAGGAATATAGGTGATAACAAAAGAACTGAGGCATATGTATGGGGCAAGTGAAAGTAATTTTTAGAAAACTTTGAACAACTTGCTTTTTTATACCAAACAGAAGAAACGGTGCCAGTAGTGCCATGTATTACATGGTACAATGCCACATAATATGTGCTCAGTAAATATTCGATGAGTAAATAAATAACTGATTATATTACTAGCCATTATTAGTCATTAGACATTAGTACTAGTAAATCCTATGGACAGTTGGATATATTATATGTTTATATCATACATATGTTCCTACATACTATATATTCAACCATCTATTGGAACATATATTTAACTATCCATATGAATATATATTCAACCAGGTCTGGACCTCAGGAAAGAACAAAGCCATCCACAGACATTTGAGAAAACTCAGCACCAATGGTACTCTATGATAATATATCCATGGTAAAAGTGGTATTCCAGAGAGAAAGGAAGCAGCAAGACACTTGAGATAGAAGTAAAAATGTCACCTGGAAGTATCTTAATCAGATATGGACAGTAAAAATTTATTTGGTAAAGAGACCTATGAAGAAATTGAAATAAAATAGCCCATTTTTGAAAGGAAGTCATTCAAAAATTGCTAATCAAAATTAATAAAATATAATTTTTCAGGAATTTGGATATGTAATATGTTAAAAAAAACAGCAGTGTGTGAAAGTATGGTACTATAAAAAATAGTTTCTGTAGAAAAGGGAGTGAACTGTGTCTAGTTTAGCTTCCATCTCCTTAGTAATCCTACCCTAGGACTTCATAGTCAACAAAACAAAAGCTATGCTGATAGTGTCACACACTCTTTTGATAGCGGTTTGGCAACTTTCCATCATTACTGGATCATATCTTTCCGGAGCATATCTTTTAGGAATCTCACCCTAAACTAAGAGACATATAAGTCTTTCCAACCATACATACTACATTCCCATAGGGATTCAACTAAATGTTCTTTCTCTGCTTCATTGCATGTTCACAGATGTTTTCCAGTGATGTTTGAGGGCTTGATATAAATCTATGTCCTAGGCACCTGTCTGGCTGTTGGGTTTTAATTCATGTTTTTGGAACTTTTTTATTACATAGTATTTTATTGTGACCTATTTCAGTTGAGCATTACTAACTCTACAGCCAGCATGCCCAAGTATAAAACCCTTTCTACCTCTTACTCTGAGAAAATTATTTAATCTCTCTTTTCCTTTATGTCTCAGATTCCATTTTTGGAAAGTGAGAATGAACGACAGCAATAGTATATTTTTCACAATACAATTCTTAGCACATACTATAAGTTTTGTAGTTATAAACTATTATCGTTATTTTCAAAAAGTGTAAAGCACTAAAAGATTAATAAGGGGGCTGGAGTTGTGGCTCAGTGGTAGAGTACTTGCCTAGCATGTGTGAGCCACTGGGTTCGATTCCCAGGACCACAAAAAATTAAAAACAAAGGTATTGTGTCCATCTATGACTAAAAAACATATTTAAAAAAAGATTAATAAGATGTTTATTCCAAGCCTCATGATGCTTGCATTGCACAAGAGAAACTGACATTTGAGCAAACCCTAGAGTATAGCCAAAATGCTATATTAAATTTCACCTACATTCAACATTTGAACAATAGCAACAACAAATACGTTTAATCAGCTTTGCCTAGTGTACTATGGATGAGATCCAAGTTAAGAGGTCACAGGACAGAAAAAAATTGGCATGGTATTTGAGAGATTACTGGGCTTTTACTAAACTATTTATGGGAAAGATTTTTGCAGGAACTAATTATGAAAAGGGGGAAATAAAAAGACCAAGCGATCATTGTTACATTGATGCCTATAAATTATAGCTATCTAGATGGATAGAGCATATTATTTAAAAGACAAGGGTGAAACAGAGAAGTAAAAATATCTTATAAAACATGTATGTTTTTTATAAGATAAAATAAGTTTTACACTTGTGGAAAACTTTCCTTTTGCTATTGTGTTGAAAAAGATACTATGGTAGTAAGAAGAATGGGATAAGATATAATGAGTATAAATCTAAGAATCAGACATGAATGTATTTTAAAATTTACTTATTGCCATACAATAATATTAAACCTTGGTAGGCAGAAATTTTATATAAGCCATAAGCCATATATTATCATTTTATAATCTAATAGAACTAAAAATTACCTTTATAAACATAAAAATGAAGCATCAGAATGCATATTTGATATTTCATGTTCAACATATCAGTTTTATCAGGTTTTCGTATTTGTATTTGAAAAATATTTTCATATTTTAAAAGCAAATTAGTATGAAGGAGAACTTGTATTTGTATTTATAAGATCAACTTTTTCAACAATGGTTTTAGTATATTCATTAAGCAAAACTAGATGTATTTTTCTCTACTAATTATTAAAGTGGATTAATTATGTTTTCATCATAAATATTTAAGGCATCAGTAAATTAAATGTCATATATATATGTGTGTGTATATATTTATACATTTATACATAATATATATACACACACATATATAAAATGATAACATTTAACATTGGATTTCTATTTATTATCATAATACTTCTTGAGCCATTTCTATGCAATATATCCCATTCAGGATAAGAAAAGTTTCTGGATACAAATTCAAGTGCAGAAGTGCACCTTAATACAAAATTTGTTATTAATTATTTTTTAAACTGTTATATACATAATTACTATGTGTATATACTAATTATATGTTATTTCATATATTATATAATATTATTACATAATATAATTAATAACAACTAAGGCACATATTTGCAAGAAGGATGTTAGAATAGTAATTCTAAAATATAATAGTTTATATGAGAACAAAGCAATTCTATTTGGTGGGGGGAAAAAAAGAAAAGTTTTCAATAGGAAATTAGACTGGGGTTATAATCCTGACTTGTCCCTTATTAACTATATACCAAGGACCAATGACTTAGCCTTTCTAAGCCTCAGTAAATACCATCAGGGAGATTGGTATCCTGAAGCTGATCATGGCACTTTGGAAATTTTATTATCCTTGGAAATCTTGTTATCCTTTGCTGTGAGAAAATGTAGTTCAGATACTTGTAGTACATAGTTGTTTCTAATTTTCTAAAAACTATTTTTGAAATTAAAGCACAATTTTATTATCTATGAGTTATTGTTTTGTGATGAATAAAATGCAAAAGATGAGACACAGTAGTCAACATGACTCTAAAAGTTTTTCCCATGTGGAGATCCTGAGATAGCTATCAGCTATAAATCTTAGAAATTTAATTTTGAATAATCAAACACTTAAATAAATTTCAAATGAAAATGGCAAATAGTAATTCTGGGCTTGAGTATACTCTGACTCTGACTCATATACGCCCAGCCTAGATGGTTGCTTGATTTCTTTTGAAAACCCTTTTAAAATATTCATAAAAATTCACTTTAAATCATTTACCATTATTTAAATTTTTAAAAATTCAGAAGGTATGTTAACAAAGTTATAAATAATTATCAGAATAAATACTGCAAAGGATGTGGAATTTTTTAATACACACATGAACATACACAAACAGAAACACAAACAACATTAAATAAAAGTGAACAAATAAATGTTTATCTCTTTAACACAAATAGCTGACAAGATAATGCACATAAAACAGACTTAAAAGCCTTTTACGGTACAGACTAAATATAGTTATAAATCCAAAATGCATTGTAATTTTAAAAGAGCCCCAAATAAAGATGACAGCGGCACACTGATCATCCACATTGACCCTCATGGAGAACTAAGGCACATATTTGCAAGAAGGATGTGCAAAGATCAATGTGCTGTCTATGATCTAAAAATCATGTAAAATTAACTGTTACATGTGATTTTAAGCCATGGAATAGACGTCAGGAAAGCTATTCCAATTAGTTGAGATAACCAGCCAAACAAGTTCTAATCTGGAGGTTGAAGGAGAGAAGGCAGAGGCAGAATAAGAACATAAAGCTCATAATACTGCAGACTTCCATTTTTCTGCACAGTGGTTTCAAGAAATTTGCAAGTCATTTTCATAAGGCTATTTCCTTCAAAATCGGTAAATTTACACAAAGTGCTTTGAATAGGTATCAAATATATCAAAAAGCTTAAATCATAAAGTTCCTATAGGCCAATAGAATTTTAATACTATAGAATGCTTGACCATTGGATACTAAGAAAGCATATTACTAATAAAAAACTACTAAATTGTATCAAGAGTCAAATGAGTAAAAATAAAGAGAATAAATTAAAATATGCATCCATTAATTTATAATTGATATTGATTCTGATGCTTACCAAACGGTTTTTCTTGCCTATTAAAGTTGACAATGTAATGGCTGATAATTAAAATACAATGGCTGTAATAGCAACATTCTTAATACAAACATGTTTTCTTCTATTTTAGGGAAGTTCAGTAAAAGTAAAAATTTCCCACGAACCTGTCTCATATGAGATCAACTACCTTCACTGAGTTCAGATGTGATTTGATGTAAAGGAAATCAAGTAAACAATGGTAAATATGATATTAACTTTAACCACTTTTATTAATTTATTCTGAGTTGGGTTGAGAAATTACCATCTTGTTTCTGTAACTTTCATTGCACTTTGAATGGAGCATGTTATTTAGGAGGAGACACAAAATATTTTGTTAACTGAATTAACTCTTATCCAAAGAAATAGATTTTAGATATGCAGGTGGCAGAGATGTAAATTACCAAACTGTGTAATTGACTCTGAGAATATAGAAATATTGATTCAATGACCAATTATTGGATGAGCACAATTTATACAATCTAAGAATGTTTTGTGAGTAAAATATGAACATGTATTTGAGAAGATCATTGAATGTTAGTAGACTTCGGTTCTAAATGAAAGTTTGAACATGTTCAGTTAAAAATTCTTGGATAGAAATATATAACTTTTAATTGTTACAGAGTAATCCAAGTAATCATGTTCTTTCTAAGTGACTGGGATCAAGAAAGTATGTGCTTTAAAGAATATATAATATTTAATCTTCAAAAGAGAAACTTCAAGTTTAGCCCTTACATTGATTATATACTTATTAAAGAATACATTCAATAAAACTGTATTACATGGAATCAATTAATAAATGAATTCATAATTGAAATTTAACAGACTAGAACTGCTTTACTGATGTTTTGAAATGATGAAACCCATTTGCAACTAAATGCCAGATCCTTCCTGCATCAAGTGGCATACCAAGGCACGAACCCAATTCTTTAAACCATTATTTTAAAAAGAGAAAATGTTGTCTTGTCTTTAATAATCATATCAAATTTCCTTTTATCATTTCAGTGACACCATCTTAGTATCCACGTATTCCAGTTGAGAAGACAGACAAAAGACAGGAGGGAGAAAAAGGGAAGATAAAGCTAGAATCTTGGTTTTTACTATTTCCCAAGAGTTTAATCCACTCCCCCACATTCCAATTTACAGTAAAATGAAACTGCCACATTAACCTGAAAGGAAACAAAAAAAGAAAGAAATATGACCAAATTCATTTAGTGAGTTCAGGCATATCCAATGAAGTAATGGTAAGTGTATGCATATGCAAAAACAACTTTCTCTCCGAAATAGCAAAATTAACTTATACCTAATGGGACAAAAGGCAATTTAAAGAACAATCTAGAAGTACTTAAGAGTAGAAATAAAAAGAGAATTGGCTTGTGCTTATTGTAAAATGGTTTTAAAAAGGATTTCCAAAGAGCAAACAGTAAAAATAGAGTTTTCACTCTTCCTGTTTCATCAAGGAGTCTCCAGTTTCCTTCAGAAATTATAAATTGTGAGGCTTCTTAAGTACATGAAGGGATATAACGAATTTGGCAGGTACTGAATCAGAAGATGTGGGTGATGCAGAAATAGAACTTAGCAGGAAATTTTTATTTCACTCAAGATATTCCTAGTCATTTATTACAGTTATTAAGAAGACTTTGAAACTCGTCATCCCTGTCTTTGACAAAATGAAAGGCATTGCAAGTGCCCTCAAAGCAAAATCTCTCATGAAAGATAAGACAGAAAAAGATGGGATAACATAAAGAAAAAAAAAAAGAAAAGCAACATGAATGAAACTTAGAAATGAGATATGATCTGAAGTCTAATATATGAAAAATGGCAGTTGTACTTAAGGGCAAGAAAAAAATGTAAAATGGTTAGACCAGAAGAAAATGAATAGAGACAGCACATAAAACACAAGCACAGATTCTTAATGATCCAGATCTACTCTAGGCACTTCCCTGATTTCACTGGATCCAAGGGGATCCGTGTTGCTTTGGGTTTCAATGTCATCATGTTTATATAATACATTTGAACCTTCATGTACTTACAGTGCCATATGCCATGAATTGTTGTTTTGAAGTAGAAATGATGAAGTAAATTTACTGATTAGTGTCTAATAAAATTTGCAGTGGCATGATTTAGCCAAAAAACCACATTAAATAATTTTTTCAAAATTTGATACAACATTTGCAAACCATTTAATGCACCCCAAGATTTCACTCAAAGCTTCCTGATGATTCATTTATACTTACCCATTATTTCATGTTGGTCATTTAAAATAAACCAATTTTAATAAAGAACCCTTTGCTTATTTATTCTACTTCTAAGGGTATTTATATCTTTCTGGGAGTTCCTTCAATAATCTTATTGGAAGTTCATTCACAGAAAATTTGTGAAACTTAATCAACAAACTCTCCAAAGTTAATATTATGTTATTAGTAATATGTACATTACCAATTAAAGCTGATAATATAGACCAATTTTGCAATTAATTGAATCTAAGCATCTACTTATTTACCTTGAATTAAAGGAAAAAGTATAATTGCCTGAATTACATTTCCTTTTACATAACAGAAAACACATAATCCATCAGAAAATACATTTAAATGCTCAGAAGTACATTCTAAACTAAAAGTGATACTGGAGTTACTTGTTCACATTTGCTAGAAAAGTACCTCAAAGATGTGATGAGATAGAATGGAATAAAAGGAAAAAAGTTACTTGTATTCTTAATTAATTTCCACAACTTTTTTTCTTTTAAATACTGTTGCATTAGAAGTTATCGTGTAAGTTTATTATATTGTTAATTCTTCTCTTCATTTGCTCATGACAACCAACATATTTATACTATTGTTAGATCTTAAAGTGAAGATAACTGTGTTTTCAAGCAGATACCTCAGTATACTCATGTTTTAAACATTCAATGTATTTAAACTCACAATATTTGAAAAGGTAATGTGCCATTTTGAAGAAATAAAATGCTTTAATAATTTTAGATTATATGTAGCTAAGATTGGCTAAATATTAAAATAATCAGCTTTGTTTAAAAAAAAAACTTTAAATGGCAAATATTATAGTTTTCAGTAACATTCTTTCAGTAAAACAATAAGTGGACACATTGTTTGAAACAAATCATGGAATTTGTAAAGAAAGTCACCTTTCTGCTCTTTAATGAGAGTCACAGCAGATGAACTGACAACACACAGTGGGATGCCCAGTGATAGCAATGCATGGTATTTTATCAACAGTGTATCTATCATAAAATGAGTAATGCACTTAATAGCCATATTTCTACATATACCCAAAGCACTGAATAACTGTAGGGGTGAATTACCAGAATTGTTAAACATCTGACTTACAAAACAAATATCTATATCCTATTATATTTATATTCAGCCAATATAAAAACTAAGATGTCCTCCTTCACTAGAAACAGTTGGGTTTGTTTGAGAATAATGCTAAATAAACTTTTTTTGGCTTATTGTTATTAGTTTGAAGTACTAGTAAGTAAAAATAAATAAAATAAAAATAAAGATCTTTGACTTTTTTAAGAACATGTTTTATGTATGATTGAATTTTTACAACACTCCGAAAAAGCCATCCGATGTTAGATTTAAAAATAAAATCAAAAGCATTTTCTGACAGAGTACACTGAAAAATTGGAAATCCCAATATCTTCAATAGAAGTTGTAGAAAGTGTATGTCTCCTTGGAGCTTGACACCCACTTAACACAGCAGAAAATAAGGTACTATACTGTAAACAAAAAAGTACAGTAAAGGACAGTTGTAAATTTACATAAGAATAGTTCATAAACATTTTGGTCTTTCCATATCTGGTTTTATATAAAATGAATAAAAAAACCTTTAGACATCTGTCATCACTCTTGTTTGTCCACTTTTCACTTATATGCACACAGACATATTTATATAGCAGTATACTGATGCACCGTTACACGGATATTAAACTATAATTACTGTTTGTAACTGAGATGTGCATTATCCAATCAACATTATCCATAGTTGAAATACTCTTACATTATGTATTCTTCTCATGTTGTATCTATAAAAACATGAAAATATAACTTTACATTATTTCAATTATTTACATTAGTTCAAGCTTGACAGAGAAAAATTGATAAGCTCAATTTTTGGAACAGTAGGCCCAGAGGTACAATAAATAGCATTGATTGTATATAGTCATCTCTTTGCATTTTTAAAAACTCATTTTTAAGTACAATATGGAAATAATTAGTCTGCAATTTGGTCATTCTAGCATTTATTATGAAAACTTAAAATGCACCTCCAACATTCCTAGTGAGGAGAAATGCACTAAAAATTATGCTGTATTATTTTGGAATTTGTGATCAGGGACAGCAAAATTTAGTGAAGAATATCATGATTCCACATGCCACCATGTTCAATGCAGTGGTTACTATTAAATCCTACATTTTCCTTCCCTTCGGTGAAATTTAAAAAAAAAAAAAGTTTTAAAGGCAACTGGTAGAATACCAAGTGCCAAACAGAGTTTTGCTTGCAGAAATAACAAGAATGTAAATATTAAAAGTAACTATTGGATGTAAATTATTGTTTACAACCCTAAATTGATTTAATTTAGAGGGCTTTAGTGGAAATAAAAGGAATTTTATGAGGGGAAAATAGATTTTTAAAATTTATAAACTAGAGAAATATAAGCTCTTTAGTCACAGAAATGTGATATCTTATCCACACTGGGCATATTAAAATAGCCATTCCATCTGAGGAGTAAATATAAAAATAATATATTAGGGTTGTTTTTATTGATAGGAATCGGTAAAACTATATTGTAGATGACTCAAAAGTGTTTAAATTAGTCACTATGTATAAGGTTTATGATAGTATTTCTACTTTTAAAACTGAAAACTTGTATTTACTTTATGGAATTTGGCCAATGGGCAACTACCTAAAAAGCTACTTTCAAGGCATTTCTGACTTCATTTACAACTAATACAGCTCTTCTGCAAGCTCAAACACTTTAAAAATGAAACCTCACGAATTCTGGTATATATTGCTTCGTATTAGCTTTTTAAATCTAGTTGCATTTATCTATATAGATTAAGTGCTTTTGTATTAAGAAACATTTCATTATGTATAGTAAGACATATCAAAAACACATTCAGATATTATTTGGGGGCAAGTTCATATTTGAAAAAAAAATCACCTGGCCTCTTTAAAAGGGGATATTTTTTCTCTGGGAACCTAACAACTTAGTAGTGTCTTTAAACTCACTCGATTTATGACCAAACTGTAGCTAAGCAAAATTAATTGGACCACTTGCAAATAAAACAATAGAAAAATGTTTATTTCAAATGTCAAGCATTGCCAAGTAATTTTATATTAACACCAAATGTTAAAGAATAGGATACATTAAAGTTTTAATAACAATATTAAATTACAAGATTGGAATCTTCTCTTTGTTTTCTTCCCTTAGCATTTACATTTTTGGCTTTGAAAAATATGGAACTGATATCTAAAGCCTTTTTTTTTTTTAAATCACTTCCCACTCAGTTTGTTTTTTCGTCTTATCCGACCAATATGGAAGCAAATTTATTTAAAAGCCAGTTTGTTTGTGAAAATACCTAAAAATATTTTTTTTTATTTTAAATGTTTTTTTTTTCTTTTTCTTATAAAACATGTCACATCTTGATGCAGTTG
>NC_138189.1:124019300-124177777 GCF_964194105.1 Spermophilus citellus
TCTCTGCCATTTAGAAGAAGAGAACTACATTCATGGTTTGAAAGAGGCAAACCTGAACAGAAGAGTGGCCTTATCTTCACTTTAAGTTGGTTTATTTGTTTTATTGTGTACATTTTTATATTCTCTTTTTTGACATTATAACTGTTGCCTTTTCTAATCTTGTTAAATATATCTATTTTTACCAAAGGTATTTAATATTCTTTTTTATGACAACCTAGATCAACTATTTTTAGCTTGGTAAATTTTTTCTAAACAGAATTGTTATAGCCAGAGGAATAAGGATGATATAAAATATTGTTGCTCTGACAAAAAAAAATACATGTATTTCCTTCTTGAATGGTGCTAGAGCTTAGATTGATCTGCATTTAAAAATACAGAAGTATGAAACCAATAGGATTGGGAAGTCACAATGACATTTTGGAAATAAATTACCATATCTTCCACCCTGTTTATTGGATATGCAAATAAAAAATAACATATGAAGAGTAGACATTCAACTCCAGTTCTTACTAATTTAACCTGTTTGGGGGAAAATACGAACCCAGCTCAGAAGAACAGAAAGCACCTTGATAAAAGAGACTGACAGCTTCTTGATAAAGTGGGCTGTGGAGTAGGAGCACATCCTATTTATTGTGATGCTATGGTTTCAATACCTTTAAACTCTGTTCCATACGCTTGTATAAATACATGGATATTTTTATGTACAGAAGTATATCCTTTAACCAATTCACTTATTGTACCCTTTTGCAATTGAAAAGAAAATCAGTAAAAACCTCTGCTTGTAAAATGCTTAATATTATGCCTAGGTTATGTGGTGACTATTTGAATTAAAAATGTATTGATTCATCAAATAAAAGAATGTGGCTATTTTGGGGTGAAACTCAGTGTGTGCATGTGTGTGTGTGAAAGTTTTATCTCTTGGACTCTGAGACAATGAAACTGATAAAAGTTTTATGTTACTATGATTTTTGTTATGCAAAAATATATGCAGTTTCAAAGAAAGGTTATAAAAGGACCATTTTTGCTGAGGCTCCCACCTGACGCTTCTTTCTAGTGCCTTTGAACAGTGCTTTTCTTTTCTTCACAAGCTTAATAATAATGTCTGGTAGATTAAATTGAACCTGACATTAAAGTTATATGTGGTCTTAGAAATACTTAGTGATAGGTTATATGATAATATGCGGTGGGGAAAAAGGCCCATAAATCTCTGCTCCTGTCTTCGTTTTCAATAGCCGTTACTAAATCAGGTGAGAAGAAGTTGATTTGGTATATGGATTAAAATATTTTACATAGCACACTTCAAGATGCAGTTCCTCAATTCCAGGCATAGATTCGTCTGAAGGTCTAACATTTTTAGCACCCATCCTCACCTTAGTGATCAGACCCATGCTGTCTACAGACTGCTGTTCTAGTAAGTACCCTTTTTATGCATCTTGACATCATGCAGACCTAGCCTGCCTTCTACCACATGACATACAAATATAAACAAAAGAAGCACATGTGTTCTGTCTTGTTTCCTTAGCCTTTTCATACTTTTGTCCAAGCCACATAGAGGCCACTGTGCTTCATTATTTATAATTCACTAGCTTGGTAAAGACTATGAAGTTTTTCGGTAATTAATGTATTTAGCTGTGTTTAATCCATCATTTTAAACCATTGAATGGGATATCTTATTTCCCTTGTAGTTTTTAATATTTATTTATTTTTTATTGTAAAATGTTAATAGTCAAAAGAAATGACCCTATAAAGGTGACAACTCCACATGCTGTTTTCAGTCAGTGAGCTGGCCAAGTGTGAGGACTAACTGCATTATGACCAATTTATTCACCGTTCTTCTTGTGAATTTTATTAATATAAAAATAATGCATTAATAGAATATGTGACTCACTTTCTCAGAAGTCCAGGAACTATTGACTGTTTGGACCCTCTTTTGCATATGATATCAGTGGTTTGTCCTTTCACTAAGGTACGAAACAGTTTTGCATAGCGATTTTTATTAAAAGCAAAGAGGAAGGCCTAGTTACCATAAGACAGGTGTTTCTATCTACATTTTTCATTTCTACCTCTCCTTTCTACCTTTCATCTCTCATCTAGTAATCTTTGCATGCACTTTGAAATCATAATAAAAATCAGCACTGAGTTCATTTTGTCCTGAGTGCATCACTGTCTCCAAATGTGTTGACTTAAACTCGTGATTTAGTTTAAGGAAAGGCAGAAAATAAATGTTTTACATTTCA
This sequence comes from Spermophilus citellus, assembly GCF_964194105.1. NCBI lineage: Eukaryota > Metazoa > Chordata > Mammalia > Rodentia > Sciuridae > Spermophilus > Spermophilus citellus. Next base: position 124,021,538 of record NC_138189.1, read on the forward strand.
TGTAATATCCTTATCTCCAAAAGAATAATGTAATATCCTATCTCTTCTGTAATTTAGTGTACTTAAATGTGTATTGTAGATGCACTAAAAACATAAATATCATTCTTTAGATTCTTAAGGAACAGGAAAACTGAAAATTTAGTAGGTATCTTAGTTCAGTTGCTAGAACAAAGTGTCACAGACTGTATGACTTCTAAACAGATTTATTTCTCACTGTACTGGAGGCTGGAAGTTTGAGATCAGAGTGCCAGCATGATCTAGTTTGAGTGGTGGCCATCTTCCTGGCTTGTAGACTGCTATCTGTTATGCCCTCAAGTGGTGAAAAGGAAGGTGAGAGAGCTCTTTGGGGACCCTTTCAAAGGGGCTCAATCCTATTGATGGCAGTTTCCACTCTTGCAGCCTAATTATCTCCCAAATGCTTCAGCTCTTCAAACTCATTTTGGGAGTTAGGATTTTGACAATGACATTTAGGGAAGCACAAACATTTAACTCGTTGTAACAGGTTAATTCCTTCACGTCCTGTCTTCCCTTCATGCTCCCATGTGATCATTGAGTCTCATGGAATTGCCTTTTCTGTCTGTCTCATATTTGTGTCTACCTCCACACTTCAGTAGCTGCTGGTCTAATTGAGTCCCTCATCACATATTACCCTCTTTGTGCTGCAACAGCTCCTATTTTTCCATCTTGCTGCCCCGGGTCTGTCTCGTCTGTCTACCCTCCACACCACTAACAGAAGGGTCCTTCAAGTAAATTTGATTATGTAACATGGTGGAAATTTTACAGTGTAACGCCACAAGATTAAATTTTAATCTTTGTAAGGCACACAAAATCCTCCTTAATCTCATTGTTTACCACTTTCTGCTCATTTTGCACCATCAATCCTAACACAGCTCTAGTGAATGCTTGTGGTTTCCTGAACGCCCTCATAGTCCTTCACATTTCTGTGCAAACATGTGCTGCACTTTCTTTTGAGCACTGTTCCCATGCTGACCTACCTCAGTAACTTCCTGTCAATGCCAGTTCAATGACAGTCTCCAGGAAAGTTGCTCCTCCTTCCTTCCATTTATTCTTCCATGCTCCTAGGAATTTTTCTATTATAAATATTGTCATATTGTATTATAATTAAATACCCTCGTTCTGATTTCTCATTGGACTCTTATTCTAATGGACTCTTAGCAATAATTATCTCACTCTTCTTTCCCCAATGCTTAATTAGGGATTGAATCAGATTGGAAGTCAGTAACAATTTGCATCAATAAATAAGGGAAGTAAACATACAAATGAATAAATGATTTTTTTAAAGACAGCACTAATTATGACATTGAAAACTCCAGAGTTCCTAAGTGTATCTGAACTTCATTCCACGTGGCTACTTTTTAGTTCCATGTACTGAACTACTTTTAGGTAGACTGGTGTATTAGTTCTTTCGGGCACCTGTCACAGTGACTAGAACATGTAGACAAAAATGTCTATTCCTTAAGATGTAGCAGGATAGATTATTTTTCTCTTTAACAATGTTTTGTGACTATATGCTTGACTTTTCAGTTGTTAATTTTCCTACCAACCCTGGCTCAGATATAATTTTTTTGAAATTTGATATTTACAAATTCATCTTTTACTCATATTTTAGATACACTATGATTATTTTTTCAGTATGTACAATAATGTTCAAAATGTGAACACATAAATATAACAGTGATTGATGATACAAAATCTCCTTGTAAACCTTTTTTTTAACTCAGTTCCCATCATCAACCTTAAAATGCAAAATTGGAGTGAATACTCATCTTTTATGGAAAATATCTATATCCCCTCCATGTCCATGCTAGCATTTCCTGTGTTCCCATTTTGTAACGTTGCTCCTGCACTTACCTATCTCAATAACTTCCTCTCTAGTCTGCTGAAAAGTTAACACTGCCCCAGAAAGTATTTGTACACCCACCTCTACCAGATCCAATCTCTTTTGTAACAGACAAGTCATTTTTTTGACTTATCCTGTGAAAAATCTTTACAAAATTTAAAGAAGAGATTTGTAATTTTTATAGGTAGTATATATTTAAAGATGAATCATCTTATTAGTATTAAAGTTATATATGCAAATCCAGCTCGCTCTTTTACAGAAATTGACAAGCTGTTCTTAATATTCATACAGAAATGTGAAAAAGTCAAATAACCAAGAAATCTGAAAAAGCAATACAAGGGTAAAGAATTCAAATTCACAATTTAGAACTTGCTGCAAAGCCACAGAAATAAGATTAACAGACATACAAATCAATGGCATAGATTTGAGAACCCAGAAATAAACCCTTACATTTGTAGTCAATTGATTTTTTGACAAGATAGTTCAATGGTGAAAGAATCAACTATTAGCACATGGTAGCAGGGCAACTGGCCATCCACATGTAAAAAAATGAATGTGAATTCTTTCCTTATACTATATGCAAAAATTAATTCCAAATTAATCAAAGACCTAAATGTTAGAGATAAGTTATGAAACGTTAGAAGTACATATAAATTTTTGTGACCTAGAATTGGCTCTCAGATATGATACCAAAAGCACAAGAGATGAAAGAAAAAAGAAAAAAACAGATAAATAGGGAATCTTGAAAATTAAAAATCTTGTCTGATTCGAAGCCTCACCCTGTAGCAAAATGAAAGATGAACCATATAATCAGAGGAATATTAGCAAATTATATATCAGAGTAGGGTCTTATATCAGAATATATAAAAATTTTAATCCAATAATAAAAAGATAATTAAATTGAAAATGAGCAAAGTGCTTTTCTCACACAGACAAAAATATACGGATGGCTTGGAAGCACACAAAATGTTAGTATCATTAGTCATGAAGGAAATGCAAATGGAAATTTACCTTTTACACCCACAGAAATAACTAGAATTAAGATTAAAGAACTATAATTTAAAGATAATAATAAATATTATGAGGATGTGCAGAGAGTGGAACCCTATTGTAAAATATTGTGACCACGTTGGAAAGAAGTTACAAAGTTCTTCAAAACATTAAACATGGAATTAAATATGACTAAACAATTCCACTCATAGTTAAAAACCTAAGATAACTGAAAATCTGGCACAAAAATGTCAATGTTCATAACATTTTTCAGAATAACCCAACATTGGAAACTATCCAAATGTCCATCAATTGATAAATAGATAAGCAGAATGTGGCACATTCATGCAATGGAACAATATTCATCCATAGAAAAAAAATGGAGCACTGTTACATACTACTGCATGACTGAACCCTGGAAACATGCCAAGTAGAAGAAGCCATTCACATTTATATGTTCAGGACAAACAACTCAATCAACACAGAAAATAGATTAATGCTTTCAGAGGCTGGGGGAAGGGAATAAATAAGGAGTACTGTTAAAGATTTCAGGTTTTTCTTTTTTGAAATGGCGGAAATATTCTGAAATTGGATAGTGGTGATAGTTTCAAAACTAAATATACTAAAAACCACTGAGTTATATACTACTCGAAAAGGGTGACATTTTTAGCATGTGGATTATATCTCAATAAACTTGTTCTTAAAAAATAGCTGAGGGCAGTGGCACACACCTATAATCCCAGTGGCTTGGGAGGCTGTGGCAGGAGGATTGCAAGTTCAAAGACAGCCTCAGGAATTTAACAAAGCTATTAGCAATGTTGTGAGATCCTGTCTCAAAATAAAAAATACAAAGGGCTGGGGATATGGCTAAGTGGTTAAGTGCCCCGGAGTGTTAAATCCCCAGTATGGAAAGAGAGAGAAAGAAAGAAGTACATGTAATTCAGTACTCTAAATATACCTCCCTCAAAGCAAGAAATAAAATTCAAAAATCATCTACAACTTGTCATTCTATCATTTATTATCAGCTCTCTATGCACATAGGTATGTATATTTTTTAAAAATGAATGACATGGTAGAATTGCTGGTCTCAGTTCTGCCCCTTGTAGTAGTACTCTGCTACATCTTTACCATGGTCTAATGGTGAATGGAGTATATTTTCCCTCTTCCTGAATTTAGTCTTTATTTCAATTTTGCCTGGCTATAACCATATGGATAAAAGTGCCTGTGGTGTGTACAAAGGCTTCAAATGTGCTTCTTTTGGATTTGTTCTTTTTGACTCTTGCCATCTTCATAAGAATATACTTCCAAATGTTTGCCAGTGCCAGAAGATATCTGATGCAGATTTGAATCCAGTCCATGCCATGGAGTCAAGTCCAGCATCCAGGCAACCCACACATGCTTGTATGATAAAGTAATGCTGCTTGCTAGAAACCAACAAAACATTAAGAGTACTTGTTACATTATATGACAATGGTTGACCAATAGATATTTCATTTAAAATGAGGCCATGCCATGCATGCTAGCCTTTTTTTTTTTTTTTTTAGTGAAACTATTATGTACATACTTTCACTTGAAAGTTAGGGACAAGCAATTAAAATGGAACAAGGAAAAAAAAACACATATTTTGGAAAATTTCTCATCAACACAAGATATAACTTTAAAAATAACCCCAGTAAAGCTGTGGGGAAAAATGTTATGGAAAACATTGAATCAGGAAATTATTTGCTTAAGCACTTGACTTTTGTGCAGTCAGTGTCTGTTTCTTCTCTAGGAAAGAAGAGGAAATACAGTCTCTACCTAACCCATCTTTTCAACTACTGTTTATTTTATAATTTAATAAATATCTAATAACAATTAACATTTAATGAAATAAAACAGTAAATGAAATAAAACAGTAAAAACAGTTCATAAATGTTTGATTTAAAATATTTCTCATTTGTGTTTTAATAAATAGTTTTATAATGTGAAACACTCTGGGAAATTTTCTTCTATTCTTTATTTTTCTTTCCAAACTTGATTATTGCCTCTGGGTGTGTCTATCTATACCTCCCCAAATCTTCCATTCTCTTCTTCCTTCCTCTTTAAAAAAAATAAATAAAACAAAATATTTGCATAATTCCTGTATCTTTAACTTTTGTTCTGATTATTTGCATATTACATAGTTTACCTACAAACTACTATTTGCTCAGATGTAGTAAGAGTGAATTCTTGATTCCACTTTTACTTTTCCAAAACCTCTTTGCCAAACTGAGTTATAGTTTGAGGATTAGATATAGTCTATTTAATTTTATTTCTTTTGGAGGAAGAAGGTTGAAAGCAAAAGGAGGAATGTGCAGCCTTTGATGAAGGAATTTTGCTCAGCTCTCTCAAAATATTTTTTGCTGGGATTAACTCTGGCAGAGGCATGTATCCATTCCTCATGCAGTGGAAAAAGGGGACAGATAAAATAGGTTTCAGATCTTATTCATAACTCAGTGTGAAGACCTTCAGGCGACACTTTTATCTGAGGGCATCGGTTCCAACTTTTCAATTTCCATGTTTCATCTGAATCTCCCCAGAAACCATTTCACTTTCTACTTACAATAGAGAAAAGAAGATAATGCTACTTCTTTGGACTGCTTCTCTCCAAAGTTAGCTGTAGACCTGAGGATGCTCAGAATTTTATTTCAGTACTATTTCTGGAAAGAGATTAGGATGGGAGTTTTCCTAAGCCTCACCACAAGTAACTCTTTCATAGCTGAACTATCTGTTTTCTGAAGTTTATAGCATGGACTGTGTTTCTGTCGTGGTAGTAGTACATTAACTCTTTGTGAGAATTTTATTTCTGCAATTTAGCTCCTTTTTTTCTCTTATTATCCTGATGTTAGAAAATAATATTTTAAATGGTTATTATTCTAATAATATTTTTATTTTTATTTTTTCCACTAGCATAAGCAGTTTCCATTTTGTACTTTTGAACTAAATTGCATGTGATCCTATAAAAGCATATACATTCTATATTTCAGTCTTGTTACTGATTTAATGCTACTTAGCATAGGGAGGGTTCTGGATATTCTGCCTATTTTGGGGGAACACTGGGATCTCAGTATATTCTAATTTGTGAGATAAGGTCTTCCATAGAACTTGTGTAGAAAGTACAATGGTTTCTAAAGCTAAATTTAAAACAAACCTGTGAAAGAGTTTTTCATCTGTTTAGGAAAAAAATCAAGTTAATGTAAATTCTGCAATGATCTTAATCTATAAGTAATATTTTAGTAAGAACTCTAAATTTTAATTCTGTTAAAAAATAGTATTAATCTGTGACACTTCTGATATGTAATATTCATAACAGCCCTCTACATGCTATTACAGTTCTTGTTAGCAAAGAGATCTTTAAAAAAAAAATCATTTTTATACCTGTTGAAAGAAATGTCTTGCTGGACTTACCAAAAGACAACCAGCTACAATGACATCCCAGGTAGAAGTATATAAAATAATTTTTGCACAGAATAACCTAGTTTGTGATATAGCTCAAATATCTATATATTCAAAAATTGTAGGTAACAAAAATTTAGAAAGGTAGCCTCTTAAAAATATGTAAAATAAGATATTTTCCTATTGTCTCTTATTTAACTTTAGCAAGGAATATAACTAATGTTTCCTAATCCAGATGCTAACGTTTTTAATGATGATGCCAACAGTAGTGATTATTTTTCAAATTTCTCTACTGATAATATTAATTTCATGTGTGTTCACAAATCAACAACTCTGTGTCATATTTATTGGGAAAGACCTCTTATGAAGGAGAATAGAAATTGCATGAATGATTCATTGACTTGAGTTTGATGTCTTTGTTTTCAATCCCAATGCTCTGATCTAAAAATATGATTTTGCCAGCATTTGAAAAGAAGCAGAAGGAGGGAAGCTAAGTGTGCCTCTTCAGTCTAGCTCAGCAACTTCAGATCCTGGGGTCTGAAGACTACTGTCATTCACCACTATGAGAAGAAACTGACCTTCAGGAAAACCTGTAAAATGAGAAGTCTTAAATGGATCGATCGTATATTGAGTACCTTGAGAAGTTTTCTGGAAGCCCATAATAATTTGAAGAATAAATTTTGATTCTCATCATATGTTTTCATAGGGTAATGTAAATGTCGTGCTAAATCAAAATCTTACTATATTACAGAGCAGTTACTTTTTTGATGAAATATTTTGTCAGCATGGTAGAATAAAGTTATACAAATTGTTAACAAGACCCGAGTCTTGTTGCAACCTTAACTGGCATGGTAATACATCATAGTGATTTGTTTTTAAGACTGTCACTTACCCAAAGATACTTAGATACTTTGTAATGATTACTTTTGTGGAAAGTTTTCATCTTAATTTTTGCAGCTGGAGATTGAGTCAGAAAGTGGGAATGTGAGGACTGAGTAATTGCTCAACGTCACACACAGACATGTAAAAGCCTTTGAAGAAAATTATGAGGTTTATATTTGGTTTCTATTCATGGAAGAAGGCAAAATGTTTTGCTGCATGCACATGCATCTGCTTTTAAATTTAGCAACATGATTCCCTGAGCAAACAAAGACTATGTACTCATTTCTATACAGCAAACTTCAATTTTATTTGTGAACTACATCAAAGATGTTTCTTAGTATCTATTTAGGAAAACCTATAGGCTAGATGCCCAGTCAAATCCTGGGATCAAAAGAGTTCATGATACCCTCTATGCTCTATCCACAAACTATTGCTATTTCCATGAGGCATTACAAAGGATAAATAAAGTCACTAATGTGCTACCTCATCACCCTGCAGTTACAGGCCATCAACTTTTGGTCCAAAGACACTTAAATACATTGACAAGTGATGGCTTGAACCTTCCAGCACAGCTCCTCTCCTTAAGTTTTATGGGCTGCCCTTGGTCCTGTAGTCATCCCAAACAAGTAAATTCATCACATCACTTTCATGACTCAGCCCAAAGTTTTGCATCTAATAAGTGCTCAATTAATTTTGGATACATAAACATAGAAGTCAATATCCAGTTTACTTTTCTCAGACATCTCAAGCTTTCAACTGAGTGTTGAGACCATTTATAGCTATTTAATCATATATAATCCTGCATAATCTTCTGATTTATTATAGATGCAAATTATTGGTATTTCTCAGAAACCCACACTCCACAAAAATTTCCTCTTTGTTTAAGAAGATGGCCATAATATTTGTCCATAATATCAAGAAATAGACATAATTGCTCCAGTTTATCAATATAGGAAGTGGGGTTACAAATGGCCTTTGAGGTAATCAAGTCTTCAGTGCAGTAGCTACTTTTACAAAATAACTTTAGTGCTAAGTTCTACTTTTACCTGCTTTCTCCATCTGTTAGATTAGTGAGTAGTTTGAACTAGATAATCTCAGATGTTTCTTCTAACAATTACACTGAACGCTTTATTTGAGAATGTAGCAGAGAGGGTCAGGATTCTGTTTGACACTTGGAATAACAATTCTGCTCTTTAGAACTTCCATTTCATCAGTCCAGGTTCTAACCTTTGTAACATTAGGACTATTTTGAGAAGCACTGATCTAGTAGAGTTATCTATGTGATTGTGTACCTTGAACTGGTTGTCATCTACAACCAGTAGATATTTTGTAAGTCATAAACCTTAAACCCTATGCTAATGCTTCTAATACCTGCAAAGTAGTGTGGGATCTTACACTGTACGGCTGTAACCATGTGTGACACTACTCGCCAGCCTTTCTTGAAACTCTTTTCTTGCTTCCCAGTACATTCTGATTCTTGGTTCTCTTTAGTGATCTTAGCATTGCATTTCAGTGTCCTCTGTAGATTCCTGGCACTCTTATTTCTTTCTTGACTTGAAATACCATCTGCATGTGGTTCATCTCATATTCTTGCTTCTGAGTTCCATCTCAGTTCCATGAAGCCATCCACCTGTATGTGCCACTTAAACAGAATTATTCTTACTTACCCTTTCCCTTTTTTCACCCCTGCTCTTCTCTGTGGCTTTTCATTGAATTAATGGTATTGATTTCAAATACTAGTTATTAACTTTGGGAAGCATCCTAAATGCCTCCCTCTCCATCCCCATAGTACATTCTGACAACCGCACTGTTGGATTAGCCTTTTCTGTAGCCATATCTTCTACTTCATCTTAGCTACCACTGTCTTTCAAGCTTTATTATGTTTCTTAGTTGATCTTTCTTCTTACCCATGATTATTGTCTCTGCCCTCCTCTTCCACCAATCCTATGAATACTACCTATTGTTGTAAAGATGCATTTCAAACAGAAATCCCTCCTTTCTCAAAAATATCCTGTCATATTGTGCAATGCAGCTCACACTTTACTAAATCTACTCTTCCCTTGTTTTGTTCTACCATGCGTTGTCTTAGTGTCTTCATAGGTGAGATTTATCCTGCCTCAAATGATTTCCCTTTTCTCTCTCTCTCTCTCTCTCTCTCTCTCTCTCTCTCTCTCTCTCTCTCTCTCTCTCTCTTTTCTTTTTGCAAAAACCTATTCAGTTTTCAGATCTAGCTCAAAAGTTACTTCCTGTGTAATTCCTTCAATTTGTTTGTTTTAAATGTGTGCTAAATGTATGCTTCATCAATTGTCCCTACAATAGTTAGGTTGGATTGTTTTGCAGGGACTTTGGAATCGACTCAGTTCTGGCATTAACCAGATACTAACAAATGGCACTAAGTGTCTATTTATTAATCTCTTGATTTCTTACATTGTTCTCGTGTAAAGCAAATATCAGAGGACCTCTCCTGAGATTTACATTATCTAAGTAAAGTATTAAGTAAAGTGACTGATACACAGTAGATATTAGCAACCATATGCTTTACCTGTGACCATTATAATTGACATCTCCACTCAGCAGAAAATGAACGAATACCCCAAGGACGCATGGGTCTCTCTCAACATATAACATCTTCAGCTTATGAAATAAACATTGAGTAAATGTTTGTTAAATCCAGATCCTTCTCAAATAGGATGCTCTGTCTTAGTGTTTGTTTATTGATCTCTAGGAAAACAACATTCCTCTGCCCTTTAGATGGCACAGTTATATATAGCATAGTTGTATAATATGCACCTTTTGACTATCTTTACCCAAATTCACTCCTATTTTGCTTCTTTTTTCCCCCTTTGCTTTCTTTCTTTATTTTATTTATTTATTCATTCATTCAGATAGGGTCTTCCTTTGTTGCTTGGGCTGGCCTTAAACTCCTGTGCTGAGGTGATGCACCTGCCTCAGCATCCTGAGTAGTTGAGACTACAAATGCATGAGTCAAGTTTCTTTCATTTCTTTTAATAGAGGAGTTACTTATATTTTCTGTATTTCTATGCCTCTCTCATCAATTCCATTGTACTCACCTTCTTCTATCTCTCCCTCACTCCCTTTATCTATCTATCTCTCTCTCTCTCTCTCTCTCTCTCTCTCTCTCTCTCTCTCTCTCTCCCCCCCTCATAATTATTTTTGGGAATTTAACCCCAGACCCTTGAATTTGCTGGGCAAGCCCTCTACCATTAAGCCATAACCCTCTCCCTTCTTTGTACTTATTTTTATCAGAGTCATAACAATGTGTTTTTATTCCTTTCCTATTTCGATTTATATTAAATTTATTGGACATATTCTGTGTATTAGTGTACAGGTATTTTAGTAAAAAAGATTCTCTTACCTATGTTTCCTAGTTGCTGCAATGTTTTGCCCAGGATATTTATACTTCTTGAGGTATACTATTTAATCTACAGCTATCTTAAATTGCAAACTAATTCAACCATGTCACCAGCTCACCTCCTGGAGATGTATTTTGAGACACATTTCCAAAGAACTATAACGGGGATGAACAAATTCAATTTTTGTTTGAAAAATTCCACAGAGAATTTCTCCTTTAAGATAAGTTCATTCCATAGTTTACTTAGTATTTTCTCCAGATTTCAAAATCTGTGACTTATTGACAAGGTGCTATTGGAAAGTTAGTGTTTTTTTTTTTATTGTTGTTGTTGTTGTTTATTTGTTTTAGGAATTCTTGTGTCAAAGTATTGTTTTATTACATCTTTCCATAAAAAAGTGTTATTTAGATGTGACTCTCAAAAATCACAGTAGTGGGAAAGCAGGATTCTGTTATAGGATTTTCTCATAAAATCTATATATGTCCATAGAAGAAAGAGTACCCATCCTAAAATTTTATTACAGGGCCTGAGGGTATATTTTAATAGCTTATCACCTTCTTAGCATTTGCAAGTTCCTAGGTTCAATCCTGACAAACAGAAAATAAACAAAATTAAATAAAATGCTACTGCTGATATATATTTATGTATTTCAGTACCTAAAGCAACAGCTCTTAGACCGAGGTCCATAGATGAACTTGAAATTATAATATCTGTCAACTTTATGATGTTGTAAGGAAACATTTTATAAATACACATATTGATACTTAATAATGCTATCAAATGTCTTCTTGATCTAAAAATTTTTATAAGTCAGTGATGCAACAAATAAAGGATGCTAGAAAATACTGTGACAATGATTTGTTAAATTCTGGGCTTTAGATCAGGCCTAGTGACACATACCTGTAATCCCAGCCACTTAGCAGGCCAAGCCATGAGGATCCCAAATTCAAGGCCAGACTTAGCAATTTAGCAAGACACTCAGCAACTTAACAAGACTATGGTTTTTTTTTTTTAAGTAAACACAAATGCCTGACTATGTGACTCAATGGTAGGGTGCTCCTGGCTTCCAGCCCCAGTTTCCCCCACCCACTGTGCCCACAGCCATGAAAAATTCTGCTTCTGAAAAGTGGTAATAGGAATTATCTTGAATTTGTAATGAAAGTTTACAGTAAACCTGATCTGTTGGAAGAGGCCACACAGCAGGAAGGGGTATGTTTCACTTAGAGAATAACTCTTTCATCAGCAGTGCAGTTGTTAACTTGTTTTAGTACCACTGAAAGCAGACCCTTTAAATCAGTGCCCATGGGAATCAGGCTAGCAGCTTAACTACAGTTAAATTTTTCAGTTCAAGGATGCTTCATTGCACCACCCTACAGCAAGGTGAATTTGGCTTCCTTGCAAAACTACAGGAAGATTCTCATGGATTAAGTTGCCAGATGTGTGTCAGTGATAATTACTAAGAAAGAAAACAGAACCTGCTTGGGTGAAATTATGGGAGAGATGACAGAGAGCACAACAAAAGCTTAAGTACATTAACCTCTGGTCAAATTTGGACTCACCTCCAACATTGTGGCCACCTAATTTTCAAATGTTGAAATTCCAAGACCCTCCTCTCCCCTGTCACCCCATCCTCTAAGAACACAAACCTCACCACATTCTTGGAGAAAAACCATATGGCTCAGGAAACATTGTCCTGATTTAGATAGCAAAACAAATTCTTTTCTGGAATGTGACCCCACTAGGTTTCTAACTTCTAAGATTTCTGATGTGATATTAGAATTTGGATAAAGTATTAAAATTTGTTGTCATTTGTTTCACAAAGTACACACATTTCCTTAAAATCACTCAAAAGTGAAAATTTCATGTTCTATTTAATTTTTGACATATGATGCATATGTGAGAACAGAAAGATGAATCTGTCTTGATAGTCTATTTGTGAAAGCAAATTTCACAAAAATATCTTGATTAGTTTTCTATTGATAAAGTATTTCCTAATGTCAACTCTTGGTATTATTTACCGTCACCTTTTATAAACTTAGAATCATACCATTAATACTTCTCTGCTTTTTGCTATTAATATTGTATGATAAATCTTTTCGTCCTGTCATTAAATTTGCATGATTTAATTGAATAGCTTCATAATACTCCAATGTTTGGGTCATTCATTTATATCTTTCTGTTAAAATTTTTATTTATAACTTTTTGTTATTAAATAAATATCTTCAAATCTGCTGGTGAGTTGATTCCCATGATACCTATGATGATGGCTGACTAATACTTAAAATTCATTACAAATAAGTTAGGACAAAGTATGTGGGTGCTCTTTGTTGGTAGTAATGATATAAACAGCAAACATTTTGGGAAGGGTAGCCCTTGTTTTACCTGCCATTTCAGTCCAGGCTATTCTTCAAGTTAAAAAGACTTTTTCCAACAGCTTGAATTGTGTATGATGTGAGGATTTTACCAAGGAGATAAACATTATTGTTTTCTCTTTTTGGAAGGTCTCCACTGCGCCAGAATTATATCTACATTGAAAGTTAAATGTGAACTAAATTTCTAATCAATTCGTAATCCACACTCTTGCCTTGTATATTATAATGTTATTCTGAATAAAAGATTTTTCTTTTTGTCTATCTGAAAATGCTTTAATTCAAGTGTGGAGTCTGTTAAGTTTAAGGTTTATTTTGTTGTCGTTTAGCTCAATAATTTTCATTATTATTTTTTTAAAATCAAGTTAAGTGACTTTAGCCTATTTGTGAAGAGTGGTGATATGGGTCACCTTTGTCATGTTGACATTTGCCAATCTTTCAGGAGTAAAATTACCTACATTTTCCTTACAATTGATTGAAGATTTTTTTCTCCTTTTATGTAATTTAAGGGATTATTTCAGAATGTTTGTAGTTTTTACAGCAGTGGAGAGACCTAAACCAGCCAGTACTATTAAAAACCCACTACATAAACTTTAAAGTAACTTCATAGTTTTTAAACTATGAAGAATGGTAAATCCTCAAAGAGAATGAGGACAATAATGGTTTAATCCCCAATAAGACACAGATGCTAGCTGTGAATGATTCCCTTCATAAATCTTAGTAATTTTTCCTTCATTCATTGTAATGGTTTATGTTTTTTTCAGTGTTGCTTTAAAAAAACCAAGGCCTCATGCTTAGAAGGCAACCACCCTATTACTGAGCTACCTCCCCAGCCCAACACATTATTGTTGTTGTTATTTTGATACCAGGAATTGAACTCTTAACCTTGAGCCACATCCCGAGCCCTTTTTATTTTTTATTTTGAGACAGGTTCTCACTAATTTGCTTAGGGCCTCGATAAGTTGCTGAGGCTGGCTTTGAACTCATGATCCTCCTGCCTCAGCCTTCCAAGTTGCTGGGGTTACAGGAGTCTACCACCACAACTGGTGTAATGCATTATTTTTTTTAATGCTGAAGAAATTTTAGTATTTTGCACAAGAAGCAGTGAGAAATAAAACTGTTTTATGACTTTGCACATTTATATTATTTCACTCATAGCAGATGAGCACACAAACGCATATGCAAGTGCACATACACTCTCTCACACACAATATATATAAACACACATAGGTGTGCACTGTATCAAAATGTAACCCACGGTAAAGAGTTTAGAAAAAAGGAATACTTTATAGAATATTGTTTTCTAAAAGTGCTTAATACATTTTGGAACTGTGCCTGGTACTTTTTTTTTTTAAGAGAAAGAAAGAGAATTTTTTATTTATTGTTTTAGTTTTCGGCAGACACAACATCTTTGTTTGTATGTGGTGCTGAGGATCGAACCCGGCCGACTCGCATGCCAGGCGAGCGTGCTACTGCTTGAGCCACATCCCCAGCCCAGTGCCCGGTACTTGATGGATACCCAATGAATACCTGGTGCGAACTGGCTGAATAAATGAGAAAATGTATTAAAATATTAGTAAGCTAAAAATATAAGAGTTTAAAATTTTAAATGAACAAAATAAACAGATTGAATGCTCTGAAACATTCACATTTAGTGTTTCCTTGACAGAACTCTAGAATCTGTGTTTTATCCTTACATAATTCAATTTTTCCTTGAATCAAACACACAGATTATATCAAGTGTTGAAGATGTGCTTTGCATCCAAGATTTATGTATTTGGTATTCTTCATGGTGTTGTCTCCCACTCAACCACCATTCTTTCCTGTACAATGTTTATATCACAACTTACATTCTGCAGGCACCTCCTAAGACATAAAATCTATTTTAAAAAATTTGGATCCATTTAACTTCTTTTTTACTTCAGTGTTACAGGCTGGAAAAGAACACTTTCTAATTAGGAGCAACTAATATTTTTTCCACATGTAACAGTTCATTATTGTACATTACCATAGGGAGCTAAATCACAAATATTATATTTCTAAGAAAATTTCCTTTTCCCCTTTGTACCTAAATGAGAACTGGGATTGCTTTATTTCCCTTGAGAAAGTTTGAAAGCCAGAAAGATCCTCTGCTAAATAGTTTCCGACTCTGAAATTTTTCACGTTTTAATCTGCCTCTTTATTGTACTTTCATGAATAACTTGAGCTCCCTGTCTTGCTCACCTCTGTTTGATGGCTACTGGTTTCCATAAAACTGGCTTCTACCATATCTATACCACTGACTCATTGTGGAAAGACTGAGAATAATTTCATGCAGTAATTTTGGCAGTCCAAGAATTCACCCTTCTAACAAAATTTAGAGGCATCGTGAAACGTAATGTAGCCAATAGTTTATAGTTCGAACTCTAGTGTCACAGAGACTATGATCTAAATCCCTGCTACATCACTAATCAGCCTTGATACCCTGGGAAAGCCACTGAACTTCGATAAATCTGAGTCCTCAACTAAAAGAGAGAGGAATAAAATAACAATACCTACCTTATCAGATTGTTTAAAGGTTAAACAAGAAGATGGATGAGAAACATTTAGCTCAGCACCTAGAATAAATAGTCCATGCACTCAATAAACATGAGCTGTTTGCTATTTTGAAAATTAGCTGGACTCAAATTTCTACCTGTATTCTGATGCCTAATTTTGTATTTCCTTAGTGCATTATCCTTAAAATTTTGGGTTCTCATGACTGTTTGCTTAACTGCCTGCTCTCCAAACTGTCAGCTGCAGGTACTCTCATTGAGTACTTAGATCCTGGTGTTTAGGATACCAGTGTCTCTTCTCTATGATTCCTTAGATGTGATTTCTTCTGCCCACAAATGGTAAGGTACCATCACAAGCCAGCTTCCTATACCTAAAGTTTCTGTGGTTGATAAGATGATGTAAATTCATACCTGAGCTTTAATGTCAGAAAATTTTAGAAGCCTTTATTTAATCCTGGTTTATAATCAATTATATTTAAGTAGTCCTAAAGCTTATTGGTCACTCTGGAGGAAGACAAGCCACAGGGATGACTGGAGGGAGAAATGAGGCTTGACAACCCATAAGGTGTGGACATAAGTATATTTGTTGGTGGAGGAGAAGGTAGAAATAGATGAATACTCAAAAACTAGGGGAATGTTTCAAGACTACTGAATCACAGAGGGTCTGGCTGTGGGTTCTGGGACTGGGATGGGGATTTGTCAGAGCTGCAGGGCACAGGGATCCCTAGTACAACTAGGCATGCCATGGTTGGGTGTCCTGAGGATCTTTATATTCTAAGAACTCTTGAAAAATCAGTGATCTTAACGTTAGATCTCACTACTTTTCTAGGACTAAACATAGAAAGTTTTTGGATGAGAGATTTTATTAATGTTAAAAAAAACATGAAAAAGCCTTATGGATTAAAATTGAAAAAGAGCAGACTCCATGTTTTTAGATGAGACTTACAGGTTTGAATTAATTTGATCTTTCACTTATCTATGATGTGACAGTTCACAGTCTATATAAATCTATGTTCTCCTTTAACACCTTTTACAGTACTCATCTGTCCTCATGATGGTTTTTCCTACTGGATTAAGAATTTATTGAGGGCTGGGGATGTGGCTCAAGTGGTAGCATGCTCGCCTGGCATGCGTGTGGCCCGGGTTCGATCCTCAGCACCATATACAAAGATATTGTGTCTGCCGAAAACTAAAAAATAAATATTAAAATTCTCTCTCTCTCTCTCTCTCTCTCTCTCTCTCTCTCTCTCTCTCTTTAAAAAAATTTATTGAAAGGAATTACCAGGTCTTCTTTCCAGGTTTTGCTCCCCAGGGCCTGACAATAACACAAAGTTGGTAAATATTAAGTAAAGCTGAATTTATACTATAAGATTTACTCATTCTTAATATAGTCAACAGTTTACTTAAATCTATTGTTATGTCTTTTGAATACATTCCATTCCTATAGATTTGTTGAGTAAGTATGTTCAAAATAATAGGAAGCCTAAAATATTCTCGGTCAAAATCATAAAGTTAGGATTAAATTCAAGATCACGTCTTCTTAGTAAACCTTCATCAGAAGTCTGGAGCTCTAATAGCAACATCTCAAGATGGTTATTGTGCAGGTCTACAGTTACTTTTCTGAAACATGAAGAGTCCATTAAGTTTTGGAATCCTGAATATTTAAAATTTCAGTAAAGCAAAATGGGGGATATGCCCTAATTACTGCATTGAATCCCCCATAAGGCCTAGGCAACATTCCAGACTCAAGCACCTTAACTTTTATGTAGCAAAAAGTAAGAATAGGCACATAAGTAAATACATACATACATACTATGAATAACTTCATGTCAATTCAGATTATATATTTGTAAGCTAAGTTAAGTCGATTTTGTGGCCCAGTTAAAAGCCTTTTTAACTTCAGATTTTTTTTAAAAAAGTATTCAGGAATTGTAGATAAGGTTCTGTCATGTTATAATAACCTTTTTTTGCATACCTCTTCCTTGTTTTCAAATGTCTTTTTCCTGGAATTGATGTTTCTCCGTCTCAGGTTCAATATCTTTAAATAGAAATCATTTACAACATTCTCTTTATACTTCTGACATAAAGCTCAGAGATAATGCAACCTACCTTTGTGAATAATATTTCTTAAAAAGCCAATGTGATGCCCTTTTTATAGAAAGCAGAAATAAAAATGAAGAAATGTAAAATAAATTAATATATGTAAACAATATCTGTATGTTGGGGTTCTATCCCATTGGAAAATATAATGAAGTAGCCCAATATGTTTTTTGCACCTATGATTAGAATCATTGATTAGGCCAACTGTGAAAGCCAACTGATAAATGGTGCAGTATAAGCTCTGCCCTTCCTTAGAGTGTTGTTCCGGGCATGATTTTCAAGTTGCCATACAACTCTTGGTAAATATTCTTCAAAAAAGAAAAAAGAAAAGAAAAAAATATATCACACACATATATGTCATATACATACAAAATTTCTGTAGTACTCTTTCTAGAAAAAAAATGATATTTATTTATTTATTTATTTATTTTTAAAGAGAGTGAGAGAGGAGAGAGAGAATTTTTAATATTTATTTTTTAGTTCTCGGCGGACACAACATCTTTGTTGGTATGTGGTGCTGAGGATCGAACCCGGGCCGCACGCATGCCAGGTGAGCGTGCTACCGCTTGAGCCACATCGCCAGCCCCGAAAAAAAATGGTATTTATTAAATCAATTTAAAAATTACTTCACTTTCTTAAATTGATGTTAAAAAACAATTGCCAATTGTATATTAAGTGTATGATGATCCAAGACAGTCAGAAGCTGATTTCCCTCCTATGAGATTGGAGAGGTGGGACATTGGGAATCACATAAAAATTGAGGCTACTGTGCACCATGCAGGATTGCTCGGCCCCCATACTGCTGAACATTTCTCATTTTTGGCCCTCTCCACCAAATGTCAGCAATGTTGGCCTAATCATGTTGACAACAAAAACTGCTGCTACACATTTGCCAAATGTCCTCAGCTTCCCCTGAGAACCGCTGACCCATCTGCTGTATTTTGGTTGTTGAATGTCCTTTGAAGGCCCAAGTGTTAAGGGCTTGATCTCTCAGATGGCATGGTGAGGTGAAGGTGCTTTTAGGAGGTGAGACTTATGAGAGGTCCTTTTGTCATTGGAGGTGACTTACCCATCCTCTTTTTCTCTCCTTCCATGGCTCAACATGGGGCTATTCACTCTAACACAAACTCTTATCTCCTTTACCAAAGGCACTAATCAATGGAACCACCCGATCTTGTACTTGAACTTTCAGAACCATGAGCCAAAATAAAGCTCTATTTACTTCGTAAGTATCCTGTGTCAGGTATTTCATTATAGAAATGCAAAGGTGACAAATACTCCATCTAAAACTCACAACCACCCAGGGAAGCTTACTTTTTGCTACAAGTTTGTAAATGTGGTAATTGAGGAATAGAGATAGTCATGAAATAAATTATCATTATCTATTAATTAGTGTCCAAGGTGGATTCTACCTCACATAGACATTTTAGCTTTTGTCCGTCTATATTTTCACACAACAACCTAATGCTTATGAATCTATGATATTACTCACTTTTCCTTCTCATTTTTACAAGTGTATGAAATAATTCTACAACCTTGTCCATTCTATCCCCTTCCTGAAAATACTCAATTTTATTGCCTAATGCAAAAATTTTGGTAGGGGGAATTTGGTTCCTGATTGTTAGATTCTAGAAGAACTACATTCAATTGTGTTTTTGAGAATTCAGCCTCATCTTGTAGCTGTACTACATTCTATTTGAATATAAATGACTATGTGATTGCCTTGCCCCCTAAAAGAAAGCCAGGCATCCAAACACTAGGTGGTGGCATTCATTATCTCCTGTATAACAAATTACCACAGAACTTAGAAACTTCCAATAACGAACACTGATTTCAGAAAATTTCTGAGGCTCCAAAACTGGGGACTGGCTTAGGCAGGTGGTTTCAGCACACGGACTCTCATCTTAGAGTTTCAGGCAGGACATCAGCCTGGGCCTTATCATCTAGAAGCATGAGTCAGGCTGGACAATTCACTTCTAAACTCATTCTTCTGTTGCTGGCAGGAGCCCACAGTTTCACGCTGATTGTTGGCCAGAGTTCTCAGCACACAGGCCTCTCCTGATTATGATATGATAGCTGGCTTCCCCAGAGGAAAGAGTATGTCGGGGGGGGGGGCATTTTACTATTTATGACTAGCCTCCCAAGTCACAATCCATTATTTCTGCCTTATTATCTTCGTTGGATCACAGTCACCAATTCTAGCCTACACTTAGAGGAGAGAAAATAAGTCTCACTTTTTGAAGGAGGAAATAACAAAAGTTGTGACCATTTTTTTTATTGTTTTGTTTAAGAAAAGACATCCAAAAGGTCATTTCCATTTCAAGAATCTCTTCCGACATGTTTCAGTAAAAAAAAAATGAGTTCCACTCTGGATGCCTCATCCAGATTTCCTCAGACGCCTGTCTCTGGATTTATGCACCTGTTCTCCAGCTTCTGCTTTGGTGCCAAAGGATGGCACTCGCCATGTTGAGAGGCCTGCTGTTGGCCACTGGAGCGTTTCACGCATATGGAGAGCTAAACAGGGTGAAGTGTCCCCATGCCCCCAGACTGATGGATGGGGACACACACACACACACACACACACACACACACACCAGCAATCTGCAGTCAGTGACTGAGTGGTATAAAAGTTTTTTTTTTTTTTTTCCTTAAGCCCAGTCTCCTTATTCTGGAGCAGAATGAACCCTAGTATGTACTTCCTTTTCCAGAACCCTCGTGAGACCAGGCTCAATATCTGGGTATTCCTCTAAAATTGCCTCTTTGCTCCGTTTTTCCCATCATCCAGTTCTGCTTCCTTCTCTTCTTGACTGGTTTCTCCTGAGAGGTTGCCCACCATAAATTATTTTAAAACAGAAACCCTTGATTCAGTGACTAGTTTGTACTCATAGCATGTAATATTTTCTTTACCTGGACTTTGCAAAAATTGTTTAGTGTATATTGCAAAACTTTATAA
This sequence comes from Spermophilus citellus, assembly GCF_964194105.1. NCBI lineage: Eukaryota > Metazoa > Chordata > Mammalia > Rodentia > Sciuridae > Spermophilus > Spermophilus citellus. The sequence continues at coordinate 124,042,012 of NC_138189.1, forward strand.
AATCTCAAGCTAGCTCAAGTGAAGGGGAGGAATTATAAACAACATATAATGTTATAGAAATTTGTTGAAAATATTTAATATAGCTTAGACTCAAAAAAGGAAAGAAAATTCATTTATTTCTCCTATGCTCCCCCTCCCTACCCCACTATGAGTCAGCCTCCTTATATCAGAAAAAAACTTCAGCAATTGATCTTTTTAGGATTGGCTAACTTCACTTATCTTCTCCAACACCATCCATTTACCTGCAAATGCCATGATTGTATTCTCCTTTATTGCTGAGTAAAATTCCATTGTGTATATATGCAACTTTTTTTTTTATCCATTCATCCACTGAAGGGCTTCTAGGTTAGCTCTACAGTTTAGCTATTGTGAATCATGCTGCTATAAACATTGATGTGGCTGTGTCCCTGTAGTATGCTGTTAAGTCTTTTGGGTATAGATCGAGGAGAGGGATAGCTGGGTCAAATGGTGGCTCCATTCCCAGTTTTACAAGGAATCTCCATACTGCTTTCCATATTGGCTGCACCAATTTGCAGTCCCACCAGCAGTGTATGAATGTACCTTTAAGGATGGTGCAATGTGATAGACATCATTATCTAAAGTGCATGTATGAAGACACAAATTGGTGTCAACATACTTTATATACAACCAGAGATATGAAAAATTGTGCTGTATAAGTGTAATAAGAATTGTAATGCATTCCACTGTCATTTATTTTTTTTAAAAAAATCAATAAAAAAAAAGGAAAGAGACTTTCCATCCCTTGGGTATGTATGACCATTCCCATCACTGAGGCTTTATGGCTGTATTCTAAAATTACTGTCAATTTATTTATCTTAAACAGGATCTTATATATCTGTCCCTTTGCCTCTCTATATTTTTATGAGTTCTTCATTTCATTACTCATCAACTCCTTATTACTTGCCTTTGTTCCTCTTTTAAGTTTTCAAGACACAAAAGTCCTGGTAAGGCTAAATACTACATAAAGACTAGGCCCCATCAACAATTTTAAAAAGTAGACTAATTGGATGTCCCAGAACAGGTTCCAGAAAACAAATGCTAAGACAAGGATTTATCTAAAAGCAGTTTATTGGCATGTGTTCTTGGGACAAACTACTCTATAGAAGAAAAGGGAGCAGGACTGAAACAGAAGGAGATGTTATGCTCTAAAATGGTTACAGTAAATGCCTTGAGGATCTATAAGGTGTGTTCCCAGTTGTCCTGAGTTGGGAACCAGGGGCTGAGGCTTTGCTGTCCTGTATTGTATCATCATTCTGTGACATCAAGGGGGTGTAATCATGGAAAGAGCAATTAAGCACAATCACAGGGAAAATACTCATGGGCAAGCTCTCAGTCACCATCCTCTCAGCTGAGTTGGGCCTCTGAGCTGAGGAAATGGATCAGGGTACCACAGCATCCACCAATATAGATTTAAATTGGATACCCTTCCCTAGTCCACCCTGAATGGAGTGATTTCATGGCCTGCTGCCCACTCAGCAATTTGCGTGTGTATTGCAATCTCAGAAGGACGTTTGGACAGGATGGATCTCCTAAAAGAGTCAGAGTAGGAAGAAAAAGAAACTATGGCTAATAAAATTAGTGATGGGTCTAGTGGAGAATCAGAAAATGGTTTAGGTGATTCAACTTAATTTTGTAATATGCTTCAAAAGTCATTACATGCATACAATAGAGTTAACCTTATGTGAAGTTCTGCAATTATGTGCAAAATCAGCTTTATACATTAATCATATGATAATAGCACACTTGAGCTAAAACCACCTAAGTCAAAGCTTGCTTTCCTGAGCTGAGATGAAAAATCTTTAGTCTTCAATTTAAAATAGTCCCTTTGGTTCTTGCCCCTTTAAAACACACTAATGCTTATGTTTGCTCCTTTAAAAAGGTAAAGCTAAATATTTGCTTAAAGTACATTATAATTCCCTTTGCCATCATTTTAAGATGGCACTTAAAGAAGTAAGTGCAACATTCCTTCTAGTAGAAAAGCCATGAACAAGAATCACTGTGTAAACATTTTGCTCTATGGTATTAGCATTAACGTATCATGGCTGTGAAAACAACACTCAATCATAGTGCCAGAGTTTTGGGCACTGTCTTAAATATGGCAGCTGAGTTTAAACTATAGTAAACACAAAAGAATTCCCTTGAAAGATGTCTGGGGAAGAGCAATTTCAATGTATTTGCCTTCTTTATTCTCCTTACCCTTTAGCAAAAGAAGAATAACAAGTTTACGGAAACACTTCCTCATGCATATCCAAAGTGGTCCACGTGTACTTTGATTCATGGGGCCAACTAGTATTCTGCGATCTTACAAAGGCACTGCCTCCCTTGAGGGAGTTAACTTGCATACCAAAGAATTCTTTTTGATCAGCTTAGTTAAAAAGGAATGAATGAAAATGTATTAGATTTTGCACTAACTCTCTGCAATGACAAAAAGATTTATTTCTATTCTCTGCTTTCCTCATTACAATTTTCCCTTTTGTGGCTAGCTGAGTAGTGACTGTCAACAATTTTAAAAATTGTATTTGACTCTGATACTTAATTTTTAAAAATTTTTAGTATTAAAGTTGGACACAATAATTTTATTTTATTCACTTATTTTTATGTGATGCTGAGGATTGAACCCAATGCCTCACGTGTGCTAGGTGAGTGCTCTACAGCTGAGCCACAACCCCAGCCCCATGATACTTATTTTTAATTGAATTTAAGTTATTAGAGAGTTACAAAAAATTTTCAAGGGGAAAGGTATTTGAAGTAGTTTTCCCTTTGCATCCATGATTGATTATTTGATTGTTTCTTTATTCATTTATTTATTGTTTCAGATGAATATTATCCTGATCATCTCTACTTTAAACATATTAGGTAACTTGGCAAACTAGTACATGTGTTGGTGAATTAGTTTCAAAGAATGTTTCCAACCCATAATATTCCTTGTTAAATTTTCTATTTTCTATTAAGGTGATTTTCATGTTCCTTTTTAAAAACAATATTGAGCACTACTAACAATGAAAAAGGTAAAGAAATTAAAATGAAGTTTTAACTACTTCAATCATGAATTATTGTCTTCCTCTCTGCATTTCTTGCATCCCCCTTCTTACCTTCTTTTTTCCTTCTTTCTGTCTTCCTTACTAAAGCAATCAATTCACCCTTCAGAAGACTTTGTTGTCTGTGCTTGAAGTCATTGCTCCAGTGCAAAGAGGGTTGGAACCATACTTGGTTGGAAGACATATCCCTGTGTGATATATGTAGTATTTTACCATAGTTATTTGTCATAGTGAACATCTGTTATTTATATTGAAGAATCATTTTTTCCTTCTTTCTGCTAATACCCTCAATTTAATTTCAGGAACATCCTTCCCTCATCTAAGTCTTAAGGCTTATCTGGGAATAATTCCACTTCCAGAACCAAAAATGGGCCCTGTGTGTTCTATTTCTCCAACATCAGTAATTGACATGTAACCAGATTGAAAATGAAGGCAACACAGAAAGAGGGCTTAGTAATGAATGTTGGTGGTATTGCTCAAAAACTGAATCAGGTCAAATTTTTTCCTGGAGCCAGAAGTTTCCAGGGACTTTTTTTCACCTTTCCTCTGTCACAATGTCAGGTAACATAAGAGACCATTGCTTATCCATCAGCACACTACATCAGAAGGATAAAAATAGCAAAGACAGTATGGAGAGGACATGTGTACCCTTCCTCCAGCTTTCTCCAGTGATTACATCTTACCTAATTATGGTTTCATATCAAACCCGGAAACTGACATTGACACAATATGTGTGTACAGGTCTATGCCATTTTATTACATATGGAAATTTATGTAACTGCCATGGCAGTCAATAAAAAAACTACTCATCACCCTCAAAATCTGTTTGCTACTCTTTTATAACAACTTCCATCATCCTCAATCCTAAATAATACCTAATTTGTTTTCATCTCTGTAGTTCTGACATTTGGAAACCTATAATATTTTTGAATTTATCTCTTTAAATAGGTTTTTTGTAATTGCTTCAAGTTTTTGTTCTATAATTTTAGATATACATAACACACATAGCTACTGATATAGATATCTTCCCAGTTCAACTGTAGAAACTTCCTGCCTTTATGTTCTTTTAGCTTCCCCCATATATAATACAACTTTTTCTATACCCATTGAGAACCACATTAGACTGTGTTTAAAATATTGTTTCAACCAGCAAAAAATTTGGAAAACTCAAAGAGAATAAAAATGTATGGTACTTTCCCATATAATTTTTGCTCTTTAGTTCTTCCTATTGTTCCAAGATTACTTCTTTTATCCTTCTATTTCTATTTATAGAATTCCCAGTAGGCTTTCTATTACAGTATACCTGCTGGTGATAGTTTTAATTTAAATTCTTCATTTTCCATCATTTGAAAATGCCATTTTGAAATAAAAATTTCACTGGATTTAAAATCCTACAAAGAAGTGGTTTTTTTTTTCTTTTCACACCTAAAACATGTTGTGCCACTTTCTTCTGGTTTTCATCTTTTATATGAGAAGTCTGCTGTCTTTCAAATCATTTTTGCTTTATAGGTAAAGTATAATCTTTCTGACAGCTTGAATGTTTTATTTTTGGTATTATTCTTTAGAAGTTTGACTATGATATGTATTGACATAGGTTTCTTTGCATTAATTTTGTTTGGTATTTGCTTACAACTTCTTGAATCTGTAAGCTTATGTCTTTCCTCAAATTTGGGACGATTTTAATCATTGTTTATTTGAATACTTGTCAGCCCATCCTCTTTCTCCTCTTCTTCTAGAGTTCAGAAAACAAAACTTTTAGACTTTTTGATATGATGTCACATGTTATATATATAAGGTTATATGTATTAGGTTATATATTTAGCTTCTTTTTAGTCTTTTTTATCTCTGTTGCTCAGATTCTGTTGATTTCAATGTTCTAGTGAGGGTTAACTTCAATGTGGCTCATATATCTTTCGTTTCTTTGCAAAACTCTCTGCATTTTATTTGTTTCAATCATATTTGTCATTGCTGTGGAAGTGCTTTTAATGATGGCTGCTTGAGAACCTTGCCAGAAAATACTAACATCTATGGCATCACAGTGTTGGTATCTCTGGGTTGTTTATTCCTCATTAAATTTGAGATCTTCTGGATTCTTTGTAAAATGAGTAATCAAATCTGGAAATTTTTTGACATTATGTTGTGAAACTCTGGAGCTTATTTAAATCATATGTTTTAGTAGGATTATTTTGAGTGTGTGGGGGGATGCCAGGGATTGAACTGAGGCACACTCCACCACTGAGCCACATCCCCAGCCCTATTTTGTATTTTATTTAGAGACAGGATCTTCACTGAGTTGCTTAGTGCCTCACTATTGCTGAGGCTGGCTTTGAACTTGCAATCCTCCTGCCTCAGCCACTGGAGCCACTGAAATTACAGCCATGCACCACTGTGACTGGCTTTAGTGAGACTTTTTTGATACCTCTTTGATAGGGTTAAGAACATTGTGTCACAGCTGGGGGTAAGTGTCCACACATTCCCCCTTGTCCTCCATTGACATCTGGGGAAGCTAAGGCTCTTCACTACTTAATATTGGGTGGAGGTGGGAGTGTAGATTTCATAGTAGACCACAGGGGAAACCACCTCAGTGTCTCAATACTTCTCCTTACATGGTCTCACATGGCACAGTGGTGGATGGTCCTCTTATTGATGAATTCTGGTTAAAGCACTGACTCTTCACCATGCCTCTTATAAACCAACCTAGTGAGTTGGAGGAGATGTGCATTAGTACTTTTGTGTGGATGAGGGGGTTCAAGTTCCCTAGTTGTCTTATCTGATGCCACCCAAGCAGGGAGAGTATCTTGTAGTGAGGGTGGAAATTTAAGCTCTCCATTTGAACCTTACGGACACAAATGCAGTTTTTCACTTATAATATTGGGCTGAAGTAGAGTGATTAAGTTCTAAAAATTGTCCATCTTCTAAGCTTACTTTTTCCCAGTCTTTTGATGAGAGCCCAAAGTGCTTTCTTTGGGCTTCCCCTCAACCCCATCTATTGGCATTTCTAAGCCATCTGCTTCTCCAGTACCATATATTTCATTTTAGGAAAGAGGTAAAAGGAAAATAGGCAAACAAACAAAAAATCCAGTTCCCTCACCACTGGGTTTCAGATTACACAGGCCCTATCAGTGTACCTTTTTCTTTTCAAGTTTCAAAATACTTGTATATTTGTTTAAATGTAACATGAGGGATTTACCTGTATTTGGTGAGAGGAATAGGCGAAAATTTATGTTCTCTATCTTACCAGAAGGAAAAGAGTAGAGTAATTTTTTAAAATAAAAACACTGGTAATTTACCTTAACTATTTAATCATATTACTTTAATATTACTTCTTATTTTATGTCTATTACTGTTAAAATTTGAATAGTTGCCAAATATTTGCTATAATTTATGGAATCATTAGATCATTCAGTCAAAGCATTTAATGGCCTTAATGCTGTGTAATAGTTATTTTTAACATGAGTGAGAAAAATTTGATGGTTCCTTTTGACACATCAGTGTTTGTTGTAGTGTTTGACTCTGTTTTAAATTCTCTAACAATTTACTAGTAGTGATTTAAAGAAGTCTATCTTCACTTCATCCCAGAGAAAGCTGACAGTCTAGAAAAATAGTTTCTAATTCGCAATCTCACAGCTCATCCAGAATTCTTTCCTTTGGTACAGTTTAATTCATTTTTAGAAGTGATGATTTTGCCTATGTTGTAACTCTTTGAATGTACCACTTTTATTATTCTTCAATTACCCTCCATTGTGCTTATATGGTATCCCAATTATGTCTAAATAAGCCTTACAAATGGAGCATATAAAGTGAAGTATTTCAATAATTAGGTTCTAGCCATGCCAAGAATAAGTTGGCACTGACATGATTTGTGTGACATTAGCATTTAGACAACCTGGATTATGAGATGCAGAATGATTTAAGGAACAAATGGAAAGACTTGCAATAGTATTAACCTGTCTTTGGAGGAACGGCCTTCCTACTTCTTTCATTCCATTGTTTCTACTATTTGTGTTGGCTTCCATGGAGCAAGTTGTATTTTATTTTATTTTTTACTACCAAAGTAGAGTACTCTTTGTGGTAAGCTGAGACTTTTAATTTTCTAGCAATTTGTATCTGCTTCCTTTTATTAATGTTACAATAAACTGTTCACCAGAGACTAAGCTCCCAGAAGTTCTCCTAATAAAGCGCACACATGGAAAAAGAAAGAAATGCACCATATTTGGTGGAAGTGGTGGAGGTGAGAGCAAATCCAACCATTTGTATCCAGAGAACTATTTTAATAGGAAACTCAATTTACTTTGTATAATATTCCAGTAAAATAGGGTTTCCAATCCTTTAGCAGATTAGTAGAATGTCTTAATTAAATATTACCTGTTACTTATTTAAATAGGTAATGGTGGTCCATGATAGAAGAGGCATTGTATTATGCTCTGTGTGGGATAGAGATAGAAAGACGAAGAAGAAAAACAAATCTATATTTTCTTCAAGCTTTCAAGAAAAGCTTACAGTTTCAAGAAGCAAGATAACCACTCATAACAACAATGATCAAGCAGTCTTGATGTTATGTAATGTTGCCCATGTGCTGTATGAAACAGTGAGGTAAGATTTTTTAGTGGGAACTGAATTGAGTGGGAGGCTCAGGTGGCAGAGGGAATGAACCCAGCAGATATGATGTGAGCAAGATAGAAGAAGTGATGGCACTGGGTGCAGTGGGGCACACCTGAGTTTCAGAGACTGAGGAGCCTGAGGCAGGAGGATTGCAAGTTTGAGGCCAGCCTCTGTAGCTTAGAGAGACCCTGTTTTAAAAAAAAAAGAATATAAAAGGACTCAGGATATAGCTCAGTGGTATAGTTTTTCTGGGCTCAATCCCCAATAACAAAACAACAACAAAAGGTAAAGCAAAAAACAAAGCATTTATAGACTTTAAAACTAGACTAGAAAGAGAAAAGGGCCCTATGGGAGAAATGTAATCAAGAAGGAAGAAGCTCTTCAAGAGATGTTTTGTGGAGAGGCAACAGGATTGGAAAAGTGGTTTGGAGTTGAATTGCATAATTTCATAGCTTTGAAATTGGGTAAAGAAATTTCTGCACTATCACAAGACCAAGAGAACTCTTGAGATGTTCACATAAAAGGCAACTATATGAACAATGGGCTATTTTAGGAGATTACATTTTTTAGAAAGATTATTTTACATGATGATAAAGTGAGACACAAAAGGCAGAGGGGCTTGTTCAAGATCAATATGACAAAATCGGTTTTGAGTTCATCTGGTCTATTGACCACAGTAGGAATAAAAGAAAAAAAAAACAATGAAAGAAAAGCTGAAAATCTTGGTTCCTGATGATATACATGTGGAAAAGGTGGAAGGAGTAGAGGAATGGTTAGGAATCAGGAATAATCAAAAAGAACTCTTAGCTTCACTTGTTTGTATTGTTGGAAGTCAATCTGTAAACTTAAAATTGATGAGAAAATAGACGTATTTTTATAAAACATATTCAATAAGCTGTTAATGGAAAGAACTAGGCAAAAAAAAAAAACTGCATGTAAAAGAGTAGAAGCCAGTGAATATGTTTGCCTGTTAAACAGAGGAGGTCAAATGAATTAGAGAGGAGAGAGTTGTTAAATATAATTAATTCACGGTTCCCAGTATGCAGTATCTAGGGAGGAGGAGGAAATGGAAGGAAGCACAATCACTCCCCTGGTGGTATAGTTTTTCTGGGCTCAATCCCCAATAACAAAACAACAACAAAAGGTAAAGCAAAAAAACAAAGCATTTATAGACAAAAAAACAAAGCATTTAAGGTAGCATGGATAAGAGAGAGCAGGGACACCAACTGAAAAGTAGCAGCTTAACCTGTTTCCTTCTGCTATAGGACATGTGCTGAGAGGCAGATTTAGGATCTGAGGTCAGTTACTTCCCTACTAGTTATATTACGTTAGGCAGTGTGCTTACCTTTCCAAATTTCAGAATACTAGTATCATCTATATGTTGGTTATTGTAAAGAATAAATAAGATAAATGACCTAAAGCCTTAGCGAAATACCTGGCAATTTGCAATCCAATAAATGATCATATTTTTTTAATTGTTATCTTGGGTATCTTATCTTCTGGAGATGTACTTATGCATTTCTCTGTTCAAAAGAGTATATAGTTCCTTTCCTTTGCTCGCATGGCTCTTCTGAGGGAGTTGATATCCAGACACCATTTGCCTTTTAATAAGGATCTTTAAGTCAAGGGGAAAAAATGGAGAAGAAAAGAAGGTGGCTTTTCTGCTCCTCAAATAAAATCACACAAATGAACATATATTATGTATATCTTTGAATAAGCTGATTACTTTCTGGACCAATTGTAATACTTTGGATTTGAAAAGTCTCCCTAAGCCCATGTGTCTTGGTCCCCAAACTGTGGTGCTATTGTGAAGGGGTAAACCTTTAGGAGGTGGGGTCTAGTGGGAAGAAGTTAGGTCATTGGGAGTTGTACCCTTAAAGGGGATATTGGGATCTTGACTACTTCCCCCCCCCCCACTCTCTCTTTTGCTTCCCAGCCACCACCAGGTGAGCAGAACTCTTCTACCATAAGTTTCTGTCCTGTGCCACCAGGGGTCCAAAGCATTAAGTCCAAGTGACCATGGACGGAACCTTCTGAAACCATGAGTCAAAATAAATGTTTTCTCCAATTAAGTTGATTGCTTAGGATATTTTGTCACAATAATAGAAAGTTGACTGACATGCCATGTTTTAATAGGATTTATGAAATCTTTCCTAATTAGTCTCATCTAATTAGACATTTATAATAACAGGTTTAGCTTCAAATAGTTTCTAAATCCCTTAAAGTCACATACTGCTTGTTAGTTGAGTTTCAGGACAGCATGGGAATAAATTGTAATGTTGGGGTACAGAGCAGAAGAACTGTCACGTCTCTTGTTATTCCTGGCTTGCAGTCCTGCAGAAGCATGCTTTCAGAAGTGTAAAACTGTGGAATGTGCCTATGTTATGCTGGTAGAATTCTCTGGAAGATTATTCTTTTACAAAAGGAATGATTACATCAGAGAATGATTTCTAAATTTGGTGTTTTCTGGGTTCTGAGTTAGGATTAAATCCACTTCAGAGATTACTTATGAGGAAATACTTACCAAAATTGGTGAATATATTTTGAATGTAATCCCTAAGCACTTTTTTATTTTATTTTAAAATTTTGTATGTATTTTTTCTAAGATGGCAGATATATAATAGTTGATCTTTTTCATAATGTGGAACTTCAAACCATTTTTCTAATTTGTAAAATAAAGATTCTGGACAAGACTTTAAAAATGAAATAAGATTAGGTTAAAAGTATATTCTTTTAGGGCTCAAATAATTGATTATCTATTCATCTATGGCAGAGAATCTGAGCACAAGTATTCAGTAATTTCCATAAAAATGACAAAGATCTACTGAATATTGAATCAAAACTAAAAAATTGAGTTGTATATCTCCATGTTTCATTTCTTTTGCAGGAACTGGATTCAAGAGCCAGAAAAGTCTATAAATTATGATTTTTCCTAAAACAAATTAACCTGCTTCCCTGCATCTTGGGGCAGTGTTTTGCAATTAAGGCAAGTGAAAACAGAAAGGATTTGGCACAGTCACTACCTAGCACCATGTGAGGATGGTGTGTTTGATGAATGGGCAAACACCTGGTTCACATCAGTAAGTAGATCTGTAGTCATGACTGTCTCCATGATTCTGCAAATACAACAGGTTTAAACTCAAACATGGAACACCTCTTCTTCCTTAGTGATAACAGATCAGTTTTCATCAAAGAGAAGATTCGTATTTTGCATGGCAAGATGCTTCTCCCCTCATGCACAGGAAACCACATGCATTTCTTAGAATATTAATTTCTTGATTTGGCATCTTCTTGATTCCAAAATAAAATCATTCAGACTACTTTAACATCAAGGTTTGCCTTCCAAAAATCAACCTAGCTTATTCGTTTTCACAAGGAAGTCTTAACTATAAAACTAAAACATTTTTAATGCATTGTTTTTAAAGTTTGGCTCATTAAAACGCAATTATCTCTCTGATCAGTAGCTTCTTAAATTTAATAAATTTAAGTCTCTCTCCATTGGTTACATATTTGGATTGGAAGAGCATTGTAGGTCTGGTTCATGTGCTGTGGACTCTGAGGTAGAGATTAGGATCCAGAGAGTTTGTTAGGGAGTGTCTAGGGCTCAACACTGACTGGGGAGGGGAAGGAAGCACAGCTGGCAGGGGGATTTGACAAGCTCCTTTGCAATCTCAACAACACCTCAGCCAAGTCTGTGGAAGCTCTGATATGGGATGGCTCCTCAGAGAAGCTCCAGATTGAGATGATTCTGGTGTCAGGTTGATGTTTTCTTGAAGCACTCCCAAGAAGTAGGCATGGCCTACTTCAGCAGATTATAATTGCTGAATAGGTCTGATAGTTAAGATCTGGAACCTGGCTTTATGTCTAGAATCTAGAGGAATAGGGCCTTCCCATGGAGCGGGAGTGGTAGTAGGGAATGTGTAAAGTATCCTGGAGTTCAGTATAAAATTGATACCATAATATATATATATATATATATATATATATATATATATATATATATATTGCCTAAAGGACCTCCAATTCTGAAATTACCTTAGAAAAATAAATTAAGTAAAGTTTATGTAAAAAAGTATAACTTGTTGAAATTATAATAATTATTAAGGTTAGTATACAGTCCATCCATCACTTTAAGAGTTTTATAATCTTGGTTGCCTTTTTTACTCACCTGTTGGCTATTTTTTTTAAAGCAAAGATTTTGGAAGCAAAATTTTAGGAAGATAAAACCACATAGTCTGTAGAGTTTATTGTCTAAACTTAGTTTTACAACTTACCAGCTATCCCTCTGGGACAATAGTGTCTTGGGCACTGTTTCCTTATCTGTACAACAATCACTGGGGGTAAATTAAGTGAGATGGATTTTTTTTTCTGGATATTGAACCTAGGTCTTTCCCATGCTAGACAAGTGTTCTACCACTGACTTATACTCCAACCCCTCTGCTGGCATTTTTAATAGGATCTACCTAAATACCTTTAATTTAGAGGTAGCTAGTATTAGTTGCATTCGTTCTTAATATTAATATTAGGAACCTTGTATTCTCTTCTTAACTTGGACACCATTCTGTTTTGCTAGTAAAATATTCTTTTTTGATGAGATTCGTGTATCTAAGAACAGATTGGACTCAAAAGGTAGGAGGATCAATGAATGTGGCCAAACAGGCTGTTGATTTTTATCACCTGGAAGCACTAATTTTCTAAGTGGTTGAATAGAGAACAATATTTGTAGCAAAAGAATATGGTTATTTTGTCAGTCTTTTTTTTTTTTTTTAATGATCATTGCTTTGTTACCTATCATGGTTAATAACTAGTGAATTCTCAGAGACTTCACAAAACTAAACTATTTTTTCAAAATTGTATACCAAACTAAAAGTTCTCTCAAAAGAAAGAATGTTGACAATCTATTTTTTTTTAAAGAGAGAGTGAGAGAGGAGAGAGAGAGAGAGAATTTTTTTTTTTAAAGAGAGAGTGAGAGAGGAGAGAGAGTGAGAGAGAGAGAGAGAATTTTTAATATTTATTTTTTAGTTCTCGGCAGACACAACATCTTTGTTTGTATGTGGTGCTGAGGATCGAACCCGGGCCGCACGCATGCCAGGCGAGCGCGCTACCGCTTGAGCCACATCCCCAGCCCGAGAGAGAATTTTTAATATTTATTTTTTAGTTCTCGGCGGACACAACATCTTTGTTGGTATGTGGTGCTGAGGATCCAACCGGGGCCGAATGCATGCCAGGCGAGCGCGCTACCGCTTGAGCCACATCCCCAGCCCCCAACAATCTATTTTTAACTGCTTTTACTCTCTACAAGAAGAAGCAATACAGCATGAAAATAGGATAGGACTACTCAAGTAAGAAAGAAGACAGAGATGGTCTATCATTAGATGTGGGAAACACCATCTTATTTTTCTGTTTTTTCTTTTTTAAATAATCTCTGGCACTTAATTCCCTTTTGCCGTTCTTTGAGCAATATGATCACTCTGTCCCTTATTTTCTAAAATGCACTCTTCTGTCCTTTATTCCTCAATATCACTTTTCCCCTCAAATATGCATTTTGAACTTGAATCAAGCTACTGAGTTAGGAAAGTGAAGCCCCTAGAGGGCACTTAATGGATAATGCTGGGGAGAGTGCCTATGTATACTTGTTCCTCAGCCCATTAAGGACATTTGAGAGAGAGGAAACCGGAGCAGGGGCAGGATCATGTAAAGTCTTGTATGAAATGCAGAGAAATTGAGATCTTCTGTGTGATGGAGAGCAGTTAAAGAATGTTAACAGGGAAGTGATTAAATGAGCAACAAGGATTATTAAAACCAGGATCATAATAGGCTTATTTTCTTCAAAGTTCTGATATCTAAAGCACTCATTAAGTGCAGACTTTCTGTTAGTGAACTCCTAACTCTATAAATGAACTTGAGATGGTCAATTGATGTTTCCTTAATCATAGGGACACACCCTTCCAAGTTTGATATAAATGTTTCATTTCAACACATTCTGAAGATGCACCAGGTGACCTTTAGGAGTCTTCCTAAGACACCAAGAATTTACATCAGCTGAAGTCACATTTATTAAAATCACATCTGCTGAAGATGATGTGACTGTATCACTGAAAAAAAAATCAGTTTCTTTCCCATGCAATTCAGTTTTCTCTATTTTTAATGAGAACTTCATTCAATATTATTGCTAGCCATTTCCATAAACATATGCCATTCATACTATCTTAATAGGATGGAACCCAGCTCACTTCTGTGTCTGTAAGCTTCTTTACTTACTCCCTTCTGTGACATTCCACTTTCAATCCATCCTAGAGCTGTGCCTACTTCAAAATGAATTGCAAATATTTGAGTTTTCCGTATTTCCTGTTATTATTCAGGTCCCCATCACTTAAATTCTGAACTGTCAAAATGGCCCCTTGCCTCTGACACTGTCTCTAGCTTCTCATCATGGACAGATGAGAATGCACACTGCTGTCCTAATTCTCTTCCTAAATTGCAGCTTTGCTCATCTCCCTCCTTGGGAGAGCCTTCTGCTGTCTCACAGGATCAAGTCCAAAGTTGTTAGTGTTCAAAGTCGGTCACAATCTGCCCACATTCCTCCTTCAGTGAGGTCTCAGGGAGGGAATGCTGTTCCATTTAGGAGCAAATTTGCTAATGAGAGCATAATAAAAAAAAAAATCCTGAATAAAGGAGAAAAAGGCAAAATCATTCTTTGGTACGCTGTTTTTTTTTTTTTTTTCTTTTTTTAATTCTTGGGTGGAAGGAAGGATTGACAAACTGTTGCTAGACAAAGAGGGTCCCTTAAGATATACCAAGTTTAAGATTCAGGGAGCAGTTTCGGTCTAATGCCTGAAAAATTCAGTGGAGCAGACAGAAAAGCAGCTGCTTGAAATGGATGATGGTAGACTCTGACAAGACATGCTTTGATAGTCAGCAGTGATCCTCATATGAATTATAAAGGCAAGATCAGGGCTCATTCTGTCACCAGAAATCCAGGGAAAAAATAATTATTTTAGAGATACCTCTATGAATTCATATACATAAACAATGAATATTTTCCACAACTGAATTAACAGTTTGTCTGCAATCCAGAATTTATGCCTGGCCTTATGTTCCCTGGTATATTCTTTCTCTCTCCCAGGAATTATACCACCTCTCCTGCATCAGAGTGGTTTGTTTTTTAGTGCCTATAGTCTCTTCTGGGCTCCTGTACAATTAGTTTCCTCATTATGAAATCCTCATTCTTTCTTGCCAATCAAAAATTTAAAGACTTGTGTTGAGAACCAATGAAGTTAATGCCTTCATTCTTCTTGATAGATAGCATTAACCATAGGTAACTTGGATTTGGAAGGGAGCCAGAAATTCCCCTCTATAGTAAGATTTAAATGAACACAGGTCTCAGACTAAATTCTGTCCCTGCCATATATTTTTATAAAACACATATATTAGGAAGCAGTATGTGTGTGTGTGTGTGTGTGTGTGTGTGTGTGTGTATGTATGTATATGAATATGTATGTGTGTGTGTGTGTATCCTACTCTATGGGTTCAGGGATCTGATCACCATCTTAAGAAAAAAGCTGACTCAAGACAAACGCAGGATGCTTTGGTGGCAGCCTTCTTTGTCAGTAGCACTGGACCTCCAGGAAGCCATCAAACTGGAGAAAGGAGCAAGCCTTGAACACAGAAATATTCTCATACTCAGTTCACTCCAGGGTGGGGAATAGCTATAAATGCATTTAGTTAATCCACATATTCTCAGCCATATGCTGGTAAACTACCAACTTCTCCAATGCAAACTCTTTTCTGAAATGTACTACTTTGTTTAGCAAAACATGTGCTATTCATTGAGACATGAATAACAAAGCACCAGCAGTAACTGTGTCTGAAGCATTTGGTCACAGTGCTGACTGACCACCTCTGGAGTGCTGGCTTTTGCTTTAAGTAGCCAGTTGCCCCATATTTATCATATTTATTTCATTCTGTCTGCATGATGTACTTTAAAGCAAATTATAGGCATCAGAACAATTTGGATCACAGCTTATATAGAAAAAGCATATCCCTGGGATGACCCTCCAGTGATTAAAGATGCCAGAAAGATTAACTCCAAATATAACACTATAAATTCCCAACCACCAAAATTCTTGGAAATTAGACAAATCCGGATTACATCTCGGCTCCATCACTTAAGTCTTGACTGACCTGAGGCACATTATTTAACTTTACTGATCCTCTTTCCTCACCTCTAAGCTAGGGTAAAGATTTAGTCATGCAGCTATTCTGTAAACATAATGTCCAGTGGTGTGCCGCCCTGGCTCAGGGAAGCTTGCAAGTCCAGTGGTAAATTTTCAGGCATTTTATGAGACAGTTGTTAACACAGAAACAAACATTTGAAAAAGTTAAATGATACAAACTTTCGATAAATACATTGTATAAAAAACAGGCAAGAAATACTCAAAACTCATGAGCTTTAAATACCTAACCACATTTTACTATTTTCCTATTAACTTGTATCTATTGTATAACAATGTGCCACTGCACATCTTTTCCCAACTCTGCTTTCAGTCACATCTGGTAGCACAAGTGGCTTGAAATCAGACATGGTGTCAGTGTTTACATCATGGAAATCAGCAAGGAATAGAATTCAAGGCTTGATTTGGCATCTCTGTTTAGTCCAGAGACAATCAATGAGCAAAAGAAAGTGATGAAGAAAATGTCAACAATGTGTGTTAAACTTTAAAGTATTTCATGTTAATTAGTGAATAAGAACAAAAATTCCAGTGTGTAAAAGTACATTAAAATTCTATAAAGAAGTTGACCACAACATTGGCAAATAATTTACTGGTTCAACATACAAAATGGTTGTTACTTTCATTTTAACTATTGACTC
Source organism: Spermophilus citellus (assembly GCF_964194105.1). Classification (NCBI taxonomy): domain Eukaryota; kingdom Metazoa; phylum Chordata; class Mammalia; order Rodentia; family Sciuridae; genus Spermophilus; species Spermophilus citellus. Next base: position 124,058,545 of record NC_138189.1, read on the forward strand.
TAATAAGAATATTAACTAACATTTATATTATAATCATACCCATGCTTAATTACAAACACAAGTTTTCTATAGTCAAAATAGTTCAACAAAAATTGAGCTGTGGGTGTAGCTCTGTGGTAGGATGCACACTTGCAAAAAGTGGATACAATCCCCAGCATCAAGAAACACAAACAAGTAAACAAACAAACCAAAACAAGATTTATGAAAGCATTCTGTGAAAATCTATCAACTGTGTGGATATTACATAAAAAGCATTAGTGTTTTATTATTTTTTAATTATGTGTTATACATTTTTATATCATTAAATTTTAAATTGAAATCATACATAAATATATATATATATATATAATATATGAATGTGTTTATGTATCCATATACATCAATATATAATATATATTACATATATTATATTTATGAGCTGAGGTTGTGGCTCAGTGGTAGAGTGCTTGCCACTCACATGTGAGCACCACATACAAAAATAAATAAAACAAAGTTATTATATTCATCTACAACTAAAAAAAAATTACCAGCAGTCTTTTGCATATATTCTTCTCTGAAGTCCTCACCCAAATGAAACATCCTCTATGAAGTCTCTTGGATCTTGCAGAAATCAAAATTAAACATCCTTTCTCCTTCCTATAACAAGTTGGCACCTATATAAAGTACTTTTCTACCTTTAAAGATAATTAGTTATGCATATATTATATCTGCTCATCAGTCTATATTGTAAATGCAGATAAAAAAATATGTGTCTTAATTTTAGCATGAACCATAGCATCTGTCATAAAGATTCTCAGGAAATAGTCATCAAAAAATTAAATATTTTACCATGTTTAATTTATATTGTACTATAAAAATATAGTTTATTTTTCTTTTCTCCAGTTGAATTTGGGAAGTTCTCCCATCTCTCATTAGTAAATTAATTGACAATAAGAATAAATTAGAAGGCAAAGATTTAAATTAACATTTATGTTTTTCCAGATTAGTGATTAGTATCAGATCGTAAATCTTTTAGAGTTTGTTTTTCATAAGGACAAAAAAAAAAAAACGTTCTTTCTCTTCAAAGTAGACCAGACAAGTTTGTTCCTGGATAAAACTCTTGTGCACTGAGTTAGTTGTTTTTTATTCCTGCAATTTTCATGGTCTGAGATTCGTCACCTACCCCTTGACTCATAATATTATAGTTAATACTTTCATATGTTCACTGTGTTTTGAGTGTTTTACATGTAATATTCATCTAGTCCTTATCACATCTCTGTGAGTTACGTAGTGTATTTATAATTGTTTAAAGATGAGGAAACAGTATCACATCATCTAAATCACTTTTTTGAGATCTTAGCACTAGTGAATAACTGAGCTGAAATCTGAACCCAAGAAGTCTCTCCTGGGAATTAAATTTGCCAAAGTAGCTGGGCTCATTTGTGCATACCTGTAATCCCAGTGGCTCAGGAGGCTGAGGCAGGAGGATTGCAAGTTCAAATCAACCTCAGCAATTTAGTGAGGCTCTGTGGACTTACTGAGACCCTGTCTCAAAATAATTTTTTTAAAGGGCTGAGGATGTGGCTCAATGGTGAAGTGCCTCTGGATTCAATCCCTGGTACCAAAAAAAAAAAAAAAAAATGTCAAAGTAGTTGTGAATTCCAAGGAAGAGACTCTCTTTTGAAAGAGGAACAATTTTTTTTTTCACTGTAAAAGACAGAGCCAATCTCAAATAACCAAATTCCGAATGTTTTCTCTGATATAAGGAGGCTGATTCATAGTGGGATAGGGAGAGGAAGCATGGGAGGAATAGACAAACTCTAGATTGGGCAGAGGGGTTGAAGGAGAAGGGATGGGCATGGGGTCAGAAATGATGGTGGAACATGATGATCATTCTTATCCCAAGTACATGTATGAAAACATGAATTGATGTGAATATACTTTGTATACAACCAAAGATATGAAAATTGTGCTCTATATGTGTAATAAGAATTGTAATGCATTCCATTGTCATATATAAATTTAAAAAAAAAGAAAAGACAGAGCCTAAAGAAATCAGAACACACAGTCCAACCATAAATATGAATATGGGAAGAATTCCATAAATATGAATATGGGAAGAATTCATGAAAATAAAAGAAGTAGGCTTTCTACTGTACTAAAATTCTTCAGAAGAACAAAACCAATAATATATATATATATATATATATATATATATATATATATATATATACACATACACATACACACACACACACACACACATGCAGACACATGTATGCATATACTATATATTGTATATATGAACATATATAAGGCATTATATATTATGTAATATCCATATATATAATTATAAAGGAAAATTTATTTGACTGGCATACACACTCAGAAGCCATCCCACAATAGTCTTCTGAAGGTTGGAGAACTAGAGGAAAAAATTGCTGCTTAGCCCAAAACAACAGGGACCAACAGTGCAGTCCCAGTCTATGGCTGAAGACCTGACGGCTCCCAGGACAGCTTCTGGAACAAGTCTGTTTTCAAAGGTTTAAGCATCTGGATTCTAATGGCCTAGATGATTGCAATAGCAAAAGTGCATTTTTGTTCCATCTAGGACCTCAGGCTATTGGATGGTGCTGCTCATGTTCAGGGGTTTTCCACACTTTGTTCTCTGACCACATGCCAGTCTTCTCTGGAGACATCCTCACAGATACACACAGACATACTTCTGTGTCTTACCCAGTTTCAAAGCATCCCTCAATCCAGTCAGGTTGACAACCAAGATTAATCATTACGAAAAGGACATAACATTGTACTGGCTAGGGGAGCAAATGAGAAAAAGTGAAAAGCTAACCATTCTAAGGTTACCTATTGGTGTGGTCCCCACCTCCAAAATGATGCTTTACTGGCTAGCTCTGGTGTGGTTGGTAGACCAGGAGGAATAGATCTATTCTTCCCCAGATAGATTTAGGGGGAACACAAGTACATAATGGATATGTTTTGCTCTTAGGGAAGATACACTTCCCAAGGAAGCCTCCACCAGAGTTAAGCTCACAGTTGGGGGCAAAAATGGAAGCACCAAGGGCCTAAGGCAGAGGGGATCTGAGAGGTCCGTGAGATTCTGGCGTCACTGTGGCTAAGAAAGAGCAACAGTCTCCCATAACTTACAAGGCTGCTAGCGGTCATGATGAAGGGACACTATAAGCAGACTTGCCATTGGCAATGAAACGGTTGTTCAAAGAAGAAATGTGAGTGTCACAGAGGCACTTTAATAGGTAAAGACTACTGAGTTATAAAGTAGCTGCTAAATTTATCTGGGGGTTGATTATACAAATTTGTATGTATTAGAATAAGGTTTTAGAGAATGTAGTAAACTAAAATTTAGAAACAATTTAGGATTCTTGCAAAGTACAGTTAGAAACTGTGACATTTTAACTAGTTGTGCATTCTTCTCAGACAGTATATATGTGAAAACACTTTCCATTGTGAAAATATGAGAAAATTAATATCTTAGTGAAAATGTATTCATTGAATGCATTAGTGCATATCTATTATCTGCATGCACTCATTTATCCACTCTGATAACTAATATATCTATGTATTTGTTTGCTGGAATGTGTTGCTAATTTTTTGAAGATACAATAGTAGTTAAGGGTGCAGATTTAGGTCCAAAATTCCTGGGGTTTAAATTCTGACACTGCTTTACTCTACATGTATGACCTTGAAAGAGTTACTTAAACTCTGAGATGCAATCTCCAAACCCTCACAGGGTTGCTGAGGAAGTCAAATGTATTAATAGATTTAACACACATAAACAATAAGTGCTCAGAAACATTAGCTCTGATATATTTTTTTTTCATATGGTAGTCACTTTAGTGAATTGTCACATTGAACTTTATTTCCTTGTGTTCATTTTGGTGACCCAGGATAGGCAATGGTCAACAGTGACTATGATTTGTGTTCTTTGGGTTCTGGGGTCTGGAGTATCACAACTGAAAGAGAAGTTTGGGCTCTTGGGAGCAGTCTTTCTACCATACCCAATCTCACAAGATCTCACTCTCTTTACTCTATCACTTTGTTAAATTTTTTATGCATTTTACTGGAAAAATGACCTTTGAAAATAGTAGAATAGTATTTGCCAAGAGGTCATCTTTTATGAAAATTGTTGTTAAAGGAAAATCTGAGTGCTGGAGAAAGGAAGTTACAGAATTCCCTCAGTTAAGACCCCTCTGGACTCCTCTGTTCATTTTAGTTGACATCATGGATGGTATCAAATTTTTTGTCTTTCTTTGTGTTCTCCAGCTTCCATATAGTAGATAGTTGCTTCTAAAGAATGATTTTGCTGCTAATGCTTGGAAGTCATGAATCTATTGCTTGATGTCCTTATTTTAGAATTTTTTTTAAGATATGCCTTTTGCTTCTTGTATAGATCCTTTGTGATTTTTTTTTCTGCATTTGGCAAGTATTTACTTTTGCATTTAAAAGTGTGAATTTTTAGCACTTGGTTAATTGCTTTGGATTTTCAACATGTCACCTTCTAATGGTTCTGATCTCAGGCTTGACTTTAAAGACAGAGCAGCAAAACAAACAAACAGATACAAACAAACAAACACACAAACATAAAACCTACCCTATAAATAATGCTTTTAAGAGAACAGACAGCCATAGATATTATGTACTCCTGGACTGCATGTTAAAAAAGAGAGATCAATATTTGAGTTTCTCATTCTTGAATTTTGTAGTTACTGAGTTATCAAAAAAGAACTGATTAAAACTTGAATCTAAATTGAGATCAAAATTTAAAATGTCAATCTTTATTTAAATTCTCTGAAGTTGGCAAGTGAAGTTTCACTTCTTTTTTTTTGGGGGGGGGTAAGTTTTCAGAGTAGTTAGAAAAGTATTCTTGTGAATTTTTGTCATGCACCTAATAAAATAATTACAAATCTGAAGTGAAGGGTACATGGAATTAGTCTAGTGGTCTCTTTTCTTATTGAAAAACTTTAAAGGTCAATTCAAAGACTTTTAGGGAATAAATTTTGAGATAAAATATATATTTTAAAAACATTTTGAAATAGGTTAACATTAACCATTAATTCTAAAGTTAAAAGTAGTTGCTTTGACCTTCTTTCTTTGAGAATTTTAAGTTATTCACAGATAAAGAGAAAGACAAGATTGAAACATAATTGAGATTCTAGATTTAGTAGTACATAATCTTAATATATTTTCCTTTAATATTTGAAATTCTGCTTTTTCAGTGAGCCATCACTTTCAAAAATATTTTCTACCAAATAGGACACTGTTTTCCTTACTCTTTATGTAGGAGTAAATAGGCCTTCCTTAGGTTGACATTGAAAAAAATCCTGAAAATATAAGGAAATATTTACACTGTTTCATGGGAAGTCTAAATAGTCTTTAAAATCATGGTGTAGTGTAATGATGTCATTTACCTTCATTACACCAATTTCACCTCCTTTTGAGAAAGAAAACTTGAAATTGCACTTTTCATTGGGAATAATCCACGCTTTGTGTGTGTGTGTGTGAGAGAGACCTACCTCTAAAGGCATATCTTGGGGTTCCAGTTTCATGTTTAACATGAACTTCATTAGAATATCTATTGATCTTTAGTATTCTTAATTTTCACATGAACTCAAAGTGAAAAATAAGCAATTATTGTTCTAAAGGGAAATATTTATTAAAGATTCTTCTTTCCATGTCTCTACAATTATGAAACAAGTCTAAAACAACTCTGTACTAGAAACTATCTAGCTTATTGATACCTGATTGATTTCAGGCCATTATATACCACACTGAATCTTGAGAGTTTCAAAGAATCTTTCACACAATCCACTGTGGTACTGGCACAAAAATCTAGAAAAACACTAAGGATTATAAACCATGTGAAATAATCTAATAGTGGTCACTTGAAAAAAAAGCATGACTTGAATGACTTTTAAAATTTTAATGTCCATAATGCCCTAATTACACTGCAGAATTAAAAAAAATCCACAATATGTAGTATTTGGCATCATTCTTGTTATTTGCATATGCATATTCATTGCAGAAATATTATAGCTTTGCCATGAAATCTCAATTCTTACCATAATGCACATTCCTTCTGTCAGGTTTTGCTAACTCTCCAAAGTATCTAAGACTTGAAGTTTAATGGGAGGAAATGATTCTCCATAAAATTCTATAGCTGTTTCAGCAATGGAAAACATACATGCATCTCAAATAGTGAAAATGGAAAGACAATGTGATTGCATGCTCTCAGTTATTGAGCAATAATTTTTTCCCAACTGGTTTTATTCTGCTTTAACTAGAAATTTCAGTATGACCAAGGTTTCTTGGATAAAAGCTGGAGAAAACAGCTCAAAATAGTCAGAATTTATTTTCTTGTCTTGCTTTCCTGGAAGTTATTTTCTTGTTCTACTTTTACAATTTGATGATAGTATATTATCCTATCCCATTGTTTTTCAATTAATGGAATAGAAAGGAAGAAATGGACAAGTCCTCAAGGGTTTATTTTGATACATGAATGAATGTTTTTAATTGCAAAATTAAAAATATATATATAATATTTATTCTAAAGGGTCTAGGGAGTCTTCATGTCCTGTAATGCAGAATGGTACTAAACTCAAGTGATTGCTTTCTTAACTACAATATTTTTGTTTATTTGCTCATCTCTAAAGATTTCTATTCGTTATTCGTATTAATGAAAAATCAGCTTATGATTATTTGAGCCTAGAATCTGACTCCACATATATATACATACATAACTATGAAGTATTTTTGTATGATTTAATGTATTCTGAGTTTTCATTGTAATGAATATGGAAGGGTGAGTTAACTTTATTTAAAATGTCATTAGAAGTTGCTTACAATTTTGAAAAGTCAGATAGCAATATAATTGGTGGGATTGAGTTACTAATTTTAGACATGTTCATATTAATCTGCATTGTGACTGTCATTTTAATTCTTATTTCAAAATGTCAAAAAAGTAATACATTTATTTTATATTTTCTTAAATCTAAACTATTTTCTCTAGGTTTTAAATGTGCCTGACTATGCCAATATAATCTGGAGCTATGTTAAAATATTGGTCTATAGAATTACAAATTATTTTATTGTGAGAAAATTTTCTTTTGAACATTTAAAAAGATATCTTTATTTATTTATTTTTATTTTTTGTGTGGTACTGGGGATCAAACCCAGTGCCTCACACATGCTAGCAAGCATGCTACCACTGAGCCACAACCCCAGCCTCTTTTGATTTTGACATATGATAGACTTCAAGATTTTCATTGATTTTAAAGCAAATTACAATTGTTAGGATAATTATAATATTTATCAATTTCATTTTAATATAGTATATTATACTTTTAAAATTTATTTAATTTTTTTCCCCAGAAATAATTGAATAATCTGAATGACACTTGGCATCCCTGACTTTTTGGTCCAATATATATCAGATAGACATGGGGTCTTGTTAGGTAAAATATTATGGTGTTAACATACATGATTTGAAGGGCATAGAGGTTTGTGTTAGTTTTCCCTCATGGTGACAAGATGCCTGAAATAATCAACTTAGTAGGAGAAAAGACTATTTTTGCTCACAGTTTCAGAGATTTCAGTCCATGGTCACTTGGACTCAGCTTCTCATGAACCCTTTGGATCTATATAAATTATCCATTTCTCCTGATTAGGAGACAATGTCCATCCATGTTGCTCAAAGAATAAGCAGAAGACTCATGTGAGGTGAGTGCCTTGTAAAATATTAGTTATTCCACCCAGGCTGGATATCTTTATTCCCATCTGACAGCCAAGAAAAAAGCAAGGGACAAATTTCAATGTAGCCAAACCATGGAAACATAAGTCCTGCTAAAGAGGATGATGGAGTACATACTAAAGAAACTCTTGGATTCGACTAATAAATGCTTACAGAAGTCCAGAGACTCTGAATTAGATAAATATTAGATGAATTCTGAGAGCGCTAAATAAAGGTGTATGTAATGTAAAGCTGGAGGACACAGGACTTAATGCCTGCTAAAGATATGAGGAAAATGTTTTTACCTGCTGCTGGCATAACTTTTGGAAACCTGGAAATAAGGTAAAGGATGACCCCAGAATTTCCATGACAGTTCGTGGAGAAGGGATTAAAGGGCTCAGAAGAGTGGGCATGCTAAAGTAAATGCTGTATGGAAGGTTGGAACACCTACCAATCAACTCTCTTCTGTGAGAGACCCCAAAGGATGATGATGATAATGATGATGATTATGATTTTTATCAAGGAATGAAGAATATACTGGGTGAGAGTGTGGTTCAGTTACTACTGCTCATCAGTGCTGTATGTTTTAGGTTTTGTTATGGAACCATTCTATTTACATTACCAGATTTCTATTCTGGTTATTACTACTCTGCCATATTGTCAATGATTTTAGCAATCATTTTAGTATGCTTAAAGTTTCACTTGTCTCTGTTATACCATGTCCGGAGCCTAAGATGGGAAAACTCAAGGCCTTGAAGTATCTCAATAGCTGCTAACTAGAATTATAAGAAAGGTCACTCACCAGCTTGCCTGGTGCCAGAGAGGTGGAATAACTTGAAGGTTAGGATTTCTGGGGACACACAATGGGTTTTCCATGTGGCTTCCTTTTTACAACAGGGTGACTTCTCAGCAGTCAGTTCCATAATGACTCAGGTTTCAAAAGGTGCCTCAGTGATCAATCTGGAAGACATATCACCTTTTTCTTTTTGACCTAAATTTTGAAGTCATACTTTGGAATGTATTATTTAAGTATTTTTGTTAACATGCATTAATTATATATTTTAATGAAGTTCAGTGTGATATTTCCATACATGCAACATTCACCAGTCAAATCTAGTCTTCCTCTATCCCCCTACTCCTTCCTGACCTCTAGTAATCACTATTTACATTAATGTTGATTTAAAATTTCCAAATTTCCACATATGAAGGAGAGCATGCAGTCTTGGCCTACCTTATTTCACTTAATATAGTATCCTGAAATTCCACCCATTTTTCTGTAAATGGCAGCATTTCATCCTTCTTTATGGCTGAATAATTTTCCATTGTATGTATGTATTACATTTCTTTATCTACTCAACCATTGGTGGGCACCTAGGCTGATTCCATATCAGATATTGTGAATGGTGAGACAATAAATGATGGGTGCACAGGTATCTCTTTGGCATGATGACTTCATTTTCTTTGGATATGTATCTAAAATTGGGATAGCTGGGTAATATGGTAGATCTTTTCCAAATTGATTGTACTAATTTCCTTTAATACAGTGCTTTACCAGAGTTCCCTTTTCTCCAAAGCCTCTCCAGCATATACTATTTAAATTTTTTGTTAGTAGCCATTCTAACTAGGATGAAATAATATACCATTAGAGATCTGATTTTCATTTCTCTGAGAGATGCATTACTTTTGTTGCATTCTATTGGTTACTAGTAGTCACAAGTCTTATTTGTAAGACTTAGTAGTAAGTCTTATTTGTTAGACTAGTAATCACAAGTCTAATTCATAATCCAAACCTCTCAATGGTAATGGGAGGAAAGTCAAAATCAGATTTAAGATAAGTATGTGAGATGAAAAATATTGTTTTTTTTTCTTTACAAATAAATCTGCCAGAGTATGACATCAGCATCATTAAGAATTTTAGTAATGTTTGGTCTTATCTAGACCAGGAATGATGTTAGGATGAGCTGTCATGGAACTATGCTACCTTCTAGAAATACTGAAAATAGAATTCCAAAATAATAAAGACCAGGTGTGTGCAGTTTCTATGGTCAGTGGTGGTGTGGGAGTGGCAGTCAAGGGTGCTCAGCCTTCATGGAAGTACAGAAAGAGTGTTTTTAGAAGTAAGAGTGAAGGGTATTCAACTGTATTACTGAATTTATACAGTCAAAAGAAATCAAGGGTGAATAATCTGGAGACTAACGTTAGCTGCTCCAGTTGAAAAAAAAAAATCACAATTCTTTACCAGGTTCCATACCTAAGCCAATATTCAGACCTGGAATTTGTTAACTGAAAGGAGAAACCAGATTCCTATGAGAAAGGACATTTTTATACTGCAGCAAGCATATTCATAGTATTTCCTCAGGCCTTCCCTAAAGGAATTGTGAACATAAACTCATAATTATGACTATTCCATTGGGAAGATGGAAATACTCAGATCTTTAGAGAGAACTATTAAAGAAACACTCTTGATTACTATTGGCACCTCTGGGACCCAAAGTATCAATGTAGCCATCCTGCTAGAATGGGGGTGTATGGCTGCCAGGTAATAAAGGAAATCCTGTCCCAACTCCTGTTACCATGAGGCCACTGTGTTCCCAAACCTACCATGTAGAAATTGCTCCACTTTATAATGGACATACTTGGCATACTAGTTGACAGAGACCTGAATTGATTTATTGACCCTTGAGATAAACACTACTGTAGTGAGGATGACCAAATAGAAGGCTCTAAAACTGCCTCTTTTATAAGATAGTTAATCAATATTGTATCTTGGAATGCAACAAATGGTAGCGATAAAATGTCATACAAACAAAATGCAGTGTGGTCTCAATTATGTCTCCATTTAATTAACCAGTCTTCCTTGCAGAAATGTGATAGACCACTATGGATTACAGTAGAATTCCATTTAAGCAGACAGTAGTAGACTCCGTTGAAGTTACTGTACTGTATGTGGTATCTTTGCTAATGCTATTTAACAAAATATCTGACATATGTCATTGGTCATTTGTAGAGCTCTAACCATGGAACACTTAGTGATTAGCTTATTATGCCCATATTGAGCAAAGCTCTGCTGGCCCATCAAGTCATAAGGTCAAGCAGATCCAAAATAAGGAAGCAATGTCTCAGTTCTAGGCATGACCAGGAAAAGATGGCACAAGTAAACTACATAAGCAGTGGTCCAAACCCTCTTTACTATCTCTTTTGTCATCTTTCACTTCTGGCTTCAAGTAGAGTTTAGGGGGCCATATGGCCATATGATAGAGGAAAAATGGCCACTTTATTCATTAAAGATTTGGTAAGCATATCAATGAGAGCTAAAGATGATCAGCTGATCACTATAATCCCATTCAGGGCTGGACCTGAGAAAATCTGATGAGGGGAAATCTTCACACTATGCAGAGTTCTGAATGGCACACTTAGTTATCTACTTTGTGAAAAACACAATAGATAAGAATGTACATGTTCTCAGGGGTACTGGCACCAACTGAATTGGAGCCTGGAAAAGGGAAACTTTGGGAATAATAGTGAAGATCTTGAGAAAAGGCATAATGGAGTCAGAGGGTAGATGTGCAGTAGAAATACCTTGTCCTCATATTTTACTGGTATCACCTTGTATTTACTGGTATCAGCCTGAACTGCTTGCAGCTACCACTTAGTGCAATAGTCTTTTCAAATGATTAATCTGTCAAGTGGATTAATCCTCCGACAAGGTCATGACTCTGATAATGTAACCATTTATGTCCCACATTAACATGGGAGCTTTGGGAGGATCACATAATATCCAAACCATATCACCACTATTGGCAAACCAGACGACATTCAGCAGGGCAATAACTGGATCCTACTTGATAAGTGGGAATACATGCTATCAGGTACATTCAGAGGCTCCATCTGTACTTCCATCCTATTCCATATACTTGGTATGCTGGCACTGTGGTGGCCAATGTCAGAGGCTAGCTGAGGTTTGTTAGCTAAGTGACTCCATCTTCTTGTTTAAGGTCTCTTCAGCGATGGATGCTTTACCACCCACTGCACAGCAGCTGATACCAGTAAAACACCAGGACAAGATATTTCTGCTGCTCATCTATCCCCATGACTCCATGATGTCTTTTCCCTAGAATGTGGAAGTGAAGAAGATCATCCTGATTAAGGTTGACATCTATCCTGAGAGTGTTTGCCTGTTTGCACATAGGTCCTTGGCTAAAACCAGTATTGTAGATTCTTTGATCCACAAGCATAAGTCCTCAAAAAACAATGTATTATATTAAGTGTAATCGTTTTCTAGGAGTGCTATAATAAAATCTCACAGATTGAATAATTTAAGCAGTGATAATTAATTTTCTTACAGCTTTGGGAGCTGAAAGTCCTAGGTCAAAACATTGGCAGATTTGTTGTTATTTTCCTGAGACTTCTGCTCTTGCTTTGCAGGTGATTGTCTGTGTTCTGTCTCCTCACCTAAGTCTTTGGTGTGTGCATACATATCCTTGGTGCCTCTGTGGCTGTAAATTTCCTCTTTTTGCAAAGACACCAGTCAAACTGGATTATAGCCCATACAAATGGCCTCATTTTAACTTAATCACACATTTAATGATCCTGTCTCCACAAGCAATAGCATTCTGATTATCTTAGGGGTTACAGCTTCAATATGTGGATTTGGGGGAAGATATAATTATGACTATAACATCAAGGAATCTACTTGGGAGTAGTGCAGCACTAGGCACACAAAGCTGTCACATATTGCATCAACCATAACCCACTGGACTAACAGAGAAATTGAAAGGTTTATTGAAGATGCACTTAGGTCATTAGAGGCGACAACTTGAAATAATCAACCATATATGATTCTATGTTGCTAGAAGTAGAACTCATGAAATAAAAGTAGTAGTGCTTATGGTACCATGATTCCTAGTGACCCATACTTTGCTTCCTATCTTGCAACCTTAGGAACCATGTATAGAAATCCTTGTTCCTAAAAGGGAAACACTTTAGCCATGGGTCACAGTAAGAATTCCACCGGTTGCCTGATCACTTCAGGCTCCTCTTGCCAAGAGATCAGCAAGCAAGGACATAAATTACCTTATTGGCAGTGTTAATTGACTGTTGATTACCAGGAGAAAATGGAGATCCTATAATAGAAAGGAACATGGAAAAATATATTTGGTGTCAGGCGATACTCTGGTGCATCTTTTGGTGTTTCAGGCTCCTTTGGAAAGTAAATGTACAGTAAAGCATCCATGGCCTGAGAAGGGGCTAAGATTTATTGGGAATGAAGGGTGAAATCATCTCTCTAGGAAAGACCTAAAATTTAGAGACCTAAAATTACAAGCTAAGTATGAAGGAAATTCTAAATGTGTGGCAGAATAGAGGGATGGTGAGTGATGGCTATGATTTTAAAATACTCTCTAGTATCTTGGCTCCAATTTGTTCCCCTGACCCTTTTCCTCTAGGCTCTTCAGGAAGTTTTGTCCAAGTGGGCCAAACTTATTCTGACTTACTCTAAGAAACAGGTGGATCTGAGTGATAAAATAAGGGAATGGACTGTAGAAAATTCAGTGGTCAAAACTCATTCTTTAGGGCTAATGTACTCACTGGTATATTCTTGGCTAGTTTATCTCAGCTGAGTTCTTAGAATTTCCCTCAGATACAAGTAGCTGCTTCAGTGCAAGTCACAATCTGTCTCAGGAGTGGTCCAGTGCCAAGGCTGGCTGACTGGCTGATGTGGCCAGACCAACCTGGCTCCCTCACCTCTGCAAGGTCAACTTAGAGGACTGTTAAACATCTAAGCTCCTGATGGAATTGTCAGGGGTCTTGGTGAGCATTGGTGAATTACTCAGATTTTTCCTCTGCTCAATCTTGCCTTCCTCACTGTTTTATAGGTATTTCTGTGAGAATGTTTCCAACTAAACTTTCTACATGCCCCTCTTCATTTCTAAGTCTGGTTCCATGGAACCTGATCCAAGACAGATGGAGATAACATTCAGGTCATTTACCAACAGTGATCCAAAGTAGATCAAGGAATGTTTTTAGTAACAAATTCAGAGTTACACATTCTGAATACCGACAAGAAAATCCATCCTTTAACCTTGCACCTCTTCTTAAACAAGTTTGTGGATAATGTGAACAAGATATGTGTATCCCACTCAAATGAATTATTGTGATTTTAAAAATAAATTCAACATTAATATTTTAAGACCATAATTAATTTTAAGATGGAGATTAATTTTTAAGATGACTTTGTCTATTTTCTATTTCCTCCTACTCCAATAGGTTGAAGATATTACTTATAAAATCATATTCTGTCATGGTTGCTCTTCAAGTCATTCTCACCAACCTGCCTCATCATTGTGAGAGTAGAGATATTTGTCTTGTGCTTATTTATTTTACAAAATAATACTGAATATGTGTGTGGCACATCATTAATTACTTTAATTGATGAATTATTAACTCAATTTATGTAGAATTTATCTTTTCTTAGCAACTTTCCCCCCTATTCTGTCTAAACGTTAAATCAAAAACTTTTTTGACATTCACATTAGTTCAGTCTCTCCAAAGATGTATAGCATAAATCCGTACACTGTTTTAACAACACTTCACACAAAAACAAAATATCATTATCAAACACATATCTGTGGCTTAAATTTCTGACTCATAATTTTAGTCAGTACTTTCTGGTAAGATCATAGTGTTGCAAAGTAATATAGCCCTGTAATGATAATTATGTGCTATAGACATGCTTTTGCATGGGAATTCTGAACTGGTGTGTGAGGCCCATATCCTCTCTGTTACTCACATAACATCTAAAGTTCCTGTTTTGTCTGACTGAATATATTTAATGTCTTACTGCTCTTTTAAAATATTTTATGGTGAAAGGGAAGCCTTAGTTTTAAATTCTGAGTATACCCTACTCAAATTGAAATAAAAGGCATTCTTTTACATTGACCAACATCTTTTGTCTTAAAACACCAAGATGTTTGACATCTGATTTTCAAGACACTATAAATCAAAGTGAAAAAAAGTGAAAAGTTTTGCTTATTAAAGAAAAGGTAAAACCAAAACACATTTTCTTCGTATTCTTTACACACACACACACACACACACACACACACACACACACACACACGGTATACAATCTTAGTAAATAGTATGCACAAATGTTGTGGTTCACAATCTTCAGAATCACTTAGGGAGCTTAGTGAATTGATTTTCCATGTCTTGGAGATTCTGATTCAGTAGATTGGCGAAAGGCTTGGGCAGAAGAATTTTTTTCCCCAAATCTTTGTCTGACTCTAAGTCACATCAACTTTGAGATCCTTTGAAAAAAAAAGAATTAAATGATATAGACTAGGTGATAGTATATAAAAAATAGTGTATAAAAAATTTTGTGTATACTTCTGATAATGTAAATATCATTAACTGTATATATAGTTTTAAAATTTTATTTTAGTGAGACAGGGCTGCAGAATAGCATTCACTTTTTTTTCCAGAATGAAATGTATCTGTGAATAATTTGATAGAAAATTTGGGGTTTCCAAGACAATATCTCCATGAGGTTTTTAAAAACAGTGAAAATATCAAAGCATCTAATTTTGTGATTCAGGACATTATCAAATAGGTTTCTTTTGCAAGGTACATCTACTTTAAATCAGTTACTGAAGGAACACTTCCTGATAGTCTAACTGGTATTCTGGTATTCTGACTTCAAGAATTTCTTCCTTCTAGGAAATATTTAGGAAAAAAAAAAGAACCTAGGGCTGGAGTTGTGGCTCAGTGGTAGAGAGCTCGCCTAGCAAGCATGGGGCCCTGGGTTCGATCCTTAGCACCACATAAAAACAAATAAAGGTATTGTGTCCAACTAAGAAATAAATATTAAAAAAAAAGAACCTAAAAGTTTAGCTTCCTATTTTAGTCAACTTTTTTTTTGTGTCCAAAAGACCCAACAGGAACTATTTTAAAGGAGGAAAAGTTTTTTTTAAATTTTTATTTATTTATTTATTTATTTTTATTTGGGGCTCATTGTTTCAGATGTCTCAGTCTGTAGATGGCTGACTCCACTGCTTTGGAGTGAGGCAGAATATCAGGGCAGAAGGGTGTGGAGGAGAAAAGCAGCTTAGGTCATGACAATCAGGAAACCGAGAGAGCTCTGCTCAGCATGGGCAAAATATAAACCCCAAAGAAACACCTCCAGTGACCCACCTCCTCTAGTTACTTTCTACCTGCCTACAGTTACTGCCTACTTAATCCCTATTAGTGGATTAATCCACTAAATAGATGAAGGCTCTCAAAATCCAACCATCTTGTCTCTAACTTTCTTGCATTGTATTACACATGAACTTTTGGAGACACCTAATATCTAAACAATAACACTTCCATTTTCCTCTATTGGGGCAGATAATTTAAACAAGTTATTTTACTTTCCTCCATAGTAATTTCCTCATTTAAAGAATAAGAGAGAATTATGAGGGCCCCTTACTGCATATCTAAATTATACAGTTAGTCTGGAAATGATGAAGGACACCAGCAACAAAAGAAAAGCTATAAAAATTGGGAGAAGCTTATAATAGGCCATGCCCCTGGGGAGGGGAAGATCAACAGTTTGACCTTTGTATGTTCAGTTTTTTAGGTTATTTATGTATTGTATCTTATATTTCTAGAGAACTGTCACTCTCTGGGAAGGGAAGAAGTTGAGTCCCTAAATGTATTTTGCTTCTGTATTAGGCAGGGTTCTCCAGGGATACACACTTACCTTGTACATGTGAGATGCGGAGTTGGTGGTTGCAGTCAGGTTTTCTGGTAAAAAATGAATTTGCAGATAATAATTTACTGACTGATTAAAGAGGTTTGATTTATGAAATTCAGATAATCAGGATGGATGGCTGTCAGTCAAGAAATCAGTTGAGCATGGTACTAAGATTAGACAGGAAGTTTATGGATCTTCTAACATAGTGTTTCTCAGACTTTAATGTGTATAATAGGCATACAAAACATAGATGGACCTTTTTAAAAAAGAACTCCTCATTCAGCAGGGGTGATGTGGGGCCTGAGGTTCTTCTTGTCCAACATGCTCTTAAGTGATGCTGCTGCTGCTGCTACTAGGTCATGAGCCATGCTTTGAGTAAAAAGGCTTATGAGGTCTGACTACTAGATGGGAAAGGTAAAAAGGTAGAATCTCCTCATAGCATTTCTGAACATGAATACAAATCAAGGCTTTCAAAAATCTCACCTTGCTTTAAAGTCAATTTAAAAATATTTGTTTTGGTGTTTAAGGACCACAATATCCACTAAATGAACATTTTTAACAGTGGAGTGGCAGAAGAATCTTTCTTAACAATATGATATGTGGGCTGAAGGAAGGAAAGAAGAAAGGTAGAAATAATGGTGGAATGCTACTCATATAACCTAGAGGGAGGCTATAGGAGCATAGGCAGAAAGGGGCCAGTGGTCAAGTTTGGCTTTGCAGATGGAGAACTATGGAGGAGGAATAATGATTAGCTATAAAAGGGGGGACATAATAGAAAGTATAATACTAAACATAAGACACTGTGTAGGGATAACTCCTTATCCCTATGGATAAGGCGATGGACACATTCATTAACTTTCAATTTTATTATCCTATCTCTTTACCTCTTTATTGTCTCAAGTAGATATAGATCATTTCATCATTGTTGATTTTGAACAATGAAAAAATATGGATCACAGCTACTGGGGCAGGAATAAAATGCCAACAATATGAAGATGGGGATCCATTAGCAAAAGTCATTCCTTTTATCAAAGAGAAACAGAAAATTGGTTTGTCTTCTTCTAATGGAACCTGATGGGTATAGTTTTTAAGTAACTGCCTTTAGTAGTTTACCTTGAAACTTCAGAAACATGGAATCATAGTAAATGGGAAATGTAGTACAGATAAACCTTCTGATTTCAGTTGGAAAATAAAAGGGAATTCAATATGTTGATAGTTTTAGCATTGTATTTACAGCTGTTGTTGCTGCCCATAAAAGTAAATGCTCCCCACGGACCTAGATCAAAGTTGTCGTCACGGGGTGGCAGAGCCTGGAAACATAGTATAAGAATTTTACAGATTTAGCAGAATAGTTGAAATGAAAGTGCATGTGATATGAGTTGCAGGTGTTCATAAACATGATGCAGGTTTCAAGCTGCTATGGGATTGAGGATGGATTGTTCTACTCAGCACTTTCTACTGAAATTATGTACAAGTGGATCAATCACCACCACAGGGAGATTAATTTTGGGGTTGATATACCAATCCATGCCTGTGTTTAAATGGAGATATATATATGTGTTTTTTTGGTTCATGTAATTTACTGTGTTTTAGTATTAATGTTACATTTCTCCTGGAAATTATATTTATAGAGGATTATCTTCTCTTGCACTTCCCTTTGCATTTGTTTAAGTACTGACTAATGAAGATGTAAGAAGTATATACACATGCACATACATACACATTTAGTGTCTGGAGAGTTAGAGGTGATATATTTTGAATTTTTGCATACCCCAGACCTTAATAGAGGTTTCAAAGAAACTTTAAGTGTTAATGGTCTATAGACCAAGGTGATTGACAATAATTGTTTGTACTGTGCTTTGTTACTTTCCAAACACTTAACAGCTCTAATACTTCTCAGTCACCTTCATAGTTGGGCAATTCTGAAGTATTTTCAAATAGATAAATTATGTTTAGGCCTTAACAGAGGCTTGTGCCAACATAACGTCTGGATCCATCTTAATTTTAAAACTTTGAACTAAGAAAATTACCAGTGGCCTATAAAACACCTTAATTCAATTTTTTTCTGCCTACTATTGCATGATTCCAAAAGGTCTCTTACATTAGGGCATTTGAGAATATTGAGGAAGATAGCTGTACAGCATTTATAAGGTGACTTTGTTTAGTGTTTTCTTTAGAAAATATAGGCGAATTTTAAAATAATGAAAATATAGCTGACTTTAGTCATGATAGATTAAAAGTTTAAAAATGTATGTTAATTACACATTTTACATTTTTATAAATATATGTAAATCACATGATAAGTTTAAAATGTATGAAAATATACTTGACTATGTGGATATTTTTAATATTTTAATAACTGCAATAATCAAATGTCAGTTGACTGGAATCCATGTGTCTTTTATAAAATGATATAGGCTGGGCGCAATGGTATATGCCTATAATCCCAGAAGCTTGGGAGGCTGGGGTGTGGGAGGCTATCCTCCAACCTGATTTGAGTTACCTCCCTGGCTGGGTGAGAGGTGCTGAGACACAGCTGTGTCAGAGCTTTCCCCACCCTTCTCCAGGTCCGAGGGCTTGTCCATGCAGAGGAGTGTTTGGCCATTGCCTGGAAGACCCAATCATCGCCCCTGACCTTGGGATACTGCTCCCCTTAATCTTCATTGGATGGGATTTTCCCCAGAATTTCTTGTTCCCCAATAAAAGTCCACTCCCTGGCGTGTTCTCTCTCTCGCTAGCCTCTTCAGTAAACCTCACTACCACATTCAGTGGCTTGAGGCTGGAGCTGGGAGGAGCCATCCTGGAGCTGGTTTTAAAGGTAATTAGATTCTTGTCTCTTTAATTTAAAACTCCCTAGCGGTTTATCATGATTCGAACCTTCTTTCATGAAGCCTGCGCGGGTAGCGGGCTAAACTGAGTCAGGCGGATTGTGAGTTCAAAGCCAGCCTCAGAAACTTAGTGAGGCTGTAAGCAACTCAGTGAGACTCTGTCTCTAAATAAAATACAAAATAGTGCTGGGGATGTGGCTCAGTCGCTGAGTGCCCCTGGGTTCAATCCCTGGTACCGCTCCTCTCCCAAATCAATATAGTATAATAATATCTAATATGTTTCTTAGACTATATTATTTCCTGAGATTAAAAATCTGTTAGCATGGAGTTTTTATTTCATAGGCATTACTAATATAGTTTCATTGTTCTTCCTTAAAAAGATTTAGAAGGAAATTTTTGAAATTAATGTGTGTTAATATATTATGTGTTTGACTGAAGGCTATTTCTGATAGGAGTAACTGAATTTTGTTTTTGTTTTTGTTTTTAAACACAATTATTCACAGGCATGCTTCTGGGATGTGTCTTCTGCCCCAACTTCAATGAGTGTGTGTGAGATTTTCAGATTCTACAGGAGAGAAGTGATGTTTGCCTCATTCTAGTTGCTATGTTTTTGTCTAGGTCTTGAATCTTCAAAGGCTCTTAAGTTTTAGATTAGCTTAAACTATTATGTGATAGTTTTTGTTTTGTTTGTTTTCCATGTGCAGGTTGATGTTCTCTTATAAAAATTGTGATTATAAACATCTTTTGTCTGTATTTTTGCGGGTGGGTAGGCTTTTTTTCTGCCGTAGTCCAGCTGGGCTAAATAACAGAGAGGTGACAAGCAACTTGAAGGTTGAAGTGGGAACTACTTTATTGCGAGTGAACTTAGCAGGAACTGAGCGAGAACTCAAAGTAGCGGGCACCCGAGGTAGTAGGAGCCGCTTTATTGTAGGACAGCAGAGGTATATATACCCAACTGATTACACACAGCTTGACTCAATTAACATCATCTAGATACAGCAGTCAGCCAATTAGGAATCCTTACCATCTTAATGGCTCGCTGGCGTTGCTTCACAAACCACTCCTCCTGGCAAGCTGCCAGGCGCCATCTTGACTTGTTTTGCATCCCCCAAATTTTTCTATTCATATTAGACTTGCAAGAAGTTCTTTTGTATGAATTGCCTCAAGGGATTCTCAAGAGGTCAGTGTTCTTCAAAATTTTATTTAATTTGCATTTTTCAACTTTATAGAGGTATAATTGATGAATAAATATTGTATATATTTAAAGTATACAACTTGATATTTCATATAAATGTGTATTATGATATTCATTGATATATTCATCAGCTTGTGTGTGTGTCTGGGGTTTGGGGGATAAGACACTTATGTCTACTTTCTCAGTGAATTGCAAATTCTGGAGATCTAATGTACAGCATGCTCATTGTAGTAAATATTACCGTATATAACTGAAATTTGTTTTGTTATTTAAAAAAAAATTCCCATGAAAGTTTTTTTTCCTTTTGTTTTTATTTATTTAGCAAAATGGACAGTTCCCTTTTAGCCCATGAATTAGGTTTTAAGACTATACTTTCTAGAGGCATTTAAGAAGCTTTCAAATAGAATAAGTTAAATATAATATAGTCTGTGATATTTAAATGATAATAAATCCAATATACTGGGAAAAGAAACAATAATTATATCTACTCACTTCTACATTTATTGAACAAATGACTGAATTCATGTAATGTGATAAAGTTAATCATTTCCTGATTTCAGAGCTGGCTTTGAATGTGTCCAAATCATATCATTCCTACTCTTTTTCCCTCTACATTATTATTAATTTAACAACATCTAAAATGAGAACTTTACATTGATTACTGGAGCAAATATTTCAAAACTTTGAACATTAAGAAGGTAGGATTATCCAGTCTACCTTTTTTTTCTATCATTTCTTTAAAAAAATCTAGATTTACTCATTATCTTTTTTAATAAAGTTAAAAATTTTTATTTCATAGGGCACAATCATTAGTGTAAAAAGACAACAATCAAAATAAAAGAAAATATTTGTATATATGTGCTTTACTTGGATAAAGCACGTATATACAAAATGAACACTTACAACTCAATTAAAAAACAAAGAATCCAGTTAAAAATGAGCAAAGGATTTGAATAGATGTTTTTCACAAAAAAGTATACAAACGACCAAAACTCACATGGAAAGATCCTCAACATAATTACCTTTAAGGAAATGAAAAATCAAAACTACAATGTGATAGTGCTTCATAACCACAAGAATGTCTATAATCAAAAAGAATATCTTTGAAAGAACTGGCAATGATATGGAAAATAGGAACCCTATCTGGCTAATGGGAGTGTAAAATAGAGTGGCTATTTTGGAAAATAAATTGACCATACCTCAAAATGTTAAAAAGAGAATTGCTAAGTAACCCATCAATTACACTCCTAGGTGTATACTGAATGGAATTGAAAGCAAATGTTTACACAAAACTGGTAAAACAGTGATTACAGAGTGGCACAATTTGTAATATCTCAGAAGTGGGAATAACTCAAAATATCCATTATCAATATTATTTGTTCCCCTATTAAAATGGAAAACTTGGAAACTATAGAATCATAAATTATGAAGTGTTCTTGACCAAAAAGAAAGAAAGAAAAAGAAAAACTAGAACTATGTAAAACTTAATCTTTCTGGTCCTCCACAATCTCTTGGATCTATTTTTTTTTTTTAATTTTATGTGCCTTAAAAGAAAATTTTCACTTACTTTTCACAACAATCTTTTAAGGAATATCACAATTTCTACATTCTTTAATCAAATACATTTCAGAATTTTATAAGAATTGTAATATGAAGAAATAGCATTTTAACTTTGTGCATAAATACAACTCCATATTTAAAAAAAATTTAAAAAACCAAAATTCTTTTCACTAAATATTGGCCTGGAATAACTTTTAATAAATTATTTTTAAAAGGAGTCTATTTCACAAATATTTTATCTTTTGACTGAATCCTTCCTGTCCATTGACTAAGTATGAGAATCTTAAAATTTTGTTTTATGAGTTATTTTCTGTTTTGTACTAGGAATTTAACCCAGAGCTTCATGCTTGTTAAGCACATTCTCTCCTCCTGAAATACACCTTGTTTCTGAATTTTCCTTTTTAATCAGGGTTTTCAGGAGTTTCTTCCACAAGGACCCTTTATATCATACTACCTCTTTTTTGCATAGCACCTAGGGTGAGTCACTTTGTCTTCTTCCTATCTCTTTCTCTCATTCAGGAAACCTCAAAATCTTTAATCTCCTTACAATGTTTGGACAAACTTGTCATTTAAAAGAGTAACTTTTATGCTTTTTACATTGAGAAGAAGAAAGGAGCTCCAGGAATAATTGGGAGTTTGTTTTGGAACCATATAAATCTGCCCTTGGGGGGTCCCAGAATAGAAATGACAGATTTTTTTTTTCACCTATTTGATGAGATTTCTAGATGATGAATACTTGTCCCCCTGATGTGTGAATACATAGTTTTCCTCTTCACAGTTAAGTATTTTTAACATGAAAATTTTCAGAATTAAATATAGGGCTATAATGGACTTCTGTTAAGCTCACAATACTTTGTCTATTTTGAATATTATAAATGTGTGTGGTACATATGAGGGTGTCTTTTATCTACTTAAAATACATCATTGAAGAATTAATTTAAATTTTGACTTTGAGTTAAAAATGTTTATAATTAATATTGAATATATAAGTGACCTTCTGTGAATCACCATATATATAGATAAACTTATGAGATTTATAAAAATGTTTATTTTGTTGATTTTGATAGAAAATTGCAATGTTTGTAAACAAATGGACTATGTTAATTTTAATGCACCTTGAAATAACTTAGGGCATTCAATTGGTGCAAAGTTAAAAATCCCTATAAAATGCAATAATACTTACAAGTTGGATTTGAAACTCCAGAGGTACTCATTTTTTAATTTATTGTCATTTTAATAAATTAAATATCAATGCAAAATACAAAGTAGTTATTGTGCATCTTCTCTATATCAAAAAGTGGCCCCTTGGGACTACCATAAAAACCAACATTAAGGGATGCATGGGTGTTTTAGCTAAAGACTAATGATAAATGTGATGACAGCAGGGATGAAAAAATAGTACAGAATTTAATTAAAGGGAAAATTGTTAGTTCCCTAAGATGTGAACAACTGATTCCCATGCAAACAACATTCTCTTAGTATTTATTCAATATTCAGCAGAATTGGTATGAAACCAGTTTTCTGCTAAAAGAAATTGTATTCAGGAACAGAATCACATAGCAATTCATTGCCACTGGAGGAGGCAGAATCCATTGTGTGTGTGTGTGTGTGTGTGTGTGTGTGTGTAAACAATTTTAATTTCTCTATGTGTGTACTTCAGTTTTATTTAGTTATTGGTAGTTTTAGAATTTTGAGTGTGTGACTGCTATTTTTTTAGACAACTTCTTGGGAAGCATTTTAAAGGGCTTAAAGTTTAAATTAAACATTTAAATCATTATTTTCTTGCACACTAAAAAATATGTTATAGAATGCCAAGGTTCCACCGGACTGCCAACTGTGGTCACATATGCATATTGAAGAAACACTCTGTTAAGATTGGTAGGCATTATTAATTTCCTCTCCAGGTTGCTGGCTGCTCTAGTGGAGTAGGACAAATTTATGGGACTCCTGGTCACGTAAATTAGGATTACCTGAGGGAGCATTATTTAACTTTCTGACCCTTTGAGTGGGCCCTGGAGAAAATTTATCAAGTTCTTAGACATAGAAGCTACAAAAAGGGAGTCAAAGGATTCCCATAATTTTCCGATCTGTGTGATATGGGGTGTGATGATACTCTTAATAGAGACAGGAAATGCTGAGGGATATGGGAGATAAATAGTCCATTTGGAATATACTGGATTTTAAAGGTGACTTGCTATTGTTTGGAAATAAAGGACTGAGCATAAGAGAAAAACTAAGGTAAAATTAAAGATTTAAAAGTTAATTTTACGGAGATGGTATTGAAGCTGTAATGTTGCCTAGAAGGAACATGCAGAGCAGAAATTCATGGTGACATTGGTCACAGTGAAGAAGATTTCAGAGTAGTGATGGGGATGTGGTACCTAAAAATGCGGAACCATAGGTTGGATTTTGCAATTGATGTAGTGGTGCATGCAGTGTTGTGTGTGTGTGTGTGTGTGTGTGTGTGTGTGTGTGTGTGTGTGTGATGAATGAACATCTTATTTCCACAGACCCTTTGAAGAATTCCTTTATTGTATCAATTTATTAAATCTGATAACAGCTCCCTTGTAGGAGGAAGAAGGTCCTGTTAGACCTTCTTCCATATCACTCACATCACCTACATTTATATGCTTAAATCCCATAGCTCTAAGTCTGTTGCTAGTCACCTGTTTTGAGTTTGCAATCTATGGCCTTTTGAATTCAAATAGAAAGGTTTCATTCTAAATTTTAGGCCTGTTTTTATTATATTTATCTTGTGTGAACATTTGTTTTACTTTAAATGTGTTTTGGGTTGAACTGCATCCCTGCAAATCAACATGTTCAAATAAAATCTCTGGTACCTTAGACTCTTATGTTGTTTGGAAACAGTATTATTGCAGATTTAGATTGTAAAGATGAGGTTGTAGTAGAGAAGGGTGGCTTCTAATGCAATATGACTTTGCCCTTCAAAAGGGGAAATTTGCACTCCCGTATGTATGCAAAGAATGCTATGTTAATTTAAGTGTAGCATCTGCAAGCCAAGAAATGTCAAAGACTGCCAGCAAACCACCAGAAGTTGGTACAAAGGTGTGGAACAGATTCTCCTTCACAGCCTTTAAAAGGAACCAATGCAGTTGACACATGAATTCTTGAATTTCTGGCCTCCAGAACTGTGATACAATAAATTTCTGTTGTTGTGGCACCAAGTTTGCAGCACTTTGTTAAGGCAGCCCTAGCCCTACCCTTTCATATAATGGAAAGAATATTCTTCCTCAAGACATTTGGCTAACCATACAGAGGAGAGGAAAACTCTTTTCCCCCAATGGCTATAAATTGTGAAATAATGACCATGTTTCTGTCTTTTTCCCCTCTAGGCTCAACACATAGTGGTATACTAACTAATGCTTGCTGAATAAGTAGAGAGACAGTCTCCATAAACAAAGAGAAGAGGCAACACTTCTTTAAAATGGTGTTATTATTTGAATTCCCCAGTCTAATAAAATTAAAATTATATGGTATCAACTATTGGTTAGAGGGAAGTTATGGAAAATATATATATTTTTAGTTCTGACTTTTTCACTTTAATGAAAGAATACTCACTTTACTAAACAATACTAAACTTTACTTAAGAGTAAAAGAACATACATTTTTGCCTTGTATGTTAAAGGGGTACATTTGCCTAGGTTGTTTTCCATATTTTTTAACCATTACTTTAGTTAATAATTTTTGGAAAATGGTTGGATATAGTTTTTCTGATTAAATTATCTAGGCTCTGCAGTCTACAGTGGACATTTATGCATGTATTCAAGTTAAAATTAATATTAAAATATAATTTTATACTTTATGATCCACTTTATAAATCTCAGTTTCCTGATATACTTTGAAGAAAATGTGTCCCATAGAGAGACACATGTAAAATAAAAAATGGTTGAATAGATTAACAAGTGTCTTGCTTAGGTTGAACTAAATTCACTTCTATTCTCTTTCACATGTTATTCTTTAAAGTACAAAGCAAGAATCATCAAGCCCCTGTTGGCATGTGAAATCAAGAGCCAAAAAACATGTTAGTCCAAATTTCACAGAAAAATATATGCATTTTATAATCTGATAAATGTAAAAACATATACCTATAAATATTATAGTAAAATAATTTGGGATTTTATTTTCAATTTATAGAAACATTTCCAGAATGCTATACATAAATAATAACCAGTTTTATGTTTTAAGTTATAGTAGTTTTTATCAATTTTAATATGGTTTATATTCATAATGATGGAAATTTGTAGCTATTTGCTTCTTTGCTGTACATGTTATGGGAAATTAGATAACCTAAATTCAGTTCTAAAAAAACAGCTGGCAACTTTGCAAAATATCTAATCCATGCAGCGTTTTATTTACAAGTAATGAAATTAATAAGGATAGAAAGTTATCTTTACTTTTATTACTGCAGTGTTTGTGGTTGACTTTGGAAAGAGGAGGTATAGGGGGTTTGATTTAAGTTTTTGATATCATTGTATTTTAAGGCAATATAGAAAGCAGGATTGTGTGCGTATGTGTGTGTGGGTACGTGTGCACAAAACTGGGAGAAAAGAATGAATTGATTTGTGGGGAATAAATTAAATCAGTTTCAATCATTTGAATCAAAACTCAAGTCTGAGTTGGACAAGGTGATCTTCCATAGGCTCTGAGCATCCTTGTACATACAAGTTGAATATTGCCAAGAACTCAAGAGCCTTACCACTGTAAAAGCAAACTGTTTCTTAAGTTTGTATTCATCCTTCATGCTTGGTGTATTTTTCCTAAAAAAAAAAAAACAAAAAAAAAACCAAAAAAATATCAGATTTCACACATTCATTGCTTGTCAGTTGCAATGCAAACTCACTTCATGCCGGGGATCCCTCTGGCCTTCT
Source organism: Spermophilus citellus (assembly GCF_964194105.1). Lineage (NCBI taxonomy): Eukaryota > Metazoa > Chordata > Mammalia > Rodentia > Sciuridae > Spermophilus > Spermophilus citellus. The sequence goes on from NC_138189.1 coordinate 124,085,492, forward strand.
ACATAACCCATGGGACTTGGTGGTTATTCAGAATCAATGCAAACTTGACGTTCATATTGCTTGTTTGTCTCTGACCTAGGAGTGTTGCGTCTTCTTCCAGCATCTGTGAAACATTGACAGGTTTACTTACCAGCAAGGTTGATTTTCTAGGGCAAAATCCCAGATCCAATGAATCCCAGAACTCAAAATAGAAATTGGTACCCAGTAAAAAAGGCACCCATGAATGGTCATAGGAGATGATTTTGTGTTGACAAATCAAAAATGCAACCAAAATTTAGTTAATATTTCTCTCAGTCTACCATTTTCTTTGGTACACAAACCCTCTCTGGAAAACCAAAATTAGTTACAAACCACATTCAACATAATTAGTTGTAACAAAACCAAATCTTTTGTATGGAAGAACTTGTTAAATATGAGTTTCAGTTCAGAGAAAATATTTTACTACTTAGATGGCAGTTTAGAAAAAAAGAATACATTTGGAAAATTTTTGAAATAAATAAAAGCATATTTTGAGTTACCTATAAGCAAAATGATGAAGATATTTTATTATTTGATCTCAGCCATATTGATTTGAAGTTTGAACTGTCTCCTTTATTGAATTTGGTGTGGAAAAATGAAACACCTGTAATATAATTTTGACAGTTCAGTTTTTCTTTTATGAACAATTTGGAGGCAGTGAATTTAGGTTGAAATTATTGGGTTGCAGAAATGCAGCATGGAATCTAAAGTATTTTAAAGAAACGCAACCAAAATATGTTTATATTTGCAGGTAGGAGATTCTGATTCCTCTAGGGCATCTTAAATTAGGTACAAAAAGGTATGTTCATGTCTGCATGAAAGAGAAATAGCTGTCAGAGCTGCTTAGCATGTGGGAAAAGTGTCTTTTAGTTTAGAACAGAGACTACTGTATATAGATTGCCATCCCCAGGATTATGTTACCCCAAATGCATGCTATTTCATGGAGAGAGAGAGAAAATATTCCTTATGACAAAGAAAAGCATAGACCCTATAAGTATAGTAAATAGTACTTCAGTAAGGAAAGTGAGAAGACTTCTTAATTTTTCATTTGGCATCTCTTACTATTTCTTATTTTTCTGGCTAGGAACTCTGATTTCACATGAAAAAAAATGCCTAATGGGGAATCATTGCATACAATAATGAGTAGCTAGACACTTCTTTTCCTTATGTATTTTCTGCTAATTCCTCTTCCCTTTTACCATGTGGGTCAATGGAATGTACAAAACATGTTGCTTATCTCATATTTTCACGTGGCCTCACATATGTCACACTCACTGTATTCCTTTTTTAAAAAAAACATATGTTTAAATGGAATAAGTTTAGGAGTTAGCCTTTTTTTGGTAGTGTTGGATAAAGGCATAGTTCAAAGACAAATAAATATTTATTTGTTAAAATTTACCTATGGCCAGCATCATTCAGAGGTAACAATTTGTCTACTTCTGAAGGAAGGAGTCTCTTTGGGCTGTATACTCTATTATGGAAATCTTCTTGACATTTTGCTTATTAAGTAGGTCTACATTGTCAAGACTGGACTGTAGCATATTTTTTCTTACTAGTGTGGGTAAAATCTCTTTCCAAGTCTGCATTATTATTAAAGTGAATAATTCAAATAGTTTACATTTGTTTTTCAAAGTTTGTAGAAATGGTCCTTTTTCATTAACAAACAAACACCCGCATCCCCCCCCCACACACACACAAAAAAAAAAAAAAAAAAAAAAAAAAAAACCAAAAAAAAACAAAAACAGGCTATGAGGGTTCTTCAGTAGCAGAGCACTTGCCTAGCATGCATGTGGCCCTGGGCTTAACTCTCAGCACCACCAACATCACCACAACAACAAAAACCAACCTCCCACCCCCCCACACACACAAAAAAAAACTACAAAGCAAATCATTTAAGCTTTGGAATATTGAAATTTGAGGTTTCTTGTTTTTCTTTTTCTTTAAGAAATTTTTATGGTACCTTATAAATATAGATTATAGTGGGGTTCATTACTACACTTATACACACAACATTATTTGGTCGATTTCATTTCCCTCTGTTGTGTTGACATAACTATTGAGGTATAAGAAAGGAGAACAATACCTGAGATACCAGGTACTTCCATTCTAGTTTTCCAGGTGAAGGAACTGCTTTCAGTGACATGGCATTCCCATCAGTAAAAGGTGTTGTCTGCTCATCAGCAAGTGTTTAAACATAAAAGTTTATTGAAAGAGTAGAATAAAATCAAATTTAGGAGTTCTTAAAAATACTTAAAAGAATGTGAATGTTTCAATCACCATTCACTTCCACACTGGCCAGCTGGATGGTTCTGGTACAAGCCAGGCTCTCCTGAGCCCCTCATGGAAACACACTCCTCATCCTCCTTCTGATGGCCCTTCCTGTTAGCACTCATCACAGTCTAACATCACATATATCACACTCCCTGTGTATTATCTGTATTTCCCTTAGAAAATAATCTCTAGAACAGCTTGTCTGTGGGTTCCATGACATCTTCCAAACCCCTTCAATGGTGTAAGTGATCAACAAATGACTTGATGTGATTCTGTAGCTCTGTCAATCATTTGAGGCAAAAATGACAACTCTGTCATTTTTTAAACTAATAATAGGCTTGACTTAATGGCAAATAATAGGAAGTTTTCCTTTTTCTTGAAAAATTAAAGATGTAATACTGCCATAATAGTTTTTTTTCTTTTTAAAAACTCCAATCTCAAAAAAAATTGAGTGTCTTCCTATCTATTAAAGGACTATGGAGCTGAGGCCAGTATTACACAGGTCTGATGGCTGCAGAAGACAGAAAAACAAGAACAGGAAGGTCATTCAGAAACACTACCTGTCAAAATGTCATTTTCTTTGAACATAAAAACTTACTTTTTTTTTTTTTAAATAGAGTAACTGGTTTCTGTCTTTATTTACCAAAGTGTTGCCAAAAATAAACATCTATTTCTTCTGGTCTTCTATTGCACAAATCAATTGCAAAATTTCATGAACTTAAACATGGACAATAATCTTTGTTGATAAGTTCATCAAAAATTATAAAAAAGCAGGGCAGCGAACCAATGCTATAATTCACACTGTAAAGTAACACAAAGATTTATCATTTGGAATACACATGAGGGTAGCCAGGTCCTGCTCCCATGTCTACAAAGGGTGTTGGGGTCACTTCCATCCATCCTGGAGAGAACTGAAGTGGGGTTGTTGAAGAAGCACATCCTTCATCATGTGGAATCCTTTCTAGTTATTTCCTTCACATATGTGAACCTGACAATGTGCACATTAAAGCTTGTCATCTCAGGAAGTTTTACACTACAGACAAAAGCTCAGGACTACAGCTAGGCGTGATAGTGCTAAAAACATCTTTTTCTCATACCTGCCAGGATAGTTTCCTGGTATCTGTGCAGTGGTCTTAAGAAAAAGCAATAAAATTAAAACAAATTTGTCAAAACCTCTGAGATGCATTTAGAAAAGATCAAAGCATTTTAAAACCTATTTTCCATTAAGTTCAGTAGTGTAGACATCTCTTTTAAAAACCACAGTTAATTCCTTGTTCTAGATGAGATTGCACTGGTGTGCTTATTGTTTTTGTAAGCATTAAAATGCAATTTCTCAATGATTAGTATGAAATTAGTGTCCATTCTGTGTGCTCCAGAGCTTGTTATATCTGACCCCTTGGTGTTTGCTTTATACTTTTTACAGATATTTACTCATGTGCTATTTTTAATATCCATATTGCCTGCAGCAGCACGAACACACAAATTTCCCTTTGAGGGTAAATAGTGACATTAGATGAATTTTAATACTTTCTAGTGCCAAAATGTGAAAACAATGCAATCCAATATGTTTCCCATCCTTTGCCTTTTCAAAACCTGATAGCCAAATTTATTGCTTGAGTATAGTAATCCACTCAACTCGCATGTCTTGAAGCAGTTATTTCAATTTCTTTCTGGAAATTTTGTTATATTTAACCTTAAGTGATTTATCTCACACTGAAGTTTATCATCTGCTTCAAATTCTCTCAGAACATCAAATTAGTACAAGTTATGTTTTGTATTGCCACTAGGAATAAACACATACTTACCTTTAATTCGAACAGGGAATAAAATGTGGATATTCTGGATACTTTTCTTAAGGAATATATTTTCACTAAACTGTTTTTCTTTTGATGGCAAAAATTCAGACTGTCTTTCGACTCAAGAGTGAAACTCTTACTTTAATCTTTGGAGCCAGTTGTCTTTATGGTTTAAAATACGTGAATGACTTTATGTTTTTTATTGAACCCCTACTTTTTCTCAGGAATTCACTTTAAAAAAATTACACTGATATCTACACAGAATAATCTACTCAGTGGTAGATCAGCATAAACGTATATCTTTCAGGGATTTAACAATATTGTTATTTTACCATATCAATCTGTAAGTCTGGTTTGACACACGAAATCATCATGCATGAGGCTTTATTTTCATTTCCAGGCAAAATGGATTTCTTTGTAAACTCTGTAATTTCCCATGATCCCAGGAATTTTGAAACTACTGAACGCCATCAGTGGTTCCCCACTCTATGGATTAATGGGAAAATATTTGGGGTTTTCTTGCTCTGGCTGAAGGCTGGGTGAAATCAATTTTTTAAGCACTATAAAGCAAGGGCTTGGGTCTCAGACAACGATTACAAAGCAGACACACTTTAACACCCAGAACAACCATCTGGATCTTGTTGACTCCTTTACCATGGCAAGAGGGTGAATGAAATATAATTCCTGTCTGCTGATGCCATGGAGATTCCTTCAGTGCAAGAGCAGCTGGAGCTCCCATTTACACACACACACATGCACAACACACACACACATACACACACACCCCTATGTCTTTGGTTGTACAGATGTTAAATATAAAGAATTTCTATAGCTTTTATTAAAGCAATAAGAAAAGCAATAGATTTTTTCCCCCTACTGTATCTGCAGTGTTCTTCTAGTTCTCGAACACTCAATTTGTACAAAGTAATAAATGTCAGTGGTGTTCTAAGGAAAATATTATGCTTCTTATTGAGCTCTAGAAATGGTCCAATGCTATGGAAAAGTTTATAGAAGATCTTATGTAACTTTATAGAAAAGTCTGATTTTTAAATCCTTAGTAGAGATGTGGCTGACTTGCCTATCCGTGGCACGACTCAATGTTTCATCTCGTAGTTGCGTGAATTGCATCACGTAAATGGATGTCAGGTTGTTAAAAACTTCTAAAGCAGAGAAAATCAGTGAACACATTTTAAATGGTTCGGGAGATCATGGGAGGTGAGTAGATCAGGAATCCTTAGAGCAAGAGTGAAGTTTTCATAAACAATGATGTTTAGGTCCCTTATGTGGAAGATTAGGGCAAGCTTAGTGGCTTTGAAATCTAATAATCATGTAAAGCTCCCCTCAAAGCAGTTGCAGCTTTTGGTGCTGGTTTTTCCTGTATAGAACAACCGAAAGTCATATATCAAGATCAAGGTACATTTCAAAGAGAAATTCTTAAAAAAAAAAAATCCTGGTCACTGATGATTAATCATTCAAAATCATAAATCTTGTGTGGTGAGTTACAGTGACCAGACGAAGTCACTGAACTGAAAATGTTTTTCTTTCTTTTCTCCTTCTCATATGTAGTGATCCATGTGAGGTTTTAAAATCAGCCCGTTCTCAATGGAGCATGTGCTGTCTATGGTTTAGACTAAAGCACTGGGCTTTAAATTTTAATCAAATATCCCTAAAAGAATCCCCTAAAATTGGATTGCTTCACACAGTTAGCTATTTTAAAGGTTCATCATATATGTGAATATTGCAATTTAAAGAAGTACAGTCATTACAAGACCATTGTGGTAAAGGCTGTTATTTAATCATTTAAAATATATCTTACGGAATTTACATGCCATAGCAACTCAATGTGCATTATCTATTTTAACACAAGTGTGTACATGTATTGAGAACATTATACTACATTAATACGTACAATTTTTATATTTTAATGTTATCAATTATAAAATGAATTTAATTTAGATTAAAAAATATAAATACATTTGAGTATGAATATCCTCTTTTTGTCATTCTATCATCTTTTAAGCAGTAAAAAAAGTGCACGTTAGTGTAAATGAAATTTAATGCTTTTTACTTTACTGTGATTATAAGTAAGGCAAAATTTTTATTAACATTCAAATTGTGTATATTATATCAAAACTACTTAAATATGCTAAAATTTTGAAAAATAACTATATTGAAAAGTAAAAATTTTGATAGTGCATTTCTTAACGAAATGGATGAGTTAAAGATTAATTTATCTAAATATTGTTGCTAAATTTATACAGTGTTCAAATGTAATTATATTATTTTTTTCTTTTCTTAGATGTACATGCTCAGAAACCTTGTTACAAAAGTAAGTAGATAGGAATAAAAACTTAACTATTAGAATATAGTATAATTCTTGAAACTCCTGCCCAGTTATCATTCTAAATCATATAGATTATTAAAAATAATTTGGTTAATATGTCACTACCAGTTAAGTCTTTCTTCAATTGCCAAATCGAAGAACTGGAAACTACCAACTCACAAGAGGATTTGTCACCACTCATTTTTCACTTCCTTTCTCAGCACAAGCATTGATATATTTTAGGCATCCATTTTAGTTCCCAGAAAATTTCCTCCCTGGATTGACACACCACAATAACTTTGTGATGGGCATAGAACAATCTAGAAGGGGAGACAGGAAAACATAACTAGTACTTCAGTTCAAAGTATATTCTCAGGAGCACAGATTTAAGATTTGAACATTTTTGAGGTTGAAAATGTGGAAGTCGACAACCTAAAAGTTCATCTTTATGTAGACCAGGTGTGTGCTTGCCAAAATTCAAAGAAAGCTGATTTAGAGCACTTCAACTTACCATTAAGGATTTTTATTCTTTTAGTTAAGATTAGGTAATTAATTGTATTATTAAAATTAGAGTAAAGGGTGTATTTATTTTTATCATCAATCTACAAGATGATATATTATTGGTGATATACTATTAATGATGACATATTATTAATATTTATATATCAAATATACAATCATTAATGATGTATCAATATCAACTCTTGACAGTATCAACTCTTCCTATTAGGATACTAGGATTCAATAAAGGGGTATTAACATACTTTATGTAGTCTCACAGTACATGCCTAAATTCTTGGATTCTCAGGGCAACATTATGTAAGACATTTTTAACAAGAAATTTTATTTGTTAAAATATTTTTAATAACTCCTTTTATTTGTTAATAAACAGTATTTATTCAAAAGATTTATATATTATTCCAAGAAATATTGGAGATACTGGAAAACATTTGACTTTAAATTCAGCAATAGATCAGTGAAAATAGTCTGTGGAAAGTCCACATGAACCCATTTATCTTTACATACTCTTTATTTTGACCATATCTCTTTTCAATATTCATACTTCCTGAATAAATAACTTTTCTGAAATCTCTGTTTCTATTCAAAAATCCATGTGTGTCTTTGAATTTTGCTGGCTAAATATTTTCAGTCTCTTTTAAGATTTTGTTGCATAGTAACAAAAACTAAGCATTTTTGACATGAGAAGCATGTTATTTTTGTACTATGATTGGCTTCTCTTTTCATTTAAAATATACTTTCTCTCAATGTTTCTTTATTAGTTTATTTTTTTGGTTGCAATAACCCTCAGAAATACTTTCTTTTTGAAAACTGTGACAACAGCTAGTTTTTATTTTTTAATTTTTACAGTGTTGAAAAGAAATAAAATGACTTTCAATACTAACATTAATGAAAGACTAGCTTGCCCAAATGTGCCACCGTCTACGTGATCATATAAAATCCTTTTAATAATTCTTTTAGGAAAAAGGAAACTGCAGCTTAGAAAAGTTGCATATTTTTCTCAAGATCATGCTTCTGGATGATGGTAGAACTATAATTCAAGTCCAGCCTTTTAATGATTTTAACTCCAAGGCCATGCTCTTAATTACAAAACTAGAGTTTGAATTATTACAGCTTTGAAGGCATTCTTCCATGTCTCTGAATTTATTTATCCATGTCGTAGTAATACATTATGAATTTATTTGCATAATGAGAGAAATAATTTCCTTTATGTCTAAAGTTAAGTCTCCAGTAAAATAAAAAGTATTTATTAATTAATTCTGATACTTTAGTAACTTCAATGCTTTCCTAAACTTTTTAACTTATTAATCATCAAATCTCAAGAGTATAAACTTCACCTCCTAGTTTTGTTTTTCCATTAAGACTCAGGTCCTATCTTGCTGGGCTAAAAAGAATTTATTGCTTTTACATATTTATTATTTTATGTTTAGTTGGCCAAGTAGTATCTGCTTGTAATCACTGCTGTATTTTATGCATCATTGGAAAATACATTTCCTTCCTTCTTCTGTGTATTCCTGGGATTGCAAGTTTTACCTGATCAGTTTCCTGTTAGCACTTAAATCAATACAGTTAGCATATATTAGTTCTGTTGGTAGTAGTCAGATTGCCAGTATTTGTGAAAAGACAGGGAGTAAAATAAGTGCACAAAAGCTTTCAATGTGAAAATGGCAGAAGTTGGGTGCGGTGGCATCAGCCTGTAATCCCAGAGGCTCAGGAGGATCTCCAGTTCAAAGACAGGTTCAAGAATGTAGGGAGTTTCTAAGCAACTCAGTGAGAACCTGTCTCTAAATAAAATACAAAAAAGCACTGGGATGTGGTTCAATGGTCAAGTGCCCCTGAGTTCAATCCACAGTACCAAAAAAGAAGAAGAAAAAAAGACAGAATATATAACTACGTATTCTGAAAGAAGTACATGAAAAGAATTAAATATATTCAAATACAGGTGGCATCTGGTTGACTATTATAATACCTATAATTTTACTTTAAAATACTTCAGCATAGATTATGCTATTTTTTTCCCTTATGCAGGTTAAATTAGGACTCAGTGGCTGAATTCTAAATTCTAATGGGGAATTTAAGCTCCAGATATTGTCAATTAGTGTTCTAATGAGAAAACCTGTGTTCCAGTTACTACACTTGCTCTGGTCTTTATCTTGATCAACACATCAGGCTTTTCTAATCACAGTAGATGTCAGAAATGCTTTTCCTTTGTGAGTTAGATATTTCCTAATTATCATAACATATTTAAAATATTTCAAATGTATTGATCAGCTGAAGTGTTCTGAAATGTACTCACTCTTTTTGAGGATAGTACCTGAGACTCTAGCAAGGTTTATATAGATCCATAAAGGTGACTGAGGTTAATGGTTATAATCTTTTTTCTCTCACAACCTAGACATACTCTTAAAATTTATTAAAATTCTTCAAGGAACATGTGAAGTTAAAAATAATTAATTAATGAAATGCTTATTAATATAAAACCAGGGATAAGAAATACTGTGTTAAACATAAAATATGAAAAATTATTTTTTAAAAAAGTGGAAATTTACATTTTTGAAAATCTCTTTAGGTCCTGGATTAATAAAAGACAGATGGATTCTTACATGTTTCTTCTTTAAATCTATTGAGATATGTTGTTTTGGTTGAGGCATAACAGGAAAATCCAACTTCATACCTCAGCTGATTTATGTAGTTGGAATAAAAACTGATTCAGTAACTTTTGCTGATAATTGGGAGATTTGTTTTCTTTACTGTTATATCACAACAACAATTGGCATTTTATTGAAGATTAGTTGCAATGCAGAATGTGAAACTATATCTATAGACATTTTATATTCTGTTCCATTAAACCCATTGGCATATCTGGCACTGTAAATGGATATTGTATCCTTGGATGATTTTGTACTATCAAGCATTGATGATTAGAAAATAACCATTCAGTGGCTTGTGCAGATATTTTTATTGCATTTTATTAGTGCATTATAATTATACATAATAGCAGGGTTCATTGTGACATATTCATATATTAACACAACATAATTGCTCCATTCTATTTCATCACACTTCCCTTTTCCTTCCCCTGTGCCCTCCCTTTGGCTCCCTTCATACGCTGCACTAGTCTTTCTCCTATTACTTGTATTTTTTAATTGATGCATTATAATTATATCTAAAAGTGGGATTCCTTGTGATGTGTTCAGACATGCGCATAGCATAATTCAGTCAATTTCTTTCTGCAGCTCCTTTCAATTTCTTCATTTCCTCTTTCCCCTTGGTCCTGTTCTTGTAATCCACTTTTCCCTTTTCTATTTTAGTGAGCTCTCCCTTTTTTAAAATTCTTTTTTTCTCTCTAGCTTCCAAATATGACAGTAAATATTTGCCTCTTGCCTTTCTGAGTCTGACTGTACAGATACTAACAGATTCATTAACAGTTAATATACTACATTATACAATATAAGTGATATCACAATCATTTTGCCACCAATCTCATAAAAATTTAAATATTGGAGACTGCAAATATGGTGAAAAAAGACAAGTTTCCAAAAATCTGAATTTTGCTTGAAAGTTCAAATTTGATCACTGTCAACAAGCATTGTTCATTGCTATCTTCAATTTTTCAAGTTTGCGTCATTCATTTGGGAGAAGAAACAAGTACTTCATATAAACTTTCCATTCTGTACTCAGAATATTCAAAGCCATATGCTCATGGTCTAATATTAATAAAATTAGTAAATTTCATTGATTTTTAAAAACATTGTACCATGTGCACACGCATGCATGTCAGGGATTGAACTCAGGACCTTGCACATGCTAAGCATGCACTAAGAACATTATTTAAATTTTTTTTTTTTTTGTCATCAATGGACCTTTGTATAAATAATTAATTTACTTATATATGGTGCTGGAAATAAAACCCAGTGCCTCACACATGCTAGGCAAGCACTCTACCACTGAGCCACAACCCAGCCCTCTAAGAACATTCTTAACTAAGACTCCCTCCCCCCATTAGTACAATAACAGTGAACACAAGACTCCAAGCATAGTCTGGTGCTGTCTTGATTTAATTAAGGCTACAAGAGCTTTACTCACCACTACGTTTGTACCATCAGGGTAAATGTTGGAGCACAGAGAGCAAGCAAATGGCAAACCTTAGTATTCTTCCAGAATAATTTTAATCTTGCAGGTTTGCTAAAAGAGCTTTAGGGATCACACTGTAAGAAATATTAACCTCACTAATATTTTTTGAAAATTATGGTGTCGAACCAGCGGCAGAGACAAATCAGGCTGATGGTTGCTGGCATTAAGGTAAGCACAATTTTGCTTCCAGAATCCTGCTGTGGATAAAGGGAAGCTCTCCTGCCTGCTGGAGGCTGAACCCCTAAGAATATAGCAACCTGGATTTCACTGAGCTTATGGAAGTGAGAATGTTTTGTGCTCATTTGCTCAACTTTGCTGATGATTATAATTTCTACCAAAATGACACTGAGAGTTCTGTGCCGCAGTCTTGGCTGGGCAAAAGATCACGAGCCACTCACACCTTGTAGATTCAAACAGCAATTCTTTATTCCCGAACTCACACCAGCCCTCTACAAACACATTCTCAGGAAATCCAAGTTCTGCCCCACAATTCACGTCCCAAAATACTTTCTCAATTCAACAGGAACTCAGGGAGCAGGATACGCCCTATTCCCAGCAGCAGTAACCTTAAACCTGGAACTTCCCTAAACCCAGATTGTCTTAAACTGGGAACGCCTTAAACCCAAATTATCCTAAACCGGGATACTTCCTAAAACCTGCAGGATACACCCTAAACCTGGATCCACCCTCGTCCTTGAGCAGGGTCACCTTTCTCAAACACACATGCAATGTCACAGCGAATTTCCAAGGCAAGTCCATTTAACATGGGGTACTCTGGCAAGGAAATTTCAATGTGTCATTCCTATTTGGCAATGGCCCTCAGCAGTTCTGCCTGACAAATCTGGATTAAGGCAATTTATAACATTTGAGAAACGAGAAAACCCTCATTAAAAACAAAATGAAGCAAAACAAAAAAAGGTATGGGTTCTTCTACTTAATGAGATCTTGGACAATTGTTTATCACTGGGGCTCAGTTTTTCATTAACAGTAGAACCTACCCAGGGATGTCAAGAGGAATGAAATAATTTTTTACACATAAAAAGTGCTTAATTCAATAGAAAGTGCCTAATTCAATGCTTGTCACTTTGTGAGCCCTCACTAATTTTAGCTCCTGCTTTTTATCACTTTTGCCATAATGACTATTGTGATGATGTGCTGTGGGTGAAATTTGGATGGGTTAGTGGCAGCTTTGGGTGGCACGAGAACCACATGGGTAAAGAGATGTTTCTGAGGAAGCAGAAAATAATGCAGTTAGTGTGGAAAGTAGGAATAATAGTAAAGGTGGAGAAATCGGCTAAAGAGGACTTTTTCAATTTAGAATAAGGCTTTATCATCTAATTTTGTGAGTGTAAGTAATTAGGAGGCCATTAGGGGCTTTTCAACGGTATGATTAACCCATTAACAGGATGCATATTGGATTTCAAAGACATAACTGGAAATAGATATAAGACTTGGACCCATGGAACATAACTTGCTATTTTGACACAATTGTCCATCAGATTTCAATTTTATAAACGTACTGTGAGTCAAAGTTTTAAAAGAGCAAGTTTCAAATTAAGGGCTGTTGCCATTGAGAAATAAATAATGTGATTGGAACTTCTTGGGTCAGAATGAGTTTTGAGCCAAAATCAAATGGAAGGCAAATGTTGCCAAATCATTTGTTATTTTTGATGCCTACATAAGCTTGTTTAGTTTGATTTTATTAGGCTGGAAAAGTATAATATTTGGTCACAGAAATATTTTTTATGCTTGATAGATGTAAGAGTTGGAAAGAAATTCCTTTTGTACCATGGCATCCCTATAGCCTTCTGGTCTCTAAAACGAAGGATTGGACTACATAAAAGTGGAATGGTTAGTTTTTCTTTTCCTCCACTTAAAGGAATTCAGTTACTAGTTCCCAGACTCTTATTTCCTATACTCTGAGAACCAAGTAATAATGAAATTTTCAATGCATTGCTGGAAAGATGTAGCAAAATCATGATATAAAAATAGCCATGTGGTCTTAGTCACTCTAGGTGAAAAAGCAAAGAAAAACTCCCAAATTCACTTAATTCACCATGATCATTCCCTAAACCCTGCCTTCCTAGCTAATGCCTCTTCGCCAGGAAGAAAGGTAGAAATGATCAGGTAACACTTAATTTTCTAGTCATAGGAGAATATGCCACAGACTAATGTCTACTTTCTCTAGCATTTGCACTTAAAAATAAATTTGAGTTTGTCATGGGTGGCATAAAACACTGCTAATTTTCCAAGTCAAATACAGCTGGCATAATTCAAGTAGCCATGGAATAGAAAAAGTCCCCTAAATGTGACCGGGTAATCAAGTTTGGTTTTCTAGTGTGGAACAAGAATGTACTTCCCAGGGGGCTCCATGTGTTGGCACCACTCAGCTGCTTGAAGAATTTGCTTGATGAAAGCAGTGACGGAGGGAGAAAAAGAGAAACAGGTGGTGTGTCAACAGCAAAGCTGCCTATGACATCTGCAGGTCGATCTGTGGATCCAGGATGAGGCTGCCTTGCATCCAAAGAGCCCACTTGGGATGCAAAGTCTGCTAAAGTCAGATAAGCAGAAAGAGTTGAAAGAAATTTATACATAAGAAAAGAGGAAGATAATATTGTTAAAAAAATTAAAAATCTTAGAAAAGATTTGGTTCTGTTCAAATATATGTATTTCAAATCTAAGACAAACATTACTCTTCCTTTTGGTATGATATTAAATTGCAGGACACTGTATGTTTTGTTATGTCCGTAATCCAAATAGCACCACTAAAAATCAAAAACCCCACAAAATTACAAAAATGTCTTTGAGATCTTCTATTGTCTTTTATTGTCATCTCACACTAAGCCAGTAGGGTGTGCTCATAACTCAACATTCTACTTGTGGAAACCCACCCACCTGACCCTGTGGTGCTTTTACTAAAGGTAAACAAAAATAGCATTCATCTTAAGAGACAAACTGCCCGATTTGCGCTTTGCTCTTGAAGTCGGTTTCATGGCTCATTAAGGTGACAAGTTAAGATAGACTTCACTTCCTTTGGCTCCCCTTCTGAAATGTTGAGCAATCTCTTCTCCAATTCCTTTCTGCACCTCTCCTGGTGAGTAATCCCTGAATCTAGGTCCCTATTACCAACACTCTCCATCTTGTCTGCTGAATGTCTCTTTTGGACAGCGTGTGTTCTTCAGAACTGCATGCAAGAATTTTTCTGGTAAATAAATACTTAACGTAGAATGAAGAGAAACTAATTCATGCTGCTAAATCATGTCTATGATTTCATCCAAAGCACCTCAAGGAATCATGTAGAAGTCATCCAGTAACCTCTCTCATCACTTTCAACATTTAAAAAAAGCAGATCTTATTTCTTTTTCTGTAAGATTGAAAAAAAATATATCCTCACAGTTTGGCAAAATGGACTCAAGAGTAGAACTGAGAGACAAAAATTAAGTATGAATACAAACTGTTCTTTCCAAGATAAAAATAGACAGCAGAACATTGCATTGGCTTTCCCTTTTGACTTTTCTTTGTGATTTGTGGAAGTAGAAAACACTCAGTGGCCTTCATTGGCTGTACATGTAAAAACTTGGCTGAAGGATGTTGACAAAATGGATAGTATGAGCTCATCTGCCTCCAAACACTGTTTGGCTAATGACTGTGTAGATTATGATTGTTTAATTGTACCTGGCACAGCTGGAAATGACTGAGCTCAAGCATTTCAAAGCACATTCAAATGTGGGTTGATTGGCCAATGGCATATTTACCCATATTGCTAGGCAAGGTCAAAGTTAATTCTACATTTAGAATGGGATATGCCTGTGTATTTTTAGGTATCCTATGGGGGTCTCATCTATGTGAGTCTTTGTGTGAATCATTAGAGTGCCTTTTTAAAACCATGTAAAACAAAAAGCACACATGGAGGTTATATCACATATAGTGATCTATAATTGTCGACTTTTATTTATAAGCTAATTTGACGTGGTGTAGCAAATAGTGGAGAGACATTCCATGTCTATTCTTTTCAACAGGGCCGTGAGACTGGTTGTGGCCAATGGGCCATTGGCAGAAATCACCTGTGTCAGTGCTGAGCTGGGGGAGTTTTGGAACCAGTGTGCCTCCTACACTGCCCAGTATTAAATACCATATGATGTAGAAGGCTGGAGTCTAGATCTGTTAGGACCATCTATGACAAGTCAGATTTTTCTGAGTGATAAATAAATGTGTATGTGTTAAGCTTGGAGATTCTGGAGGTTGTGTGTAGCAAGCTTGGAGAATTCTAATATGAGATTGCCAGTTTCTTTTTATATAAATTAAGATGTTTAATTCAGTTTTTACTTTAAATTGGAAAAGATAGTATGTTCGGAGTTAATAATTTAAAAGTACAATTGGATATGGAATGGAAAATCTCTCCCATTTCTAAACCCTGACCACCCATTTCCCCTTCCTGAGGGCAACTTATATTTAATAATTTTCTCAGAGATTTTACAGAGGTATTCCACTTATAAATAAATAACCACTTGTATTATATTCCCTGTTTTAAACACAAAAGGGAGTAAAAGATACATTATTCTTTTTGCTTTTTGTTTATATATTAGGGAATGTATGTTTGGATTGTGATGAGTGTTGCCAATCACTTTTATTCTGTCACTTATCTTTTAACCAGTGATTTTCTAATAAAAATTATTTTATTTTAGCTGAATTTATGTATCCAACTTAGAATGTCTCTTTGATGTGGTATTTTAAAGTTCTCAGCTGATTTTTTAATCTTTATTATTACACTTTTTTATATTTCAAATATCATCAGTATACTCCAGGTAAATATTGAAGCATGGGACCAACTTTAATCTTTTCTAGACAGCTACTTAGTTGTCTCAATTTTATTAAATACATTCCTCACTGATTTGAAATGTGACCTTTATCTTTTCTACTTTTCTGTATATCTATTTCTAGACTTACTATTCTGTTACGTTATTTGTCTCCCTATTTGTAGGCCAGCATATTGAGTCTTCAGTTCATGACAATGTGGGTTCTATACTCATCATTTAGGTGGAATTCCTCTTGTTCAAGGATACTCATTCTAACTGAGGATTAATAGTCAATTAGAGCAGAGTTCACTGTGGAGTTTCCGGCCATTTCAGGCAGATGAGGACAAGAGAATGGTAGGTACATACATGGATATGGGATCATTTGTAATCTCTGTCTTCCTTAATAGTAATGAAGCCAAGTTCTTGTCCCATAGCTGTGGAGAGGCAACTCAGGTGGGCTGGAGTGAAGGCAGTGGACCACTGTCAGTGGAGATACCTGCTTTACACAGAATGGCAGCCCAGATGTCCCAGCATCCACAATTTGAAGACCTCAACCTCCTGTTTCCCATGGATGGTGAAAAAATGGAAGTGGGGAAGACCTGAATGGAAGTTCAGACTCGAGGATTAACCAATAGTGTTAGTACTTTTCCAAACCCTAATTAGCATAGAGCTGGACCAATAGCGTTGATCCAAGTGCTATATAACCCCTACACCAGCACACTCAAGTGGTAACCTGGTATAGGATCCACATTTGCCCCTCCAAGAGATCTGTTTTTATTCTTCACACTCTTTGGAAAAATCTCACTCCTTTCATTCCTGCCTTCTGTTGTCCTGTGAATGTCATTCTTTGGATTTGTGGGATAAGAACATGGTAAGAAGTTGGTGAGCTGTTGGAGTCTGTTGCAACACTGGAGGTCATGATCCCCATTTAGAGCTGCAAAACGCCACCCAATGGTAGTGAAGAATAATTGGGTTTTGGCTCTGTGACTCTTGGCACTGACACAGGTAGGCATCCTCTGCTGTGATTAGCTGCTAACATAAAAATAAGCTTTCTGGGCTGCAGGGGCCTATAGCTTCAAGTTTTGTTTCAAACTCCTGTTTCAGTAAGCCAAGGGGCTGTGGCCTGAGTTAGTCATTTCTCTCTTTTGTTTTATATCTTGGCCATGGGAGTGAGTCTATAGAACAGTGAGCAGTAGACACATTGGTAGTTGAATCTCTCTACATCTTTCCCTTTTTCATATTTATCTTGAATAACCTGCTGATAACTTCAGCTCTCCTTTGAGTGGAAAGTGGATACTATTTTTATTTTTTCCCCAGAATGACTTATCTTTGTTTTCCAAAAAAATAAAAAATAAAAATAAAAATTGTTTCAGATACATTTCAGAAAGATCATAGTAATGTATATAGTTTACTTATTTCTAGCTCTTAGAGATGAATGAAGCCAGGTAAAAATATAGCCCCATAGTTTTTTGGCATGATTATATCTCTCATTATTTTTGATACATTTGAGAGGAGTGGATCAATTTGGAAAATAGCATAACAAGCTAAACAACATCTTTAAAACAACCTAAATTTTAAAAAGAAATGCTTATATTCTTCACTGTTTCTTCATAATTTTCCATTACATTTAAAAGTTTTTAAAGAAATTGAATTGAAGCATTTGACTATAAGATTTCAATTTTTTTCAAAGTGAAAATATTCTGAGTCAGCTATCAGTACAGATAATAATCTCATTTTCTTTGTAAACAGACTGCTAATCATCCATTTCTTAGCTTGGAATTTTTCCTTGTTTTTGTTGGTTGCTTTAATCTAACTGAACTATGACAGAGGATTTTATTTGTGGCTAAGTATTCAGTTCTTCTTTCTGCCACCTGCCAAAAAGAATACTATAATCACTGTCTCTGGTTTGCTCCTTTTAAATGAAGGGTACTGTTTGCCTATTGCCATGATACTGTCATGGAACAAATCCTCTAAAATCTCAGGAACATGGGGCTGGAGATGTGGCTCAGTAGTAGAGCACTTTCCTTACATGCATGAGGCTCTGGGTTTCATCTCCATCATTGGAAGAAAAAAAAAAAAATCTCAGAACTTAACACAATAAGAATCCGTGTACCTTCCCAATTTATGACCAGACATTTAGGGTAAGCTCAGTGGGGCTATTCTTTTTTGTTTTCTGAGTGGGATTTTGTATAGGTCTGCTGTAGACTGACTGAAAGCTAGAAAAACAGCAATGTAGGACCAAGGAACCCCATCATTCTCCAGAAAGATGGCCTGGGCATAAATTATGGGGCTGAAAAAGAGAAAGAATAAGAACAAACTCAGTTGAGCAAGAGCTATCTGCTCATGTCTGAACCTGAAACTTTCTGTGGATCAAGCAAATTATGTGGCTGAAGCCCATGTTAAGGTAGGTGAGGATGTAAAGTTTAATACTAAAAATCAAAGAGGTAAACACAATTGAAGAACTAGGTTTATTAATGCAATCAATCATAGCAAGAAGAGAAATAACAATGTATGATAGGTATGAATGCTAATTCATAATTAATTGTGATTAATAATTAATGCCAAGCCCACATAGAAGTAGAAAGTCTTACAAATGATCTATACAGGAAGAGTCTTTTTCCTTCTTTCTGAGGGAGTGTAGATGAGAAAAAAACCTGGGAGGAAAGTGAAATGGAAACAAAGGTCACTTTAACGTTTTTTTCTGAAGACTTTTATTTGTAGTCACTTTAATGTTATCCAAGAGGCCAGAGAATGAAATTCCTCTTTAGTTACTTGTGGCTCTTGAGCTGTTACTTGTATGTGTCACAGTTTCATGACTAAATTGCATTGATCTCTGGATTTGTGGTTATTTTTTAAATTTTTTTTTAGTTATACATGGACATAATATTATTTTATTTATTTATATGTGGTGCTGAGGATCAAACCCAGGGCTTCACACATGCTAGGCAAGAACTCTACTGCTGAGCCACAAGCCCAGCCCATGGATTCGTAGTTATTGTATACATTGTGTTTTGCTTGCCCACAGTCAGATTTGCCGTCTCCTCTTATTAACAGTGATGTTAGCGTTGTCTTTTAACTGCCAGGTCGTCTGGGAAATTGAATGCCTTCCTTACTAAAAGTGCTGGTTATTAAACATTGTCTTAAAGCTCCAAACTTCTTCTATTCTTGGCTGTATGATACTGAGGCTGGGATTGTGCAAGCCATAGTTTTCCTTTGCCAGTTGACTTTGCTAGGTTCTGCGAACAGACCATTCTAAAGGAAGGCTAGGGTAAGAAGTGATATGCTCCTTCCTAATGGTTCTCTCTAATGTTGCTCTCTATTTTGGAGTCTGGTTTGGGTGACAGCAGTTGGTACCAGTTTTCATTGTTTCTATACTTCTCCAAGGACTAGCTTCATCATGCCAACCAAAACTAGCTGGCTGAATTTCACTCTGCAGAGGCTTGAGTCCCCATTCTTAGGATCTTGTTCTTTTGAGGGCTTCAAATACTAGCACTAGCAGGAACCTGTTGTTTTAGGCTTCCACCAATATGTGACCTAAAGCAATTTAATTAATTTCAAGTGGTCTTAGTTAAAGAGACTAAGGTTGCTATCATTTCTAGTATTTTCCCAATCTTTTCTTTTGTATGCAATGTAGATCCCTCCACACATAGAATTTATTGAAAAGTGAAATGACTTGAAATGTTTAATTTTGGAATCAATCCTTTATATACAATTATTCCAATTAATTTGTCTAATAGGAATAGAGTCACTAAATTATTGAGCTGCTAATAAGAGGATTTTTTAATATAAGGTAAGTATAAAAGTAAGAGACCAATCTAAGTGGAACAAAACACATTTATTAGGAGTAAAGAGAGCTGGCCTCTGTAAGAATATATTGGAAAATTAGAACATTTGCAATAGAAGGCAAATTTTTATGAATGCCAAAGTCACTTACTCCTTAAAACTGCAAATAAACCTTTTTTTGTTTCTCACTCAAGAAGTTTCCAAGTGTTCTATTTTAACTTTGTACTTTTTTAGATTTGAGTTTCCATAGTAAGCCTTTTCTTATTGATTCCTTTTGCCTAAGCCTTCTGAGAAAAAATGTATTTATAATTGTATTTACAGTAATGTATCTTGGTGGTATATGATCCTGATTAAAGTGCTGAATTGGGTATTTAAATTGAATCATGAATTGTTTTCCTAGTGCTTGTTAGTAGTCTCTTTCCTTAGCCATTATTGTAAATTATTGGTGAACAAAAAAACTTATGGAAATGAAATAAAGGTGTTTATTTGCTGGCGTTTGGGATACTGGTGTGGGATCTGTAGGAAAAGGAATGTGACTTTGCCTTTCCTTTGACTTATTAATGATTCTGTGTTGTCTATGTGCCTGGAGACTTTAATAGCAGACACATTTTTATAAGCAAAATAGCATGCTTTATATTGGCAAGGATACCATGCATCTCATGTGCTCTTTGCTCTATTTTCATTAGAGGGTTTCCATAGCGATTCCATTTAAAAATCAAGGATAGATTACCACATCAGTTTGCAAACATGAAAAAACATTTGGAAAATAAAAAAATAAATAAAACAATGTGGCCATAATATAAACAAAAATTTGAGGACTAGAAAAATCTTTCTTACTAGTAGCCTACTTTTTTTTCTTTAATCTGTGTTTTATGAAAATAATTTTTCAAAGAATATTTTGAATCTCAAGAAAAGGTATAATTGAGCAAGCATGGTGGTGCATGTCTGTAATTACAGTTGCTGGGGAAGCTGAGGCAGGAGGATTGCAAGTTCAAAGCCAGCCTCAGCAACTTAGCAAGGCCCTAAACAACTCAGTAAAACCCTGTCTCTGAAAAAAATAAATAATTAAATAGGGCTGGGGATGTGGCTCAGTGGTAAAGCACCTCTGGGTTCAATCCCTGGTACCACCTCCCCTCCCCCATAAAAAAGAAAGAAAAGGTATAAGTGAGATTATAGAATCTGCTTTTGGGTGGCTAAGTGTAGTGAGATCTGTGGAATTTATTTTAAAAAATTAGCTTGAATGATTAGTAATCCTGTATATTTTATAAACCTTAATTTTTGATAAGAACACATTGAAGCACTGTATTCAGTTATGAGAGAGTCCTAAAAACAATAAATAATATGCTTGATTTGTTTTCTCTTTCTCAGAAAATCTACTGTTGTTCCAATCTTCTCTATACCAGTTAATGGCTCCATAAGTCCTCCAGTTTATTTTCCTTGATCTTGGAATCATCCTTATCGTCTCTTTTATTATCATTGTCCACATCCAATGAAGTTAGAGTTTCTTTTATGAGCTATCTCCATATGTATCAACCATATGATTACTTTTCCTTATATTCCCACCTGTTACTCCATATGTCACTTTGGATTTCTCTGACATTTCCTTCCAATGAGATTTATATTATGCATTTTGGTCAAGAATGTAATAGAAGTGAGAATGTCCTGTAGATGAGGTATCAGGTGGTAGGTGATTTGATTGACTTCTTTGTTCTCTTACTGAACATGTTAACTTTGACCATTTGATGAAAGTGGTTTCTGTGTGTGTGTGTGTGTGTGTGTGTGTGTACCAGGGATTGAACTCTGGGGCACTATACCACAGAGTCACATCCCCAGCCCTATTTTGTATTTTATTTAGAGACAAGTTCTCACTTAGTTGCTTAGTGCCTCGTTTTTGCTGAAGCTGGCTTTGAACTTGTGATCCTCCTGCCTCAGCCTCCTGATCCTTTGGGATTACAGGCATGAGCCAGTGTGTCCTGCCAAAAGTGGTTTCTTCTCAGTAAATTTACTAGTTCTCAACTGTAATTAATATACATATTGTGAAGAGGTAGATTGAGACTGGGTAAATCTTAAGTTCCTCATGAAAACTTTATTCACTGGTTTTAGTATCCACTAGTATTTATAAGCTGAATAAAGTATTTCTATGACTATTGCCCAGTCATGATTATCTAAGTTTCACTGTTACTTCTGTATTTATTAGTTAAAATTCTACTCTAAGGGATAGCTTTCTTAACCACTCAAAAATTAACTGGTTAATAAGTATAAGCATTTGAATTCTTATTGAGTGGGTTTTATTCTTTTTCTCTATCATTTATTTTGATATTGAAATGGCATGTGGATGTGGAGAAAAGGGATGTGACTTTGCATCTCTTTTGTTCCATCTATGAAGTGGATTGTATGCACTTAGAACCTTCATAGCAGACAAATGTGTAAAGATGAAAGGTTATGCTAAAAATAGATGAGAGTATAAAGAATTTCACAAGATCATTTTAATATATAAAAATTGGATAGCAATTCTGGAACTGAAAATTAGAGTAACTAATATTAAGATTTAATTGCATTGTTTTTTAAAAAAATATTTCCTAAAGCAAAAAAAAAAAACTAGTTAATTAGAAGACAATTCCATAGGACATATTCAGAATAAAGAACAAAAGAAATTAAGAATTTAAAGATTGTGTTTTTTGAAAACAAAATGCACAGAGATGAAGGGAAAAAATAATAAGCTGAAAAAAAAATTAAAAGAAAAAATGTATAGACTACAGGTCCAAATAGATGAACACTCATGAGATAGCAAGAGAGAACTATGGGGTATGGTGAATGTTATGCCTCTATGTACCTATATACATATGTGCATCTAATTGTTTTTTAACTGCAGTACAAGAAAGATGTAAAGAAGAGAAGCAGCATTTAAAGAAAAACTGGCTAATAAAATTTCAACTTGAGAAAAAAAAATCAACCTATATCTACCACGCAGCCTGCGCAATGGTTTCATTAATGAGGTTCTAGGCATAAAGTTAGTTAGAAGAGATCGAAATAAAACACACAGACTCAGTTACCTTATTTCTATCGCTAGGTCCGAGACTGCTCCCCTCTCTGGTTCCCTCCTCTAACCGCCCAGCAGGGCAGCAAGGATTACTCAGGGCTAGCAGGAGAGCGAGAGAGTTTGAACATGCCTGGGAGTAGCCTTTTATTGGGGAACAAGAGATTCAGGGGAGAATTTCATCCAATGAAGGTTGAGGGGGGCTACACTCCAAGGTCAGGGTCAGTGATTGGGTCCCCGGGGTCAGTGGTCAGGCACACCCCCACACGGATGGGCTCTCTCATCAGGAAAGGGCCGGGAAAGCTCCCACACAGCCAGAGCTCCTCAGACCCTTAACGGGAGCCGCCCAATCACGTGTCAGAATGGCTTCCCACACCTAAAGATTCAAGAGGCACTGAAAAATTCACACAGTATAAGGATAAAGAAAATCAAGCCTAGGCCTATTCAAACCCTTTGAAAGCAGACAGAAAAAGACATGCAATCTTCAAAGTAGGAACAATAAAAGTGGCAGCTCACTGTTGAACACAATGATGAACTCCAGAAGATAATCAAATAATACATTTAATTTCCTGAGACAAGAAAAAATTGTCACCCTAGAATTCTGTTCTCAGCAAAAATATTCTTTATAATAATCAAATGTGCTGAATTTTTAAACAATTCTAAAGTTCCTTTGTTGTTCTTTTAGCTTTTAATCCACCCAACCCCCAAAGAAATAAAATTAATATATTTTCTGTTATCAGATTTTTTTCTTTGCTAGTAGATATTTACTAAAAGAAAAACTAAAGATTTTGGGGTAGAAGATAATTGAAGACGGGAGACTGGGTGAATTGCAAGAAAGAATAGAGACTATAAGGGAATGATTATATACAGTCATTTTCTATGAAAAATAAGCACTAATATCATATGACACTTAATATGTTCAAGATTAAAACATATGGGAAAATTAGCATAAATGAGAGAAATATTTCAGACATAAAGTTTCAGAGTCTATTAAAGACTAATAGGGTCTGATGCACCCCCTTCCCCCACCATCTACACTGCAATGGAACAGTTTTGAGGTAGGGTCTTTTAAGGAAATAGTTAAATGAGGTCATAAGAAAGAGGCCCTCACCCTGTAGGAATGGTGTTTTTATAAGAAGAGGAATAGACACCAGAGCATTTTCTCTCTGCATGCACAAAGAAAATGCCACGAGAGGACATACCAAGAAGGCCATCTTCAACTGAAGGAAAGTCCTCACCACACAGTGGCATCTTAGTCTTGGACATCCAATCTCCAGGAGTGGGATAAAACACATTTGACTTGTTTAAACTACCCTGTGATCTTCTATTAGGACAGCTCAAACCAACTAATACAAAGCCCTTGCATTATCTGGAAATGATAGTTAGAAATACTAATTAGAATAGACGGCAATAGATTATTGACATGTATTATAATATCCAGGATGACAACTTAAAAACACAAATAGGTAATAAGTAAATAAAAATAGTATTAGAATAACAAGTTAGAATATGTTAAAAAACAACAACAACATCAAAGAATCCTTAAAACTTGATTACTCTTAATGAGGACAAGTAGAGAAATAGGTCAAAGAATAGATGAAACAATTTTAAAGAAACTGACTTAATAATGTATTTAAATTCAAGCACATCAGTATTTACATTAAAAGTAAACAACTTCAATATATCAACTAAAGACAAAGATTAGGAGGATAGATTTTAAAAATATAGATATCTAATCTATAAGGACACAAAAACTCATCTCATATATCTGATTAGCAAGATGTATCATGGAGCCCGGTGCAGTGGCACACACTTGTAATCCCAGAGGTTTTGGATTCTGAGATAGGAGGATTGCAAGTTCAAAGCCAGCCTCAGCAACAGTGAGGTGCTAAGCAATTCAGTGAGACCCTGTCTCTTAATAAAATATAAAATAGGATTGGGGATGTGGCTCAGTGGTTGAGTTTTTCCTAGTTTAATCCCTGGTGTGTGTGTGTGTGTGTGTGTGTGTGTGTGTGTGTGTGTATCTGTCATGGAAACACCCTCTACTAGTAGTTGGGAAATTTTGTAATGGCCCAGATTGTGAATGTTTCCATTTTTTTTCAGGCATATATGGTTTTTGTTACACTTTCTTCTTTTGTTGTTGCATCCCTGTAAAAATATAAAACCATCTTAGTTCACCGGTTGTGCAAAATCAGGCTATGAACCTGTCTATGTGCTTTGGACTTAGTATTCATGTCTGCCCTTACCCCCATTCAAATCCATAGGTTGAAATCTAATTCCCAGTGTGATATTACCTGGCAGAGGGCTTTTGAGAGGTTGAGCCCACCCCAATGGACTTAGTAGTCTTATAAGTAAGAGTCCAGAAAACTGGCTCATTTTTTCAGCATGAGAGAAGGTAAGTTGCAACTTGGGAAAGGACCCTCATGAGAACCTGACTATGTTTCTGCTCTGACTTCAGACTTCTCTGCTTCTGGGACTCTGAGGATAAAAACTATTTCTGTCTTGTTATAAATCATGCAGTCTATGGTATTTTGTTAAAGCTCCCAGAACTAAGATATCATGCTTTGCTGCTTCCTTATCCTTATGGAAATGAGTATAACTATGCTAATATGAAAATATAGGCTCTAAGACACACAGCATTTCTAAATTTATAGGGAAAAATTTTATAATAATAAAGAGGTAGGAAGATAGTGCAATCTTAAGACTATACCTAACTATTAAAATTGTCCCAGATACAGGAAACAAAAATTGACTGAATTTAAAGGAATAGAAAAACTTACCTCATATTAAAGGTCATATCAGTAACTGTTAGAACAAAAGATAAAAATCAATAGAATATAACAAATGAACCTAGAATAACTAACATACATAACCTAAAAACATTTTAAAAAATACTGAACCCAAAAATTGCATAATATGCATTTTAAGCATGTATGCAACATTATCAAAAACTGTGAAGGGTATAAGATTTCTGCCTTACTTTTTAAAAAATTTGTTCTAATTAGGTATACATGTCAATAGAATGTACTTTGATATATATAATGGAGTATAGTTTATCATTCTTCTGGTTATACATGATGTTTAATCCCACAGTTTGTATAATTATATATATATATACATAGAGTAATAATGTCTTATTCATTCTGCTATCCTTTCTACTCCCATACCCCTTTGCTCCTTTCACTCCCCTCTACCTAATCTAAAGTAACTCTATTCTTCCCTAGCTTCCCCATTAATATTTTGTTAGAAAAATTATGGATTCACATGTAATTTCTGAAAACCATACAGAGTTATTCATTTTACAATTTGTCTGTTTTCTTCAATGGTAACATTTTGCAAAACTGTAGTACAATGTCATAACATACATCTTAAATTCACTGATCTGATTTAGATTTCTTCAGATTTAGTTGAACTAAACTTCCTGTGTTTATTTTGTTTGAGGCTTTCTTTTTTTTAAGAATTTTTAATATTTATTTTTTAGTTTTCGGTGGACACAACATCTTTATTTTATTTTTATGTGGTGCATGTCCCATGCATGCCAGGCGAGCGCGCTACCGCTTGAGCCACAGGCTGTCTTCTTACAAGCGTGGTTTTGTATACTTGCTCTATAGTCAAAGTATTGAACACTTCCATCACCTCAGTGTCTTCTTTGTCCTTTATTAAGCACACCCAACTCCTCTCTCCTCCCTAATACCCTTTAACCATTGATACATCTTGTTTCTAAAATCCTGTCAATTAAAAAATGTCATATAAATGGAACCACAAAGTATATAATCTCTGGGGAATTCGTTTTTGCATTCAAAATACTTCCTTGGAGAATTATCTGAATTGCTGCATGTTTCAAAAGTTTGTTCGTTCCTTTTAAATATAACTTATTAATTAATTTGTTGTTTAGTGTGGTAAAAGACATGTCATATGGAATCTATTCTCTTAGATTCTTAAATATATGTATACACCATAAATTACAAATATAGAGTTACAGACAGTTCTCTAGATCTTCATCTTTATGACTGAAATTGTATACCCATTTCCTTCACCATGGCCCCTGACAAACATCATTTTACTGCTTCTATGTTTAACTATGTTACATACCTCATCTAAGTGGGGGAGTCAAGCAGCACTTGTTCTTTTATGTCTGGGTTATTATGCAGACTGTTCGTGCATGTTGCCACACATAACAAGGTTTCCTTCTTTTGATAGCTGAATAATATTCCATTGGGTGTATACACCACATTTTCTCTCTTTGTTCAGCAGTTGATGGACATTTTCATTGAACCCACCTCTTGACTATTGTGAATAATGCTGCAGTAATCACAGGAGTGAAAAGCCAGCATGCTAGACACAGCTTCTGCACCCTTCTTTCTGTCCCAAGGGAGAGGATACCCAGGTATCTGATATTTGTTTGTAGTATCACAGATCTCTGGCATAGCACTGAGCTACTGTGCTTCTTGTGTTCCCAGTGTTCTGTAGAAATCTAGAGCAAGCTGGTGCCTAACAGTGCTGAGACAGGGAGGACAGCCCCAGGACAAGTCTAGACTTTGGATATATGCTTTGTTCTTCTTCTTCCTAGGGAGAAAACCCTTGTCAGATTTATAGATGTATAATTGGAAAATATTTTATCCAAATATTATAGATGTATAGTTTGCAAATATTTTATCCCACTCTCTAGGCAGTCTTTGCCCTCTGTTCATTGTTTCCTTTACTGTGTGGAAACTTATGTGCAGTGTAAATCCATTTGTTTATTTTTGCTTTCATCTTCTCTGCCTTGGAGGTCTCATCCAAACCCCTCACCCATTCCAATATGTGAAGAATTTCCCTTATATTGTTTATTAGTTTAATAGTTTGTGGTTTTACATTTAAGACTAAAATCAATTTTGTATTGATTTTTATATATGGTAAGACATAAGATATAGTTTCATTCTACTGCATGAGAAAAATCAATTTTTTCCAGCACCATTTATTGAACGGACTGTCCTTTGAAAAATGTGTGTTCCTATCACCTTTGCACGGGTTTGTTTCCCTGCTCTTTGTTCTGTTCCATTAGTACCATGTGTCAATGTTATGCCAGTTATGTGCAGTTTGGGTTACTGTACCTTTGTAGTATGTTTTGAAGTCATGTATCTTTATGCCTCTTGCTTTTTTCCTGTTGCTCAGGTTTACTTTGGCTATTGAGAGTCTTTTGCAATTACATCGGAACCTTAGGAGTGTTTTGTTCCCTATCTTTGTAAAGAATGTCCTTGGTATTTGGATGGGGATTGCCCTGAGTTCATAGATCAGTCGGGGTTGGACATTTTATTAATGCTAAACTTTCCCATTCATTTTTGTGTATGTCTTCTCCAATTTATTTTATTTAGAGTTTTCCTAAGGGATTTTGTTTGTTTTGGTAACTATTGGAAATGGCACTGCATTCTTGATTTCTTTTTCAGCTAGTTATTTTGTTAGTGTATAGAAATGCCATTTTTTACACCTGACTTGATTTTGTATTCAACAACTTAACTGAATTTATCATTTGTTGAAAATTTATGTATTAATATTATGTAACTTTCCCCTTTTTTTGTATCCTTATTTAGTGTTGGTATTAGAATAATGGTGACTTCATATAATGAGTTTGATCCTGGTTTGACAGCTTTTTTTACTAACATAATCAAAAGATCTGACAAGAACAAATTTAGAAAAGGAAAAGTTTATTTTAGGGCTCAGGGTTTCAGAGATCTCAGTCCAGAGGCAATAGGTTCTATTCCTGGGTGCTTGAGGTGAGGCAGAACATCATGGCAGAAGAGTGTGGAGGAGGAAAAAATCTCAAGACATCACTCCAGGAAGCAGAGAAAGAGAGAGACTCCTCTAACTATGGACAAAATATGTGCCCCTCACCAAGGGCACACCCCCAGCCACCCACCTTCTCCAGGAACACCCTACCTGCCCACAGTCACCACCCAGTCAATCTCTAAAAAGGGATTAATGTGCTAATGAAGTTAAGGCTCTCCGAATCCAGTCATTTCACCTCTAAAATTCCTTGCATTGGCTCATACATGAGCCAATGCATATGATTCAAGTTGTTTGAATCATTAATTGGTCTGTTTATGTTTTCTGTTTGTTATGTTTTCGGATTATTGTCTGTTTATGTTTTCTGTTTCTTCATCATTTAGTCATGAATATATGTATCTATGATTTTATCTATTTCCTCTATAAGATTTCTAATTTGTTGCTATATTAGTGTTCATAATAGCCTTTAGAAATCCTTTGTATTTCTGTAGTATTAATTATTATGTATTATTTTTGAGTTTTTTGGTGTTTTTTATTTTTCTTAGTCTATTAAAGACTTGACTCTTTTGTTTATCTTTTCAGAAAACCAATATTTATTGTGTTGATTTTTGTATTTTTTTCATCTCAATTTTACTAACTCCTTTTCTCACCTTTGTTATTTTGGGTTCAGTTTGTTCTTACTTTTCCAGTTCCTAGGGTGCATCATTAGGTTGTTTGTTTTAATCTTTCTATTTTTTTTGATGTAGTTGTTTACTGCTACAAATTTTTCTCTAGTACTGCCATAGCTATATAACCCATAGTTTATGCTATGTACTTTTTTTCATTTTCATTTGTTAAAGAACTTTTTAGTCTCCATTTTAGTTTAATTGAGATATGGTGTATTAGCTTTGATTCTGAAGGGACTCAGTTGTGTGGCCTCTGCCGTTTCTACAGCTATAATATGCATCTGTGATATCTGCAGTTCATTCAATGGCTTAGACTGCAGGCATTGATGACTGTTTGATATGGTGAAGTTTTGCTGAGGACAAAAACATATACTGAGGTAGGCGAGACATGCACATACTGAGAGCCAACTGCATGTGCAGTGGGCTCCCCAGGAGGACAGGGTAGACACCATGTGAGCATGGTTGAATGATGGTAAAGCCTCATGAATAGAGACAAATGGTGACTACTAGGTCCTAGGACAGGATGAGTCCAGTTCAGCACTGGACCCAATTTCAAGGTACTAAGCCATGTGCTTAACTGTGGTGGGGGCTGGGGGACAGGGATTAGGTGGGTGGTCAACAATGTGGGCTTCTGCTCTGGGGCAATTAGTCTGTGAACTTCATGTAACTCTCCAAACTGCTCAGGGACCATGAGTACTATAGAAGTTTCCTATGCAGTCATATAAATCAGTGACAGGGACTGTTGGTGTCTCCACCTTACCTTTTACTTATAAGGAGAAGTCTGTTTTGGTTCCAAGGCAATCTAGGTAATGAGACAGTATGGAATAGGCAAAGGAAATTGCTTTCTTGTCTATAGTGCCATGTTGGGTTTTCATGGTGTGCACGGATCTCACCACTTCTCTGCTATTCTCCAGTGTTCCTCCTCAACTACTCTAGTTGGAATATGACTATTTATTCTTCATTGTGGTCCCTTTTTGTGAGGTTGAGGATATGATGATGTTGGACTATATTTAACCATCTTTCCAACATCACTCCTCTGTCAATTTTACCCTAAAAAGTGAGTTTGTCATTATTCATGGATGCTGGCAGAAGACCTGACACACTCATAAGTAGCACAAGCATCATTTTCTTTTTTTTTTTTTTATTGATTATTTATCGCATTACATAGTTCATGAAATATCATCTTTCATACATTAGACTCAAATTGTGCTTTGAACTCCCATTTTCACCCCAAATACAGAT
The DNA here is from genome assembly GCF_964194105.1 of Spermophilus citellus. Taxonomy (NCBI): domain Eukaryota; kingdom Metazoa; phylum Chordata; class Mammalia; order Rodentia; family Sciuridae; genus Spermophilus; species Spermophilus citellus. Next base: position 124,115,839 of record NC_138189.1, read on the forward strand.
TGCAGAATCACATCTGTTACATATTCGCATTTTTACATAATGCCATATTAGTGACTGTTGTATTCTGCTACCTTTCCTATCCCCTACTATCCCCCCTCCCCTCCCCTCCCCTCCCATCTTCCCTCTCTACCTCCCCTGCTGTTGTTCAATTCTCTCCCCTTTTTTTTTTTTTCAAGCATCATTTTCCCAAATAGTAGTTCCTATATTTGACGTAGAGAGGTAACACCCACACATGCAATGAGTTGCATCACAGAAAAGGATAAGAAAACTAAAAGGATGCCTTTCTGCTCTTCCACAAAGAGATAGCCTTTGTAAGAAAAACTGCCTTTTGTTCTGGAGGGAGACACTTTTCATCTTGTAAAACTGTTTGTTTCACCAACATTCTTGAAATAACTGAAGGTGTTTCCTCTACTCTAAAAATGTGGAGAAACATGAGAGACCCATGGAAAATCACCTTACAATGGTATTATCCAAAAGATACCATATGCTATACTATAAAGAAAATCATAACACAATATGAAGCTGTGAAAATAACCAGTGGATAGTCTAGTCATGGAAGAATTGAGTTGGAGATCAGTGACCAAAGTACAGAAAGGTGATCTTTAAAATGTTTGGAAATTATTATGTACTTTTCTAAATTATATACATTAGAAAGGAAATCACAACTTTAGTTAGAAAACACCTGATTTTTAATTAGCAAAAACTATCAAAACTTGGGCTGGGGTTGTAGCTCAGTGGTAGAGCACTTGCCTTGCACACGTGAGGCACTGGGTTTGATCCTCAGCACCACATAAAAATAAATAAATAAAATGAAGATATTTTGTCCAACTACAATTAAAAAAATTTAAAAAAAAATTGAACTTGTGGAATTCAGCCACAAAAATACTTAGAGGAAATTATAATATTAAGTGAACATATTAATAAAGAAGAAATGTTATGAACAACTATCTAAATTTTATTATTTTGGGTCCAAAAGAAACCTTGGCAAATTAAAACCAAAATTAAAACCAAAAATCCTAGCTGAAAAGAAATTATAAAGAACAGAAATCAACCAACAAGAAACAGCAAGATTTATAACATTGATGACCTCCCTATAGATACAAATCATGAAAAGAAACAAAAATAACCAACAGAAGAAATGCAAAGTGATAACACTGTAGATCACTGACTTAAAAAGATAATAAACAATACCAAGGGGTGAGTTAGTTGAGTCATATGGTGGTTCTATTTCTAGTTTTTTGAGGAATCTCCACACAGCTTTCCAGAGTGCTTGTATTAATTTGCAGTCCCATCAACAATGGATGAGTGTACATTTTCCCCCACATCCTTGCCAGCATTTATTGTTATTTGTTTTCTTGATAATTGCCATTCTGACAGAAGTGAGATGAAATCTTAGTGTAGTTTTGTTTTTTGTTTTTTTTTTAATTTTTTTTATTGTTGGTTGTTCAAAACATTACATAGTTCTTGATATATCATATTTCACACTTTGATTCAAGTGGGTTATGAACTCCCATTTTTACCCCGTATACAGATTGCAGAAAGCTATAGCAAAATAAGGAAAAGATGGTGAAGAGTCGGGTAAGGGGGTATTGGATATCATATAGGGAAGATAAGTAGAGTAGAGGAAGGAGAATTAGGAGGAGAGAGGAAGGGAGTGAAAGGGGGAGAATGGGGATTTAAATCAAATCAAATTCCCTGCATGTATGATTTTGTCAAAATGAACCTGACTACTATGTATAATTATAATGCTTTAATTTTTTAAAAATCCTGTTCTAAGATCATTAAGTTATTCTCTTATGTTTTCTTCTAAAGGATTTGTTGCTTTCCTTATGTTTTTAAAGTTGTCTGAGTTGGAAGTTGTAAAAATCACTGACTATCAAAATTAAAGAGCTATTTATGAAAAAAAAAGATAATAAACAAATGCTTTTGACTTTAAATGAACAAATCTTGAAAAGCACAATCTTCAAAAACAGACAAAGACAAAATGGAAAATCTCAATATTCCTGTATGTTTTAAAAATTGTATGTATTAAAATTGTATGTATTAAAATTAGGTCTATATTTAAGGTCACTCATATAATGCAATATAATACCACACTGAAAAAAAACAGGCTATTGCTACATACAATACTATTAGGAATCTCACAGACATATGAGGTCATAGAAAAAAAGCTAAATAGGTAAAGTTCAAAATGTTTGATACCTGTTACATTAAATTTAGCCTAGAGATGACTCTGTAGGTTAGCAAACTGTAATCTAATAGTATGCTGTATTTTTCTAATAGCTGGATATCAGCCTATCACAGAAGCTGAGCTTCAGCCAATCACAAGCTGATCATACCATGCCCATGTAAGGCAAATACTGGGTGTAGCCAATCAAGTTGTGTTTGTATGACACTTCCTTTTTCTATCTGTAAATACTGCCTGCCATATTGCTGAGTGAATCTCTCAGTCCTTAATGGCTCAAGGTGCTACCCAATTCATGAACCATTCTTTCCTCAAATGTTGCTAAATTCAATTTGTCTAAAGACTTTCTTTGAATATACCGTCCACATAAAGTTCAAAAATGGGCAAAACTAATTCATGCTGTTAGAAGTAAACATGGTAGTTGCTTTTGTGAATGTGGTAATGATTAGATGATAAATTAGATGATACATTAGAGGGAGGCACTGGGAGCTGGCCATGTTCTCTACCTTCAGTTATATGCTGGGTATGTCTGTGATAATCTTATAAAATTTATCAAATTACACCTTCATAATTAACATTCCTTCCTGTAGAGATTCTACATTTCAGTAAGCATTAAAGTCAAGATAACAACTACAAAAATTATGGAGAAAAAAACAGTCCTATTTCTTAATGTCTGAGATTGCCAAAACATTGGTCTGATTTCCTCTCTTTGTACTTTCTATATCAACAGTGTATTAGTCTTTCAGGGAAGATTATAAAATAGATAATCAGCATTTAATGCTATGTGCAGGACTGGATTACGTCAGTAAAAAGTTTAAAACTAAGTTTATTTTTAGCATATGGGCCATCTAAATTCACTAGCTGACTTCAAGGAAGAAAAAAAATGGGGTTTATGAAGAGTCTCAGCAGGAGATGTTTATATTAGATACTTAGCGCTGTAGGATAGTGTGAGTTGGAAAACAGGCAGATCCAATTAATGGATTCTGCACTGTGGATACTGAACCATATTAGAATTTGGATAGTTTTATGTGTGAATGTGAGAACATAAGAACATACTCCTATGAAATGTTATAATTTTATCCTACTTCATGAGAATTTTTCTATAGGCTAGGGATTTGTGATAATAATAGAAATATGTTGACTCTCATTTGTGGAATTCTCTACTAAAATTCCTTGAGGAACACACACACACACACACACACACACACACACACACACACATTAGGAAATAACAGTGGTTTGTTCTCATCTGATTCTAAAGGATGAGTAACAACATGGGGACAGTGTGAGGCAAGGAAATAGAACATGATCATTCCCACATATGGTCTCTACCCTAAAGATTTGGACCCTCAGAACAATTGAGGGACTTGTAGCTATACATGTATCAAATTTAAAAAGACTGCTCCATGTGACCAGCAGCTTTCTCATGAACCTTCCATCCACCCATCTGACTTTCCTAAATTATCCACTGTGTTTGAAAAGACTCATTCATAATAGCACACTATAGATTACTTCAGAAGTATCCATTTTCAAAAGGAAATATAATCTATTCATAAACCCAGACCTAAGATTTGACCAATGTTCTCTTGAGGGATTTGTGGAATTTGGATGGGCAACCTTATTCTAGAAACTTATTCTGATACTTCTGACTTTATACGTAATGTTTAGGAACACTGATTCTTACATTGGTATTTGTAGGTCTCCAGAGAATTAGAGCAAATTCCAAAAAGATTGCACAAGTTAGAGCTATGGAAACTTCAAGAGCTATGGGGTGGCACTGAGATCCATTATTTTAACCTCCTACCATTACATGTGCTATTTTTTTCCCTCTGGCTGAAACATATCCAGCTATTTTTGCTAATGTACACTTGTGGGACTCAAACACAGAGTCTCTCATTTTTTGATTTATATATCATTATCTTCTCCAGATTTTATCAGTTAGGAAGTCAAGATGTGCATGTGTATGTATTTGTTTGTGAGTGTCTTGGTGTGTATATATGTGTGTATATATGCATGTTTACATTGCTTGACAGTTTTTGTTTTGTAAATGGATTGAGGATAAAATAAAGATAAAGAAGGAAAGAGATTAAGGAACAATTGGAAAACTTTGCTGGAAAATGTGGCATATAAAACTGAAGACCCATTTTTCATCCTTAGTAACTATACCCTGGGAAAATTCAAAATTTTAGACTTTATACAAATGAATAAAACCTCTAATTAGCTATTTTTGGATAAAACATCTCAATCAGAAGAAAACATTTCTAATGGAAATTTGATGTGTGTTGGGATTGTCACATTATTTTTTTTTGCTCATATAATTCTGCAGAAAACAACTTGGATTTAAATTATCAAAAAAAAGGGGGGGGCTGGGGATGTGGCTCAAGCGGTAACGCACTCGCCTGGCATGCATGGGGTGCTGGGTTCGATCCTTAGAACCACATACAATCAAAATAAAGATGTTGTGTCCACTGAAAACTAAAAAATAAATATTAAAAAAAATTCTCTCTCTCTCTCTAAAAAAAAAAGACAAAATGATGTCTAGGCACTTGAATAAAAACAACCAAAAAGTGAAATAATTACTACAGGGTAGTTCCTGAGATTGAATTTAAGGATCATATTTTGAAAACATTTGCTCTGCTGAGAGATGCTAATGTTTCCATTGGAAAGTTGTTTAAATTTTACTTCCAGAACCAAAAGTGCTGTCTGTAGATGTAACAGAGCGTGAGTTATACAAAAGAAGAAAAATACAGTGACTATATGAATTTTTTCTTTACTATTGATAAGGTAATTATATAGATCCCAGGATTTCTTGGTGTTTACCTGAAGCAGATATCTATTCTTAAAATAATACCTTTTTAGACTTTTTGATTTGTTGATTTTAGAATCCAAAGTAGTTAGTTCTGTTACCTGAGGAATACTAGGCTCCTCCAAAAAGTTTCATTTTATTTTATTTTTTACTTTAAAAACTTCCAGTTAAGTATTTCTCATGTTATTTAAACAACAATAGGGCTCTTAATCTATTACAAGTTTAAGAAACTATTGAGTCTTTGATACCCCAAACACTTCAGGTTCTACCTACAGGAACTAATTTCACAGAGGAAAAATAATTAAAAAAATATTTTATATGCTACTTCATGATTTCCATTAGTTAAATATTTAGATTTCCAGATTTTTTCAAGAGAGTTTTTCTTTTTTAAAATTTTAAACTTAAATTTTATTTTATTTTATTTGAAAGTGGAAAGGTTTTATGTGCCAGGTGAATATTTCAGAGTTCTCAGAGCTCTGATAGAAAACAGCTTTAGATTTGGATATGAGCAGGACAGGATATATGAAAAGTTGTGATGAAATTAGAGGGGCTTTCTGGGACAACAGTGATTTATATACAGTGTTAGTGGTGATTATACAATTTGTTGGCAACCGTTGATTTTTCAATTGTGAACTCAGCAAATTCTAAGAAGGAGGCATGACAGATGATGAACCTTCTGATATTGAAAAATAAATCCTGCTGAATAACTCTAGCAAAGGAATTTTTTATTTTAATGGTTGCTGTTTATAAAAGGAAAAAAAAAAAGAAGTGGAATTTTAACAACACTAAACTCTCTGAAGATTTCAACAAATAAAATCTCACTTTATGGCCCCACTCTGACAACCCTACTAAAAACTGTAATCAGTCTCACCTTCTACTCCATTTCTCTCTCTCTCTCTCTCTCTCTCTCTCTCTCTCTCTCTCTCTGTGTGTGTGTGTGTGTGTGTGTGTGTGTGTGTGTGTGTGTGCTTGTCACCTTCTAGAATACTCCATAGTATAGTTAACTTATATTCCTTATTTGTTTGTAGTCTTTCTCCACTAGAATGGGAAGGGATCTTTGTTTGTTGGGCTCACTGGTATATCTTATGCTTAGGATGACATCCAGGACATAGTCAATACTCTGTCAATATTTGCTGAAATTAAAACAATTTTTGTGTTTGCGATGAGAGAAAGAAAAATAATAGATATCTTTAATTGGGTCATTCCTATGTGCCAGCTACCAAGTGCTTTCACCAGTGTGTTAGTTTTCTGTTTCTGTAATGAAATGCCTGAAATAGTCAACATATGAGGAGGAAAGACTTATTCTGACTCATACTTTCACATGTTTGAGTGTGAACTTTTCACAGGTTTGAGTCCATGTTTGCTAGGCTCCATTATCTTTGGACCTCTGTTGGGGCAGAACCTCGTGGCACCAAGCATGTGTTGGAACAAATTGCTCACGTCAGGGCAGATGAGAAGCAAAAAAAAAAAAAAGGAAGGGGTTGAGGTCTCAATATCCAATCAAAGCACACCCCCAATGACCTAACTTCCTCCCACTAGGCTACATCTCTTAGAGTTCCACCACCTTCCAATAGTACCACAGGCTGGGGACCAAAGTTTTAACTTTCAGGCTTTGGGAGACAGTTAAGATTCAAACTATAACAACTTGGTATATGTTCCATCCTTTCTTTAATTCAATATGTTAATTTAAAACTTACCAAAAAACCTTATGAATTACAGATGAAGAAAATGAGGCTCAGTGAGATTGCATCAAGAGCAAAAAGCCAGTGAGAAACAGTATCTGGAACTGAACTAAAGTGTGTCCAACTCCAGAGCTTTAGCTTTTCACCACGAAGTATTTCTTCAGGTACTATTTGATTCTTTCCAGTGTTTGCATTTGAACACATGTGACAATTCTAATGGAACTTTAAGGACTTCAAATCATAATGAATAATTCTCATAGCAGTTGACAAATTTGTTATGGAAAGTTGGCATTCCATGGTAACTGAATTTTCCCATTAGGTTTTGTTTTTCTGTTTCTAGAGTAGGGAATTTTGGCAATTCCAATTGTGGACACACATAGACAGAATGTTGTCACCAACTGTTTTGGCTTGGCCAGAACTGCATCTTCCCAAGATCTCCAGAGAATTGTAGGCCCTTCTCAGTACTATAGCCACAGTCCTTTCTCCAGAGCATATTGTTGAGTCTACTTGTGTGGATGACATCAGAAGCTCTTCACTAACAGGCTCAGAAAGCAGGACTTTTCTGCTTTCATGGCAATGATGACTAGGTCAGAAAGTAAGTCAATGATTAAAGAGTCATATTTGCTTGGAATATTAGAAAAGTTATGAGTGCCAATATTTGCTCATTTTATGTTGTGAGCAAGGTAGCTCTTAGGGTAAGCAAAAATTGGAGAAAAGGATTATTGGTTTCAATTTTGATTTGGGTATCAAATGCAATTCAGTCCTGATTTCATCAATCTTTCTGTTGAAAATTGAGAACACTATTTGTCAATCACTTATGAATATAGTCAATGTTGTGATCACAAACCAAAAAATGGAGACATTGCAAATATTATAAAGGAGAAAATCTAAGTAGGAAATGTGAATTCTCTGATTTTAGAACCTGATCCTGAATAACTTAAAGATATTTACTTTCATCTGTAATGTACACTCAGCTTCCTATTTTATAGCTCAATATATTGTATAATTAATGTCTATTATACAAACATGTTTAAAAGACTGCCCAATACATAAATGTAAAATTATTACATATATGCTACTAAGTCATGATTTGGTATCATAAACTGTGGAATGATATATATATATATATATATATATATATATATATATATATATATATGAATGTTTTGATAATTTAGGAAGAAAAGACACTCATATATTTATGATATAAATAATAATATGATAAATAAGCAGATAAATATTGGCATGAGATTGTTGCTGCATGTTATAAGAAATATATCCTAAATTAGGTTTCTTTTTTTTTTACTTTCTCAAGTTACTGCAGCTGGCTACAAAGGAACTTTTAATGCAGAGACAATATGCATACAATGTAAAAATAAGGTAGACCACATGTGACAATTCTAATAGATGTAGGTGAAATTAGATGATTTATTCCATCCTTCCTATCAGCTGCTCATGTTGCTGGGTGAAGTTGTTCTGAACTGCTTCTGATTCTGAGTGCTGCCAACCCATGCCTCATTCTTTGCTCATATAAACTGTTAAATTTCATTTGTCTAGGTTTTTCTTCTAACAAACATAACAACTTCATCACAGAATATTTTTGGATATACCATGCAGTTATTAAAAATGACTAATAACTTTCCTAACAAATGAACAGGAGTATTTAAAAAATCTTTAATAACAAGACTACTAATTAAGACAAAATTGACTCCTGACTGTGGAAGGGATGCATAACATTCATTTTGAAGAAAGGCAATTATTGGAAGCATATTAATTCTTAATTATTTCAGTGTACAATGTTTGAATAAGTTTTAACAAGGGGAGAATATTCATGTAGACCTTATTTTCATATTCTCTTCTACCAGTATGTAGTATTAACACGAATCATGTTTTGATTTTTTCTTTTTTTATATGTGTGTGTGTGTGTGTGTGTGTGTGTATTAGTCAGCTTTGGGTTGCTGTAACCAAAAGACCTGACAAAAACAACATAGAGGAGAAAATGTTTATTTTGGCTCATTGTTTCACAGGTTCAGTCCATGGTTAGCTGACTCAATAGCTCTGCATCCAAGGTGAGGCAGAACATCATGGTGGAAGGGTGTGGTAGAGGAAAGCAACTCAGGACAAGGCAATAAGGAATGAGAGATAGGGAAAGAGAAGGAGAGAGGGAAAGAGGTGAAGGAGAGAGGGAGATAGGGAGAGAAAGAGAGAGTGCTCCATTCACTAGGGACAAAATATAAACTCAGGGACCCACCTTCTCTAGTCATGATCTACCTGTCTAATTTACCACCCAGTTAATCCCTATCAATGGATTAATTCACTGATTAGGATAATCTACTCTCATAATCTACTCATTTAATCTCTAAATATTATTGTATTGTCTTACACACAAGTTTTTTTGGGGATGCCTCAATATCTAAACCGTTAACAGTTGGCTCTGCAGAAAAACAGACAAATCTCTAGTTGACATTTAAAGAATGTTAAAGCTTTTTACACATGGTTGATTTTTCACTTATAATTATTGATAGTTATAATACTGAAGTTTTCAATAATAATATCAACCTCATTGATGTTTAGATTTACTTTTCGGGGTAGGAAAGATGAATATTTCCATCTAAGGCATAGGAAATGGCCTAAAATCCTTTGTGTAAACAGTCAATTTGCCGCTAGTTAATGGATGCTAAGTAGCGATCAGAATCCATAGTCTAAATTGTGCCAAATCTGTGTAGTTGTTCCTTTTGTAACTTTTTCTAGGAGTTTTCATATCCACATAACTCTCAAACATATTCAAGACTATTCAAATAATTTTGTGATATGCTCTGAATACATAATGAATTGTCTATAAAATGATATCTGACCCTCTCAAATGGAAGCCCATTCAGAATTTTAGACATTGATGGTGGGTTTAGCATAGTATAAATGGTAATAAACTTGGGTTTACATTTTAATTAGGTATTTACTACGAACCTGACTTTGAGCAAATTACTGTTTTCTCATGGGGAGAAATGTAGATTCCAACACTCTACTGTATTGCAAAGATTAGTTCAAGCAATGCCTTTGTTTGTTCATTCATTTCTATTTGAGAATCTACTTTGTGTAGGTACTTATGATGGGTACTATGGTGAGCTTGAACTCATGCAAATTCAAGTTTAGTTTATTAAAGTACCTATTGGAGAAAACAACATCTTATAGGTGTTAGGAAATGTTAGATATGCTCAGGAAATTTTGCCATTGAAGGGATAGTTAAAATTGTAAAGGCTTAGGAAACGGAGACCTCAGTAGATATATAGGAGAACCACCATCACTTACTCATGTGTGCCCTAGGGTTGAATAACAAAACAACAAAACTCTATGTCTCAATGGAGTGTTCTGTGCATGTCATGGGGTATATACATTACATACCATATGATGTGGTTAGTTGTTAAGATTGGGAAAGTGAGAAGAGTGGAAATTGAAAAGTAGGTAGATGTAGGCTTTTGAAATATTTAGATTAACTGTCTCCTTTTCCCTCCCTAACTTCCCTGTTTCCCACATGATTCATTGCCAAAGAATTCTACTCTTTGTTCTGGTTCAATTCATGACTATTATGGTAGCCTACAATTAGTTAAAATAATAATTTGGAAATAAATATGATGAACATATTTACTTATAAGGCCTATTTTAGTTAAATCATATCCAGATGGTATTTCAAAATCTGACCCACTTTGTTACACGGACTGCGGGAATGGAGTAAAATATATCGGAATCCCGGAGTCATCACAAAAGATTTAGAGTGTCCTTCTCACATAAAAAGAGAGATGCCAAGTGATATAAACTGCAAAGGGAAATTTAAGAGAAATAGTGAGGTATAGAGGTTCTGGAGACACAAGAAAGCAGATACTCACTTAGGCTGTTTTCCATGCAACAGCATAAAATAAGCCACAAAATTGAAGTGTGAATTTGAAAATCACCTCTAGGAGTTTGAGAAGACCACAGATGATTTCTGATTACTTGAAAAAAGAAACAAGCCAGGGAATGAATAAAATATTGAACTGCATTCTTTGGCTTGTATTTCTTTCTTTTGCTATGGTGTTTGTACTAACAGGGACAGATATTAAGCTTAGATCCAAGTGAAAGAACAAAGCAAGGAGGGTAGAAATTATTATTCTTCAAGGCTTTACTTACTGTTACATTTTTAAATTTGTTTTAATTAATTACACATGACAGTACAATGATCTTGACATATCATACATTTGAATCAGATGGGATATAATTTCTCATTTTTCTGAGTGTATGGGTTGCAGAATTACATTGGTCATGCAGTCACATTTGTGAGTTTTCTATATAGTCTACATATATGCATGCCTGAGTGGGGATTAGCATGTAAGGGAATCAAGAAATTTAATATTAAGAGAGACCCCAGTCATAACTACATTTGAAGTTTTCATTTTGTGATGGAGATGGTTGGCCCATGATGTAAACTGATTTGCTCAAGTTCACTCAGCAGAAAGACACCCAGCAGGAGGTGTGAGTTTCTTGACATGTACTCTGTGTTTGGCTGGGAAATTAGTCCAATTCATTGTTTTTTTCCTGGGGTCCAGCTTCTAGAAGACACATCCAGCTGGTAGTTTATGTTTTCTTAGAAAAGTATACATCTCATTAAAAATTTCAAAGAAATGTACAGAATTGCAAATTCCTTAAATTTTTAGTCACATCTATTATTAGTGATTTTTAAATTGGCGGGATACTTCCCATCATTTATTTTGATTTGATGATGCCTTATATTGTTTTTGATCAGCTTTTAAGATCTACTCTTATATCCTCGAGTTCACTTCTCCTTCTTTTTAAAAAATATTTATTTTATTTAATTTTATGTGGTGCTGAGGATTGAACCCGGTGCTTCACATGAGCTAGGTGAGCACTCTACCGCTGAGCCACAACCCCAGCCCCTCATTTTCCTTTCTTAATCTTTACCATTTTATTTTGCACTCTTTTTTCACTCTTATTTTGAATGTTTATTTCAATTTATTTTCATTCCTTTTTTTGTTTTTGTTTTATTTTCAGGCTTAAAAAAGCAGTTAAGGTTATATGTTTGCTACTGACTAGAACTTTGATCATATCGCTTATGTTTCTAAAAAACATAATTTAATGGGTACTTTCTAAATAAGCTACATTTGGAGTTTTGTTTGCCTCTGATTCATTCATCTCACAAGATGGAATTAAAGGGAAACGAAAGCAGTTATTGGTCAGAAATATGTACTGTATAGTTTATGTTTAAACATTGTCTTTTTGATATATTCTTTATGGACTAATATTTACTCAGACACTTGCATTTGCATAGATATTTTATATTATCTCGTATTAGATCATTAGTTATATAGTAGCTGCAATGCTTTTGACAAAAATCAAACATACATGGAAATTGATTTCAATCCCCACGCACCCTTGTCTTCCTTCCTTCCTCCCTCCTTTACTGATCTTCTTTTTGCTTGTTTATTTATGTTTGATTTGTACTTCTATCTATACATAAAGGTGAAATTCCCTTTGGCACATTTAGATATGCATATAATTTTGTTAAATTCATTCCATATTTTCTCTCCTTCCCTCCTCCCTGCCCCCATCCTTCTACCCTCCCTCTTGCAATCCATCTTATATTTCATTGATCTTCCCTATATATTTATGATGACTGACTCCCCCAGGACCCCCAATTGCCTTCTTTCTCTTATTTTGTTTTAGCTTCCACATCTAAGAGAAAACATTCAACTCTTGATTTTTCAAGTCTGGCTTATTTCATTTAGCATGATATTCTCCATTTCTATCCATTTACCATTATTTCAACTCTTTTTTATGGCTGAGTAAAAACTCCCTTGAGTACACATGCCACATTTTCTTGCTCCAGTCATCTATTGATGGGCATCTGGGCTGATTTCATAATTTGGCTATTGTGAATTGTACTGCTATAAACATTGGAGTGGCTGTATTACTGTAGTATGCTGATTTTAGTTCTTTTAGATAAATATCGGTGAGTGGGATAGCTGGGTCATAGGGTAGTTTTATTCCTAGTTATTTGAGGAATCTTCACACTGCTTCCCAGTAGTTGGTTAATTTGCAGTCCCACCAACAATGTATGAGTGTATTTTCCCCCCACATCCTTGCCAGCACTTATTATTTGTGTTCTTGATAATTGCCATTCCAATTGGAGTGAGATGAAATCTGAGTATAGTTTTGATTTGCATTTCCCTGATTGCTAGAGAAGTTGAACATTAAAAATATATATATTTGTTATCCATTTGTGTTTCTTTTGAGAAATGTCTGTTTAGTTCTTTTGCCCATTTATTGTTTGGGTAATTTTTTTTTTTGGCATTACAAGTTGATTTCTTTATATATTCTGAATATTAATCCCCTGTCAGAGGAATAGCTGGCAAAGATTTTTTTCCCATTCTTCAGACTCTCTCTTCATGCTATTAATCATTTCCTTTGCTGTGTAGAAACTTTGTAACTTGATGGCATTCCACCTAGTGATTCTTGGTTTTGTTTCCTAAGCTTTAGGAGTCTTGTTAAAGAGGTCAAGGCCTGTACTTATATGATGGATTGTTGACCCCATGCTTTTTTCTAACACTTGCAAAATTTCCTATCTAATTTCTAAGTATTAGATCTGTTTTGATTTGACTTTTGTGGAGAGTGAGATATAGGTATCTAATTTCTACACATGGATATGCAGTTTTCTCAGCATAAAAGTCTATCTTTTCTTCAATATACATTTTGGCACTTTGCCTCAAGTTTCAGATGGCTATAAATATATGGATTTCTCTCTGTGTCTTCTATTCTTTTTCATTGGTCTTCATGTCTGTTTTGATGTAAATACCATGCATAGACATTTTAAAAAGTTAAAATTACACGTTTTTATCTTTATATGTTTGTCCTTTTATTTGTATATTTTATTATATGTATATTTATTATATGTATATTTTTCAATGTTAAATACTGTTTTTAAAGCTCACTAAATTATATTTCACAATAAAGTAACCTACTTTGAACACTTTTCTGCAATCATGATTTTTTGCACTTTTCATTGAGATTTTCTTTTCTCAAATATATATATATATATATTGTGTGTGTGTGTGTTTTGTTTAGTTTCTTGGTGCTGAGGATTAAATCCAGGGCCCCACACATGATACTCACGTGTTACCATTGAGCTATGCCATGACCCCTAAATTTGTTTTTCTTATTTTTATTTGAAAATGTAGTAATCACTCCAGAACTGGTCTTTCCACAGATAGGCTGTGATGACCTGCTTTTGTCTTAATTTCACTCATTTTACATAGATTTTTTTTCTTTACTGTAATTGGATTGTCTAGGATTATTGTGAATAGCTCCCAGCCTAATTCTCAGAATATTTAAATCTTAATTGTTGCTGGGCATGTTGGCACATGCTGGTAATACCAGCTACTTGGGAGACTGAGGTGGGAGGATTGCAGGTTCATGGACAATATCAGCAATTTAGCTAGGCTTAAGCAACTTAGCAAGGCCCTATCTCAAAAAATAAAATTGACTGGGGTGTAGTTCAGTGGTAGAGTATCCCTTAATTCAATCTTCAGTACACCCATTAGAAAAACTTATATGTAATAGAGCTACTAGATTGCAAAGCTATAAGATGCATACAATTCTTCTTCTTCTTCTTCTTCTTCTTCTTCTTCTTATTATTATTATTATTATTATTATTATTATTATTGACTTTTCCTGCAATCTACAATTAATTTAGAGGGTATATCTTCCAAATGCTGTCAAACACTCTTTCTTTCTCTAATCCAATCTTTCCCTAACCTTTTTTTTTTCTTTTATTTATGTCCTTTACATTTTAGTCTGTAAAGAGATGAAGAAAGGTGTGTGTGTGTGTGTGTGTGTGTTTGTGTATGTGTGTGTGTGTGTGTTTTGAGGGTGGCATTTTAGGGTAAAGAGAAAGATTAGACTTAGGTTTATGATAATGAGGTGAGCTGGATTAATCACATGTGCCACCTATTCAACTGTGGGCCACTCACTTAACTTTCGTGTTGCTGTGTATCTTGTTTAGCTGATCCTGCTGGCAGAGCTTAAAATGAACTAACAGGTCTTCCCACCTGTCCTTAAATGAGTAGGTTTTCAATGCTTGAATCATCTTTTGTGATTTTCAATTTAACCTAATCCACTTTATGGTACATGGAATATCTTCTAGTTTCATTTTGGGTTTTATATTTTTCTTGATTTTCATAGAAGCAGTGAGCTGAACAGCTGAGAGAAGTTGCCATAGGGATGACTAGCCTGGTGGTTTTAAATCTGAAAGTGTCTTCAACTGATATTATGAGCTAGTTTGACAATTATGTTAATTATTTCATTACAATTTAAGAGGTAAATGGAGGTAAGAATTGTGGCTAGAGTGGGCATGTGGATTAGTGTCAATTTTAAAATAACAGTGAGGTAACTAATTTTGAGTAGAAGCAGAAAATGCAAAAGCACAATGAAAATTATTTTTAGGGATCTAAATAGATTTTAAAACCCATTTGTTATGAAGAATATTTTAATTACATTAAAATCATTTCAATGTGGTGATATGAATAATACTTTAGCTATGAAAATGTAAATTTATGTAAACTTAAACTTTATAGGTCTAATTTCTTACCTAATATTCCCCCAAATACAATATACAGTTAGTTGTTCAATACTGTTCCTTACATTAGATATTGTCACGCATGTGTGTATGTAAGTACATTCATTATTCATCCATGCTTACACATTTACACAAACTTTCTTTGACTGTAATTTGGAAAAATATTACTTGTAGTAAAGATCCATAAATATAGCTAAAAACATGACCCCATTACCCCAAAATGAAATGAGAGAATATATAATAGGATCTTTGTGTGGCATTTCCCCCATCTGACAAGTATCCTTACATTTTTCTTTTAAGGATTTCCAGAGAGCCTAACATCTCACTCCAAAAGATTAGCAAGTTTCCTTGAAGCTACACGAAGATGTCCTGGTGGTTGCTGTTGTTCCCAGCCACTCAATTTTATGTTTTATTGTTTGCAGCTCTGTCCCAGTGACTCTTTAAAAGTTGTAATCTGCCTCATTCCAACTCGCTTCTGGTAGCTGCCAGGTCATTTTGCTTTCATCTCCGCCATCCTCGTGGTCAAATATTTTTATGGGCAATTGAGGCTAAATATCACCATGACATTCTTTTACCTAGGCACTTTGACAACTATGTAGAGAATGGAATACTGCGAAGCTTCCCGCAGAGTTGTGAACCAGTGTGATATCAGGATCCAGGTCTAATCCAGAGTCACTGAGGGATAGTGTCTTGTCTCACATGGTTCAAAGAGAGTTTCCACTACATGCAGTAGAGATTCATTATGAGTAAAATACATTTTTTTTGCATTGCAAGCATCAGTGCATTTGTGTGTATATAGACATGAATAAATACATATGTATATATGTATGTTTACATAGATGTACAGAGAGGTATCTATGGAGACAGAGGGAAAGAAAGAGAAATTGAAAGATACGGACAGAGAAGCTGAAAGAAAGATGTCTGTTTGGATGTTTTAACACTACTTTGATATTCCAAACATGATTGGTTTTTGAAATAATAAATGAACATTTACTAGTACCTAGGATTTCCAGAATACTAAGAAGTTACAGCCTTCTATATTAATTAAACCTAAAAATCTAATTATTTAGTTTGTTGAAATGAATCAGTATGTTATCTTACAGCAAATTCCTAAACATTCCAACGCTAAATAACAATGGCACATGATTGCTAACACCATTCTGTAATGCTCCAGCTTTAAACTATTTTAGCTACCTATACTACCCTCTAATCCACGATTAACATATATACTCAATGTACAAATTTATTGATTTTATAATAATTATTTAAAAAACAGAACCCAAGATTCTAAACATTTCCATGCCAGGTTCTGTAGTATTAGGAAAAAAAAAACTGGAGAAGTTTTTTTTTTTTTTTCCTGATGTCAAAAGACTAAATTCTATAATTCCTTGTCAGGAATTCCTTATCTTTAGTGAAGAGATAGGTTTCCAAATAAATACATGCAATATAATCTATGTCAGGTTCAAAGAGACCTTAAGAGTAGTTTTGTGTGAGCAAATTCCAACATTCTGTCTAATTTATAACAAAGTGGCTAAAGATAATCTTTTATCACAGTGGAGGTTGAAGTATTATTTTTTTTGGGAAAATGTGTATCATTAATATTTCTTTTACTTTTTACTTGATTTCTTTAATAAAAATGAGATTCTACATTTACTAAGAATTGCTTTATTTATAATAGTACTTTAGAAAGGAACAGCAGACGGACTTCTGAGTCAATTTGTCTATGTGAATTGCAATTGAGATTGGAAGAATGTGCATGTTTTGGTTCTTTGACTGCTGATTTACTTCTCAAGGGCCTTTTGGAATGGAAAAAATACACATACACTTTTAGAGAATAGCAAACTTTGGAAACTAGATGCTTTTGGAGATAAAATAAAAAGCAAAAAACAAATGAGCCATCTTCACAGTGGATATTGGAAGATTCCTTTTGTAAAATCATTTTTTTGGCATTCAGTCACACTGCCAGAAACACCACCATCAGTAAATATTAGTATTGACCATTCTTAAGGCCTGAAACTTTCTTCAGTATGGTGAATTATGTCATGGTTTCTCAGCAGGGCATTATTTCCTGGTGTGAATGCCAGTTCACCCCAATGGCAAGGTAGCAATTGAAACTCTTGCTTTCCACCCATAGGAGTGGGGAATCTACTTCTGTAGAATAGTGATGGTCTACATACCATTTGTCTTGGTGACTGTCCATCGTGGTCATATAATCCAAACTGAACCAATCAAGTCACTTTTGGAGATGATAAGGACTAAGAAGAAAGGATGACTTGTCTTTTGAGAATTCAGATACTAAGTTCTAGATAAAGCTAAAGCCTTCTAGACACATTTTTGATGTTCCTGAATAGAAACTGGCTAAAATAATTTATACAAATAAAACAGAGGATTGAGAGCTTCCTAAAGACAGCATTTCAAATTCCAGATCCAGTTCATGATTAAAACAGTGGATGAATTCTCTTAACTTAGTTGATCAGGGCATTAATATATATCTATTAAACATATAGAAATTTAGTCCCAAACAGGTAGCTAAATGCTGGCTTAGATCCAAGAGTATTAATGATTGGAAAGATGGGTAGAGTGGAAGGAAGAGGTTATTTTACAGTATGTATTATTGTCAGAGATGATCTTTCTGGGAGGTCATTGACTTGGGAATTAAGGTTGAGTCTGGGGACATTCATTGTATTTGTGTTACCAGAATGTGGAAGAAAAGTACAGATTGAGCAGTATGAAAACTAAATTTTGCTATTACCTAAATGCAGCTAGAAAGACTCCCAGAGAAGTTTTATATGTTTTTCTTTCACTACATTTTGATACTTATCAAACAAACAATGAGCTCTCATAACTTTTGCATTAGTCTTCTATACTTTGGATTTCAGCATTCAAAAAATTAGTAATTAAAAGAACCTGGATTGTAACACTGTACTCCAGATTTTTGTTGTTTTAACTTCTCTTTAATAATTAAACAATTCTGACAAAGTAATTGAGTAAATTCTAGTGGCTTGTTTGTTTAATAAAATGTAAGCTTTAGTCTTGTAATCAAACATTACCAAGAGTTCTCTTCAGCAGAAGATATTTTGTGTACTTTCTGCATAAAGCAGATACAACCTAATTTGAGTGAGAGAATTTCATGCTTCGCTCATATAAGTTGTCACCTTTCTCATAAAATAAATTTTCTGAAGAAATTTAAAATTAATGGGATATACTAAGGAAAATAATTTCTTTCCCTGAAAATAATTTTGTGAACATCATAAAGATTAATTTTTCTATCATTATAATAAATTCCAATAAAATGTGTGTGTCCATGGCGCCTCTAATTGGTGAGATGTTGAATTGAATACATGATTTCTTAAAGTGTTGAAAAAGGGTCAGACTGTGGCAAGGGCTGGGATTTCATAGGGAGTATTAACATTTGTGGGAAAACTGTGAGGGAGAGGAAAGTAATTAAACCAGAGCTCATAGCAACAGACTTGAATTTCAGAGGGCCACCTGGATATCTTGTTCTCAGTCACTTCTCATGTTTCTTTTTCTTCGTTTCAACAGTCATTAAATTTTTTTATGACATCTGAGGCAAATCTTTGCATTAATTAATTTGTAAGCTTTAAAGAGTTCACCTAGTTTATTTTCAGCTTCCACCATCTTTTCTTTCCTTTTTCCATTATTTTTTTTTTAAATAAGTTGAAGTAGTCTGGGAATCATTAAGTGCCAAATGCTTTCATCAGACCCATAAACAATGGAAGATTCCATGGTAAATGCAGTTACTTCTCAGGAAGTTTCAACAAAACACATTTTCACTCATTTAAAGCTGTGGGGAATAAATCTTGAGGTCTTTTAAGAAAGGCTCACTTTAGACCCTAGGAAGCTGACATGGTACTGGATTTCACAGAAAAAAGATCACAAAAGCTGGCATGCAGGCTCAGTAAATTCTGGATGTTCTTGGAAGATTTGACATGCATCTCAGTATTGAAGCAATTCCTCTTGGTCTTACTATTTATCTCTTGACCTAGCAACTTGGATAAAATATGAGAACAGAGAATAAGCTCTCAAGAGCTACATGGCTTTAATCAAAGACAAAAAAAAAATTGAGGTCAGGTCATCATCCAAGGGAAAGATCAAATTGTTATATGATTGTTTCTCAATGTCTTATGACTTTATACTTCCTTTTCTTCCTGACAAGTATATTTTTACCATATCTTTTTATTTGCAGCCTATTCTATATTATAGTCATTACTTGGAGTTTAATGTGCAAACTAATGCTCTTTAAAAGATTTGCCTGATGGGCATGCTAATTATTGGCATGATTAGGCTATAACTGTAAAATTAGGAAGCAAATATCATTAAGAAGTTATTACCAGTATATATTCTGATACTACTGACAACAGAGACATGTACCCTGAAAATGACTCTGCTCAACATTCCTTTCCAGCTATTTGAAAAAGAAAGCTCTCCTGACTCTCTAATGGTAAGAATCTCTATTGATCTCCACTAATTCATGGGAATAATGGGAAACTATTAAAACATAATGGCATGCTGCATAGATGGAAGGTCAGTTAATAATATATTGTAATACAGTATTATAATAGGGTTCTTACAATGTCATCATGCAAAGACACCTGTTTCTCAACAACATTTTGAAGTGTTATTTGAAAATTTGGATTTCTTGTCATCATTTCAAACCACTGGATTCGAGGTCCGTGGTAGTGGGTGCCAGGAATCTGCATTTAGTAAGTTTCTTCGTGCTACTCTGTCCTTACTGTTTAAAAGCTACTGCTATTATGTTGAGATAGACATATGAAGTCTAGTTGAAACTTGTTATGTCTTTGAGCTGATGAGGAAGTGAAGAGAGGTTGGCTTCACAGAGCCATGGATCAGTGACATGTCCTTGAATAATGGTCTGGAATTTTCTCTAGGGTATCAAGAGAACCTTTTGGTACTAGACTGGAAAAGGACACTCATGACTCTACCCATAGTCACTGCTCAGAAGTGCTCTTGAGCCCTCATCCACACTAGAAATAAATTGGTGGAGGCAGACACAGGGTGATCTACATAGAGACAAACCCAGACTATAGAGAAACTAAGAATCTAGGAAAACCAGTAGTAATACCAGAAGACACAAACACAATGCGTCTGATTAAACAATATACAATTGAGATGAATGATCTTGGGCTGCAACCCAAACATCTCGGAGATCAGCCAAGGACAAAAATAAATATATCAATGCACCATCGCTAGACTAGACAATTAAAAAGTCTTCATGGAAGTGGTAGCACATTGAACTAATGCTTAAATTCAGTTTAACCTGTAACTATTGGTAGATAATATACAGCTTGTTTCAGGAAAAGAATAGTGTAGAGAGAAACCCAACTGAAAGTCCACTAGTTAAAAAGCACAAGTGAAGGAATTTCAACAATATTTGGGGAAATGTTGTGTGTGGCAGCAGGGCAGGGGGGCTGGGGGCAATGGTGAGGAGTCTGGGGAAGGGAAATCAGGGGAATTTGTGCTTGTGGAAGAAGTGTATGTTGGGAAAAAGTGGATCCAAACTTGTGAGATAAACATATCTTCCAAGAGTTTGCTGGAACTTGAAATTCTTTATTGGAAAAAACTTCACACTTGAGAATCCCTTTCAATTAACCTGGTTAGTGCTTGACTTTATTATTTTTTTATTTTATGGTGACTATCCACTTGAGTGGTTGCTGATTCCATTCTTGGCTACAGTGGGTTGGAGTCTGCTCTTCTAATATGTCAATCTCAGTCAGGGCACTTGCCAAATATTTAATAATGGGTTATAAATTCATTTATACTGAAGATTGTTCCTATCACAACATTGGAAATAGAAATCCAATGCAGTACAAATGACTGCCCTGTCCCAATGCAATGCCAAACTTGAAGGAGAGGCTTAATGGAGAAGAAAAAAAAAGGCCATATTAACCCATTATGTGCCAAATTTTCAATTCTATATAGGATGATGGGACATAATGGGTTAGAAAAAACTGTGGGATGAAAGAAATATCAACCTAGTAGGTCACGCTACTGTGCCAGTTCAGTAAGTAGTTTACATTAAATGAGTTATATAACTGAACTGACCTCTGGAGTTTGCTGTATTAAGAAATAAAAATAAAAGCTACTCTCCTATTCCCTCCCCTGCCCTCTCTTCCCTTCCTTCTCTCTCTCCTTCCTCCATTTCCATCTTCCTTCCTTCACTCCTTCTATCCTCCCTTCTTTCCTTTCTTCCTTCCATTTTTCCTTTTCCCTCCCTTGCTCCTTTCCTCTCTTTCTTCTTTTTGAAGTTTTCTTGCATATCACTCTACTTTATGATTTTAAATGCAGTGGATGATATTAAGCACTTCACTGGGATTTGGGGGATCTGCCTTTTCCCTGCTGAAACTTGCCAGCATGATTAGGGCCTTGTAATCCCATCTCTTCAGATTTAAGTTGACTTGCCCATAAGTGGAGGAAAATTTAAATGACTTCATGAAATTAAATAAGAGCTTGTTGAGTGGTTAAGTTGCAAAACTGAAAAGACAAAGAGATTTTGGTGTTTTTTTTTTTTTTTTTTTTAGCGAAACCAAAATCTGTTAGGGCAAGTAAACATGAAAATAAGTGTAGCTCATATACTTTTCGTGGTCATCTTATTTTTTGGAAATTATGTTAAATGGATTCATATCATATCCCATGGGAAATCTTTTGTTTCTCATCTTTCTGAAAATTCCTGGATGACATGTCAACATAGATAATTTGTGCTTCTGTATTGGGGTGGGGGTCTGAGTTCTTCTTCCTGCTGGACACTTGATTTAACTTAATTCTAAACCCCTGTGTCTATAATAGTTTTTATCTCCTGTATGGTAGACATGAAACTCAACCTCTTGTATTTGAAAGGAGTGGCACAACACAAGAGGTGCTTAGGGTTAAATTCTGGCTCTGACACTTGTTACTTGCATAGATTGGGCAAGTATGTTAACCTCAGTATTCTCATTTGCAAAATGGGATAAAATTTCTCTGATTCAAAATGTTCTGTGAAAAGTAAATGTGATCATTTAGCCAAATACTTAACCTAGAGTGTGGTACATTTTAAAGTTTCAATTTACTGATTGCTATCACTTTTAACATCACTCATCAAGGAACTGTACTCGTATGCCCAGCACATACTCTGGAGTCCTAGAGTGGTAAGAGTTCGGTACGTTGCAGCAACACAAACCATTAACCATTAGATATTATTGTTTCCGAAGAGCACCTGTGTTGACATATTTTCACTACATTACTGAAGCAAATTATAATACATGGTAATAAATTCAGTATTATGAAGTAAGGAACCAAAAAGCTAGCAATTCAGTTACTCAAAAGGGGAAATGGAAGGCTTTGGGAAGAGGTGGTTGAATTATGCTTTGGAGGATGAGTAGGGTTATGAAGCAATATGGTTTGAATCTTAAATGTCCTCCCAAGGCTTCTGTATTTAAAGCTTGGTCCCCAGCTGATGGTGCTATTTGAAGGTAGTGGAAACTTTGAGTTTGGGCCTCCTTTGGAGGAAGTAGGTCATTGAGGACATGACCTTAAAAGGGACATTGGAATCCCTGCATCTTCCTCTGTCTCTTGTTGCTTCCCAGCCACCACAAGGTGAACAACTTCCTCTTCCATATGCCACACACTCTCCATGATGTAGGGTTTTGCCACAGGCCCAAACTCAATAGGGTCAATCCAACATGGACTGAAACTTCTGAAACCACCAGTCAAACACATTTTCCTTCTCAGTTATTTTTCTCAAGTATTTCTTCAACACAGTGGAAAGCTGACTAACACAGCAAGTCAAAAAGTCACAGAGGGCACTGCAAGCACAAGTAAGGAAGTATATAATGCTCCAATTTTTCATTCACTTAATTGTATTATAGAGTATTTATTAGACATTTCATGCGTTGAAAAGCACTATAGTAGAAGCTGGGATTGCTGGGAGAAATAAAACTAGTGTAAAGACATGCACTGAAGAGTCTCAATGTGCGTACAAGGATAGGTTTCAGGTCCTTTGGGAGTGTATTCCAGGGGATTCTAACTTAGTCTAAGTCAGTTTTCCTTGAGGCTGTCTCATGTAAGCTGGTACTCACATCCAGTCCCTAAGTGGTGCTGTAAACACTCCTTTCAAAATACCCAGAATCCTACATTGTCCCACTGCCACTACCCTCTTATTTCCTTCAGATATTTTCTCAATATCATGTTCAAAACCTATGCTTTGACCCCACTCCATCCGTGAGTCATCTCTTTTATGGCCGGTGGTCTCCATTTTCCCCCTCATCTTGAATTATTGAGGCCCCAGTACTTACTACATCCTTCATATGATTTGCATAATTATTACATCTTTCCCTTTCCTAGAATGTGAACCCCTATGTCTATGTCTAGAATAGGGCTGGGTACTCACTAGATTCTTCCTAAGAGGGTCATGAAAGGGCACCCTTGAAGGGGATATTGGGATCTTCCCACCTTTGTCTCTTTTTACTTCCCTGCCATCATGAGGTGAGCAGCTGAGGAGATGGATGTGTACCTGAGATTTACTTCTTAAGGGAGCTATGGACAGTGAGAGGAAGAGATGGTTTGGGAGGCTTTTAGGCAATGGAAATAGCAGATTCATTGACTATGAAATGGGAAAGACACAGTGAATTGGAAGAAATAAAAGACATTCAAGTGGACCCAGTACAGAAGTCAGAGGGAACTGGAGGTAGATGATGTTTTCAATTCCTCTCTATGGTTTTACTGTGATAATTAAAAATGAGATTCATTTACCCTTATTTAGATTTGTGATGGGACATGAAAAATGTTGTGGGATTATAAAATGACTAGTTTAATCACTATATGGTAGAATATTTTACCTGGAAAGAATTCAAGGCTTATTTGCTAAGCTTTCCTGGAATAATTTAATGTCCATATTTGATAAAGAAAACTTGGGGAAAAATCTTTTAGGCCACTCAATGTGAAAATGTAATCTTCTTAATCTACATACTTTCCTTCTGCCAGTTGTAAAGACTGTCCTTTTTTTTTTGCATTTTGTGTTAAATGGTAGCAATACATTTTTGAAATGCTCTAAATTATTGTACTCTCTTCCATGGGCTCTGAGTTTCTTTCCTTGGCTGCTTCTGCTAAGCAATCCAAGCAGTTTCCTCCTGGCCAGTGGTTGAGTGATGACTGGGTCTCATCTCCTTTAGGTCAGGAATGCCAAGTCCTGCCTGGAACTGGGACTGGCGACTGTCATCCCCAATGTGAAATGGAAAGTTTACTTTTGAAAAACGCACATGAAGAAAGAAAACATTCCTTTATTTAAGCATGTGAATAAGGCATAAAAGAAAATATAGTCCCTCAAATAACTTTGATGAAATGGTTGAAGTAGAGGAAAAATAAATGTGTAAACTTACTTATGAAGTTAGGGAGTATTGCTAAAAGAAAGTATGGTGAAGAATTTTGAGTTCCATTTATTTTGATAAAATATCAAACTATTTTATTTAAATAAGTTCATAGTATCTCTTGTAAAAATGCTTTTCAATTCCCTTATTTCAACTTAAATCATTTCTACATGAAAAAAGCAAATTCATTTTGACTTGGAATTATTTAAAATCTAGCAAAGAGAAATTAGAGGGAACATAAAAATTCAATATTAGGTCCTCATTTGTATAAGTTTGTCCCTGAGGTCTACTAGAGCTTTAACAGTATGGTTGCTGCTGTTGCTGGAGGGAAGGTGTCAATGAAAGAGAATGTGGTTGGGGGACAAAGCTAGGGTAGAGTCCCTGATCTGGCTCTAGGGAGGGAGCTGAACTCTTGTTTAATGTGCTTAAGGATGCAATAAACCTAATTTTCTTTCTGACAGATTAGCTATGGTATGAGATCAAGAAATGCATGTGGGACGTAGTGTCAGAATATGCCAGATAACTAATTTGTAGACTGTGAGGTTTATTTTTCAGTTGTGAAATCCATGCATCTAGTGAATAAAACCTGTCCACACCTTTGAGGGCATAGTGCTGGATAAGTTGGCCAGCATTTGAAGTAGCTCTAAGACTGGCAGGGAACAGCATTTTTAAGCAGAAAAACAAATTAGGTGTTGGACGAGGGGTTAGGGAGAATTGTATGAATTACAACATTATGGGAGTGTGAAAAGTTGGTCTTGTTGAGAAAATAGGTGGTCATTGAATGTGAATGTCGTGATCAAATCTTTATTTCTATTTCACAAGCAATTCAAATATAGGTAACTCAGTCATAGAGATGTATAGAATGAAATGAACATGTCTCATAACATTGTTCTTCCCTTTAGAAGTAATACTTTAATATTCTTCCTCTTACAGGGTTTAAGAAATACCCTCTAAAGCTGCTTACTATAGATAGACTTTATAAAAGTTGAAAAATAATGAAGAAAAAAATCATAAATTATTGTTATTAATAATAAATAGAAGAGGGCTGGGGGGAAAGTGTCTGTTACCTTTAATAACCATGAGTCAGTAGATAAAATTTGGAGTTCAGAGACTAAAATTTAGAGGTTAAATTTAATTGTTTGGCTAAGTGGATATCACAACCTGAAAAACTATAAATAAAGATACTTACAAACATTTGTGAAAATTGTGTTAAGAAATCAGAGTAGAGAATGAAGGTGAAGGAAATGTGAATCAGGGAGTTAGTTTTGAGTCAATACCAATAAACCAAGTTGAAACACAGGGATCCTGACTGATAGCAGTTTAATGGAAATCAAAAGGTGAAAGGAGGTAGTGGTGTAATCATGGAAGTAAAATTGTATTGAGGTTTTGGAGCCAGAAGTCCAAGGCATTGGGGTGGTCATTCATAGAGATGATGATGTGGTTTGAGATGTTAGAAAAATAAGGAGTGAGAGGAATAAAAACTAATTTTTAGCCTCATCTCAATATGTTAATGTACATAAAGAAGTGATCTATAATCTAAAGGACTAAAAAGGATGAAGGGGTGATGAAGTCAATCTGATATAACAGTGCTAAACACAGCCACTGAGAAATCAAGAAAGTATGGACAGTCACCTTATACCTGTTGGCTAAAACATGAATCAGTGCATAAGAAACTTGCAGTGAGATAAGAAGGACTCTAAAAGAATGTGATAATGAAGGAATTGGAGAGGGGAAGCTAGCAACTTCCCTTATCTCCTTATATCCCATCTTTGGGTGTGGATCAAAACAGAGTGACTTTGGCCCTAAAGTAAAAGAATGTACTCATAAAACATCTGAAGAAATCCATCTGCACAGTGGGCATGCAGCCTATCCTTGCTTGTAGGCATGGTGTGGCCCTCCCTTGTATCCTGGGCTGGGGTTGCCGAGACTTGAATAAATAAAATGTTCAAAACCTCTCTGTTGGGCCCTCCAAGTTCTTTCTTTGATATCAGTGAATATAGGCCTGGCGAATTTGCAGCTCTGGGGCTGAACAGTACTTCAGAGAGGTACAGATGGTGAGACTGCCCTTTGACCACTATGGGAAAACTGGTATCTCATGGGTCATCTAGAGTAAAGAAATAGAAGATGTTTGTGAACTGTGACCCATGGGGTTTCCTTAAATCATAGCTTTGGAGTGAAGAGATAGGCCAGATAAGTGTTTCCAATGTGGACCAGGGGCCAGAGGGTAGAGTAGGGTTGTATTAATCTGAAATAAGATTGAGCAGAGGAGAACATGTATGAACAGTGGTCTCTCCTTATCAGCTGAATATACATTTCAAGATCCCAGTGGGAGCCTGAAACCATGGATGGTAACAGATTCTGCATATACTGTTTCTTTCTGTACATATGTAATTTATGATGAATTTTAATTTATAAATTAGGCATATAAAAGGTTAGCAAAAGAAAAAGATTCAAAAGATAAAGGAACAGTAATAATATGCGGTAGTAAACTTTAAGTGAATGTAGTCTCTATCTTGCTCACTCTCAAGATACCTTGCTGTCCTGTGTTCATCCTTCTTATGATGATATAAGATGATGCAATGTGATTAGTTGACCAGGGACATCTGAAACTGTGGAAAATAAAACCATGGATGGCAGGATGGAGGGAACTCTTTAATTTAGGATAGAAAAGTTGATCTGTGCTCCAAGTATAATCCTAGTGTTTCTGTGTGTGGACTCTTTCTTTTGGTGATTTCCTGACTTTTAAGTTCTTAATGACCTCCTTAATCTTGAGGTGAAGGGGAGAGAGAGAGAGAAAAGAGAGAGAGGAATGAGTGTAGGTATGCACTATAAGTACCCTAGGACAAGAATTCTGTGATCTTTTGGACAGGTATTCAGACATATATTACAAGGTATGCTTAAACCACTTTTCTTCAAATTCTATAAATTAATGAATAAAAAATCCTTAGAAGATTTTCATTGAGTTTGGCTACATTTTCTTTCCTCAATGGGATTCTAATCTTTCCAAGTCTGAAGTTTATAGCTTCAGCCCCATTTGATTTATATGAACAAAAAGAAAAATCTTAACAGTATTTTTTTATAACTGGAGAAGCATATTTATTCCATTTTCACATAACTCACAAATAACTAGACATATTCTGCTTAAGCCTTCAAACGAAATTCCATTTTAGACTAGACTCTAATGTGGAAAACTTGAAGCCAATGACTTAACTCTTTAAAATCTTATATCTAAGAAAGAGATGGAGGAGGGAACAGGCAAGCAGGGTGTGGGAAGAGGCAGGCAAAGACAGAGAGAATTAAAGTAAATTATGTATTAATTGGAATATCATCTATGAATCATTATATATGTGTGTATATATATATATATATAATTTTCTTTCTCATTCTGTAAAATATTTACAATTAATTTGTAAAATTCATATTTTAATTTCAGTTGAATAAAGTGGTTTTGTTTCCAGAAAACATAAAGGTTAATATTTTCTCTGTATTCTACAATTCAAATGCATCTTTTTTATGATATTATGAAGAAAAGCAGAAGTTACAACATGAATATATATTATTCCAACACCAAACATTTACAAAATGTAAAGGGAGGTGGTAGTGGGGGAGCAAGGACCTGATTTACCAGACACCATTTCTTCTGCCCTGAGAACTCCCATGGACTTCAAAGGGTCTGCTACACAAAAGCCAGACTCACAATACAGGGGAGGGAATGAAAATCTGCCGACAATTGCCAGTTGCAGAATCTCTGCCAATTTTTAGAAACTTGGAAGTGGTCCTTTTTGATTTTTATCAGTAAAAAATGTCTGGAATGACTGCAGTTACTTCTAAAGTTTTTTTTTTTTTAATTTCTTTACATTTGTACAGACTAACCCACGTTGGAAAATCTTTGTTTTTCATTAAATAAATCCTAATTATAATGCATGAGGTGTTAATACCAGTATTTTCTTCAGGGACCAGTAAAACATTTTTTATTTCTATATATTTATTAGAATCATAATGTTTTAGGCTTAGAAAGATTTTGGCAATTATAGTGGAGAGTTAATTTCTATTATATGAAAAGATGTTTTAAAATGAAATTCTGCTTAGGTTTTCACACTTGGTGTGTTCAGCTGAGGGTGGGATGCTTTTCTTGATTCTAGTCAGCTTTCCATCAGCAAAATATAAATCCTTCAAATATCCTTACCAAGTCCTTGCCTTGAGTCCTCAGCCAGCAATTTGGCTACAGTAGGAAAAGAATGGTGAAGTCAAGCATAGATAACAATGTCCACCAAGAAGAATCTATTTACCAAAGAAGTACAGATCAACCAAGCATATATTATGTTTTATTCTTTCAAACACACACACACACACACACACACACACACACACACACATACAATCTTAATGACAAATTCAAGTAACCCCAAATCCCAAATACACCCTATAAACATCATCATTTCCAAATGGTTATCTTATTGTTTATCATCAAATTTGTTGATGACACTTGCTTGAGAGACATTTTTATTTTCAGAGCAATTTATCAGCAACATAGTTAAGTGCAAATGTATGTTACATCTTTTATTGTAAAGTGTTTGTGTGTGTGTCCTTGTAGGTAGGTAGGTGTGTGTGTGTGTGTGTGTGTGTGTGTGTGTGTGTGTGTGTGTGTGCTTGTTCTAAAATACCTTTGCAGTGTATTGGTGGTGATGGCATTGACAGAAGCAATGAATTTCTCCACCCTGTTAACCTAGAACCCAGATTTAGGCAAAGCCAATGAGCAGACATGGGAAGGAGAGATGAATGAGTCTTTATTTTTTATAATGGGAAAAATGATTCTTTGTATCCCAACATTGAACTAGTCATTGGATAATTCCACACATTGCAAAACAAGTTGCTCGCTTCATTTTTATTTGTTGAATTTTACTATTATCTTCCTAACTTGTGTAAAATGCAAGATATTTATGTTTTCTTATAGACACAACTTTGGAAGGATTTTGCTGCCCTTTCTATTATAACTTGACAGCTGCAATGAATACACACATCTGCCATATTGATGTCAAGTGGTACACATTCATCCATCATAACAGCTGTTGGTGGATCATTTCAAGTATCCAGGGGATGGATGGAATATAAATGATCATCGCCTAAAGTACGAAAAGCTGGGTTTATCAATTTTGACGCCGTTTTTTTAACAACATGCTCTTTTTCCCCCCAAGTGCTTCTATGAGGCCTCACCATTTGTTTACAGAAATGAAAAACAATACTCCTAATTATTCAAACATTCAAGAATGCTAAAATTAAGTTGGTGTGACAGATAAGTGCCTGGAAAAATGTTTTATTAGAATAATAGTTTGATTCTGTTTCTTTTTTTAAAAAAATACCTTTATTTCACTTATTTATTTTTATGTGGTGCTGAGGATCAAACCCAGGGTCTCGCAAGTACGAGGCGAGCACTCTACCACTGAGCCACAACCCCAGCCCATTGATTCTGTTTCTTACTTGAAGACCACCACAATTTAAACTTGAATACATGTTTTAAGCTATAATATATGTTATATATCATATTAAATATATAAAATAATTCATTAAATTGAGCACATAGGTTAAAGTCCAGTGTCATAAATAGTCTAACATTGCATTAGCATTGTTTGTAAATTTACCTGTATTTATATATCTCCCTCTCTCTCCCTTTACCTCTATCACTGTTGGACCTGATGCCCCTTCTCCTGAAGGTCTATCCTGCAGTGTTTTGTCTCTTATATGTAAGGAGTGTTTAGTCACAGTTTTGTTTCTACAAAAAGTAACAAGAAACTTGGAGGGTTTCAGAGCAAAACGAAAATATATAAACACACACGCACACACACCTGCAGGGTTTATAAGCAGATTTGTCAAATCTGATCAGAACTAAAGAAAGCATCACAAGTGAAAGGAAATTATTGGTCATGCAGAGGAACTACAGAGATAAAGATATGTTTGGGGGCAGTTATCCATAAAGGAAAGATTATTGGTGGTAATGACATGGTTTGATAAGGTATAATCCTTCCACCGTTTACTATTCTTTGTCTGACATCATCACAATCAACCACTAATTTGTGAAAAAAGACTTCCATGAATAGAAATCCCTAACACTAAGAATATTTGTGTAACCTGTGTTTTAGTCTTATGTAGAGAGGAGAGAACTTTTATGGCAGGATGATGTCAATCTTTGATTTATTTTGTATAAAAACAAACAAACAAACCTGGAGCACTTGAGAACACATGAAAGAGATATAGGTGAAGTTCTTACATAAGAACATGCACCATAATAAACGCCATACTGTTTAAAGCTATCATTTGCATCCTTTGTCTAACCCCACTCTCTTTAGGGTTCTTGGCAAGTCTCACGGGTCAAAATGCTGTCTATAAGCAGGCAACTTCAATGTGCATCTCTATCCCAGACTTTCCCTCAAACCACAAGCTCTTAATCTGACTGCCCACAAGTCCTGCTCCCTTGGTCATCTAAATGTTGTAATCAAACTGATGATCTCTTAACCTGTCCCACTATTCCCATGGTCTTCCCTATCTCATATAAATAAAAAACAAACAAATAAATGAAAGAAATAGAATGACTGGAATTATGACATTTGCTGGTAAAGGAATGGAACTGGATAATATCAAGCTAAGGCAGTCCCAAAAAACCAAAAGCCGAATGTTCTCTTGATATGTGGATGCTAACCCATAACAAGAGAGGAAAGGGAGGGGAAGTACAAAAGCTCATTGAATAAGACAAAGGTGAATGAAGGAACAGGAGGAGGAAGGGGAATAGGAAAGACCATAGAATGAACTGGATATAATTTTTCTATGCTCATATATGAATGCATGACCATTGTAACTCCACATAGTGTTCAACCACTAGAATGGGATCAAAATTGTAGTGTGTTGCATCCCATGTATGTAGAATATGTCAAAATACACCCTATTGTCATATATCTCTAAAAACAAAAATAAAAATAAAAAATTTAAAAACACAAAATTGTAAACTCACTCTATTGGTCACTCAGGCAAAATATTTTGAGCTGTTCTTTGTTTCTATTTTCATGTCATATTTCTCATCCAATCTGTCAGCAAACTTTATTGGCCTTACAGTCAAAATATATCCACTGGGTGCAGTGACTCATGCCTGTAATCCCAGAGGCTGAGGCAGGAGGATTGTGAGTTCAAAGCCAGTCCAAACAATTTAGCAAGATACTGTCTCTAAATAAAATACAAAAAGGGTTCAGGATGTGGCTCAATTGTTGAGTTCCCCTGGGTTCAATCCCCAGTAACCTCCCCACCCCCAAATGTATACATATCCACCATGGAATCATTCCTCATCCTTTATATTGCTACTACTATTTTCAATTCCATGAACCATTTCAAGAGCCTCTTAATTGACTCTCTGTTTTGCTCTCCCACAATAGAGTCTCAGCATAGTTGGCAGATTTTTAAAAAGGTTTGACTTTTAATACTTGATTCAGATTATTTCAATCTTTCCTTTTAACTGCTTAAAACCCTGTTTAAAGTTTCTTATTTCATCCCAAAGTTCTTACAAAGGACTCCAAAGTTCTACATGTTCTCAAACCTCTTCTAAAATTTCTCTTACCATACTGTCTTCTTGTTCTTCCAGCACTACTGAGCATATTTCTGCCTTAGGTTATTTTAATTCCCTTTATGCCTGGATGTGTATATGAGTAGCTTATTTACTTCTTTAGGTCTTCACCTGGCAAAATTTTCTTTGACCATCCTATTAAAATTATTCTGGTCTCCACTCCCACTCTGTTCTCTTACATGGTTTAATTTTTAAAATAACATTAATCACTATTTGGTAATTGTATTACATCACTAAAATAAAAATTCCAAGAGAGTCTATATTTGTTTCATTCTCTACTATAACTTTAAGGTCTAGAAGAGTGTATGGCACATAGGAGGCATTCAATAAATATTTGCTGAATAGAATACATTGGCTAAGTGCTAGCATGATATAATAGGTTTCACGTTTCTTTAATGTTATTTGTAGTCTCAAAGAGGACTAAATGTATTCAGGAGATTGTTATTAGAACAAAAAGAAATAAATAGCTTTTCCATCTACTTTTTTATGATGGAACAGATGTGGAATTTTCTTTTGATGACAATAGTGGTCTCAATTTAATCAACATTGTTCTTACCAGCAAAGAAAAACTCTCTGTGTATAGGGAATAGGCAACATGACCTCTAATACACCCCCATTACTCCTCTTCAGCAAAATCAAAATGAATGTAAAACCCCAATATTTGAATATGCATCACTGAATTACAATCTTTAATGGTTAATTGAGAGAAAATGCCCTAAGATACTAAGAAGAGTCAATATATTCCTACATGCTCTTAGGTTAGCTTCCTATTTACATAAACTAATATGATTATTTTATCAAATGCATCATTTTAAATTGGGAATACAAAGAAACATTTTTATATAAAAATGAAAAAAGGAATATGCATAGAATATTATCAGGTATAATAAAATAATATTACATATTTTTATATTTTATAGCCCAAAATGTATGTATTATTTCCCTCCCTCATTTCTCTGCCATGGAAAATTTCTGAGAAAAATTCAGAAAGGAAAAAGCTCTGAGGTGTAAGGTCGTGATAACATGTGATCCCATATACAAGGTGAGCAGGTCAAAAGAAGTTTTTTTTTTTTCTGATCTGAATTTAGATCTTTGGATCCAAATTCAGAAAAGATACTTTTCTCTGCTGACACCTTTATATGCTGCTGAGGAATGTTTTGGATCTTGTTAAAGACTGATGTAACCATTGCTGGGCAATTTACCCATGACTTCATCCAGAGTACAAATGACAGTTAGGAGATTTAGTATGCACATGTGATGATTTGTCACATATGCATAAAATTAAATGTCCTAGGCTTCTCTGATGTTCTATGTAGGACTTCTTCTTTTGCTTGGTATTTGGTTGTAAAATGTGGCTGAGCTAAGAGATTTGAAGAACATATGAAAACAATCTTAATTACTTCCAGGAGGTGAAGACATAGTCTTAAAAAGTGATTGATAAATGTGTTAACCAATCTAGGAGCCAGAAGAACTGAATTATTGGGCTCAGCACCATTACTTCTGAATGATGTATATGGGTGCAGCCTCACCCTAAGCTAGAGATGTCTCATTTTCAAAATGAGAGAAAAATCATTGCTTTGCTGAAGGGCACTTTGTCATGCATAGTAAAAAATAAATAATTATTATTATTAATAATAATACAATTGGAAATACTAAAACTCCCAAATTAAGTTATAGAGTCAACACACAACTGACAAAATTAGACATTTCAAACGGCAACATAAGTGTGAAATATCTCTAGTGCTGGAAGCAAGATGTGTAAGATGAATCTGACCAATTTAGACTGCTTCAAGGTGGTCAAGGGTAATGTGTTTCACATTGTTTAAAGATACTCTGCTCTGTAGAAGAGGGGTGGTGTGTTAGGGTGGGTTCTCCAAAAGCAAATCCTGCAATAAGACCTCCTGTGCAAGTTACCTATTATGAAGACTTTCCTGAAAACTGGCAAGGAAGAGAAGTAAAAGATGTAAAAGAAAAAGGTCAAGCATGTGTGCTATCAAATCAAAACCCAAATATATAATATGTATATATATCCAGGAATATGACTTGGTTTACATTTAGATCTTCATAGAGGAGGAAAAAAATTCTGATAAAAAATATTAATGGCTTGGTCTCCTGGCAGTTATAATCCACATGACAAATTAAACTTCAGTTTTATAAAGCCATGGAGAAATAACAATAAAATGTTGCATAGTACCTTACCCAGAATTTAAAGCAGCAGGGATTCTGATGGTTGGAGGAAACCTTTCATTTTGTCCTCACAGAATTTTTTTCTATAGTTGAGATCTTGAAAGTCCCCTAAAGGCCCATGTATTGGAAGCCTGGTCACCAGCTGTGTTGCTATTGAGAAGTGGTGGAACATTTAAGAGATGAGGTCTAGTGGGAAGAAGTTAAGTTAGGGGAGTGTGACCTTGGAAAGGATATGGGGACTCTGGCTGCCTCTCTTTTTATTTCCTGGCAGCCATGAGGTAGACAGTTCTTCCCTCATGTGCTTTTGCCATGATGTGCTGCCTAACCACAAGCCTAAAGGAAATGGGACTAAATGAATGTGGGCTGAAACTGTGAGCCAATATAAATAAATCTATCCCTTACTACACAGGTTGTCTCAAGTATTTTGTTACAGTGAAGGAAAGCTGACTTAAAAAATGTACTTCACCATAATGACTTTTCCCATTCTTGAACTGGTACACACAAATGGAACAAACATTTAGAAGTGAGAAGAGAGCTCTAATTTTCTTAAGAAATGCTGGAAGTTACATGGGGCAGATGGGACAGAAGAATGATTCTTTAATTACTTTCAATATTCCTGTCCCAGAGTTAAGGGTTTAGTGAACAAATAATAGTAATAGATGAAAACAATGTTAGCTCTTTAGTCACATGGACTTACAGTGCAAGGTGGGGGACAAAGTGTGCACATGAGGGTTGCACTTAGGAAATAGTGAACAACCAGAAGTTGTGGGAAGATGGATTTGTCGTACCAAGAGGATGGGTTGCTCCTGGTTCTTGGGGAAGAACATTGATTAGCTGGCTTGAATAATTCAAGAGAACTGAAAGCAGCTGAGAATTCAAATCTGCTACTCAGGGGTAAGTGGGTCTG
This sequence comes from Spermophilus citellus, assembly GCF_964194105.1. NCBI lineage: Eukaryota > Metazoa > Chordata > Mammalia > Rodentia > Sciuridae > Spermophilus > Spermophilus citellus. The sequence continues at coordinate 124,151,212 of NC_138189.1, forward strand.
TACTAGTCCACTTGATAAGGAGGGTTGTTTGGCTAGGGAAACTTATTTGCAGAGTTGAGAGAGAAACTTGTGGTTAGGCCTCTGAATTTCAACAGATGTCAAGGCAGCACTCAACTGAGCCTTAATTTTAGGACTTATGCCATAGGTGATCAGAGGGGAGGAGTCAGAAAGAAGAGGACGTTCTTTGTCAGATCATGGTAAAGAAAAATTTGGGGGAATTTGCATGCTTCCTAGAGAAATTCTATAGACAAATTATTGAAGGTTTGCAAAGTAGGGCTTCTTCAGACATGTCTCCTCTGAAATATCCAATAGCATCTACTTCAACAAGGCAGAATTTGGTACAAGTAGATCCCTGAGGTGGAAGCAAAGAAGCACTGAGTCTAGCTTTAAATTTGACATGGAGCTAGAACAGAGACTGCCTGTGGGGACAGTAGTCCTGAGCCACATCAATCAGTGTTTTATGAGCTTGGTTTCCTGAGTTCATTATCTGCTTTTCAATTTTGTCATCCTCTACAGCTGAGATCTAGGCCTGAAGTCATTTGACAAAGCAAATGTCAACAAGCAGGTCTCCTCAGCTTCTCAGAAAACTTCTCGCAGGCCATGTACTTTCTGGATCTGACATGAGTGTTCAAAGTTTGCTGATACTGAGGTTCACTTGCTAACCTAACTTTCCTCTCTGATACTTTTTTCTAATTCACATTTTCTCTTTCCTTTATATTTATTTATTTTGTTGGTTATGTCTTTTAGATTACATGGCAGAAAACAAATCTGCAGAGAATGAATTGATCTAATTTTTGCATTATATGTTTTCACACATTTTTATGGAGTGAAATTTTATCCTTGAAGAATTTCTTTTAGCCTGTTCAAAAATATGTATCTTTAAACTATGTCAGAAAATTCATTTAAAAGAGAATGATTAATATTTCCAAAAAGTGCATCTGTCATTGTATTGAAGTAAGTAAAAAAGAAAATGAGGGGAAAAAATAATTTTTTTAATTTTTATTTTCTTCAAAAGTTTAGAGAAGAAAGAAACAGAGTGCATAGATCTAAGGTCAGAAGGATGATTTAATGCACAGTTACAAAGTTATTTTAAAAATCCTCTTGAAAGTCCATAGGTATTTCTAAGCTGTGGATAGTACCTCTGATACATATTGAGTAGTAGATGGAGGAGTAGAAAGAAAATGAAAAAGGAAGTAAAATTAGAAATTCTGAAACGAATATTAAAGAACAGTCAGAGCACAGTTTCAGAAAAATGTGGGCTTACTGGTTCTCTATCTTTTCTGCCTATCCTCTCTATTTTTATCTCCACTATCTTTTCTGCTAAATTTCCAAAATAGTTTTCCAAATGTATTTGACTTATTAACATTTTTCTTCACTCTCACCAACTCAGTAGGTTGTGAACTCTATGATATACAGCTAACCACAGTCTTAACCTTGATCTACTTTGGCCTTTCCATCAGTGGAATGATGATGTGGTAGGCATTTGCTGTTTTGAGATTCCAGCGTCTCCTCTATCCTTTGTGGCATCAGCTCCGCATTTCACCATGGATTAATGATGCCTCAGTATTTTCATTTAACATGGGACTGCCTTCCCCACACTCCTATAAATACAACCCCACTGGACACAGTTACTGGTTCAGGTGAGCTCATGACTCAAGGATGTCTTCACAACCAATTAGATCTGGTTCTGGCCTGCAGCTTGAGCCAGTTGGGAATTGCACTCTTTCTTCTTTGGAGATCCAGTCTTCTGGGAGTCCCATATGGACTCTGATAATAAATCCAACTCAAGGGAAAGAGAGCTGAAAAATGAGCCTTTGAAAATTGTTTGAGATCCTTAAGTTATATGAGCCAATAAACAACATTTTTGCTTCATTCATTTTGTTAACCTTGTAGTTTTAATTTTGGAGATAGGCCTTCCAATCATGGTATGAGTCATTTACATTTGTAATAATCCCCTTTAACCCATTTTCATGGTATACACTAGATTATAAATTATCCCCTATAGGTAAACTAACTTATGTCCCCTTGGTGCATTCTAATGTGAAGTGGCTGTGAACAAAGTTAAGTGTTGCCTGAGATACCCTTATTCCCTGTCATGGATGGGGGAACTTTCCTGGGAGAAAGGAGCAAAAGTATGTGCCCCCTTTAAATCTCCTAGTCAGCTTGATCTCTGGATAATGATCTAATGATACTTGCTAGGAAGAAACATCTTAACTCTTAACTGCCTTGAGTGGAATGCCGTTAACTAAGGATTGCCAAAAATAATAGAACCTGGACCCATAAGACATGGCTTCCTGCATAATATTATGCAACCATGCTACTCTGTTATATATGTTCCAACTGGAAGAGAAATCCTCAAGTCTTTAGAACTCATTTTGAGCTCAAAGCTGGGGATTTGCCACTAACGTCCCAGATATCTCTTTGCTTTGTTTGAAATTTTTTCTTAACTGCATTCTTGAAATTACTTAGTAAACCTTGATATCAGCTAAAATCTTTAATTTCCAGAAGTCTGATTTGACAACCAGGTCCCATTAGTTAGCTTAATAGTCTAAGTGGATAGAAAGGGTTTTGACCATGTTACTAAAGATATCATCCCCAGCATGGCCCACAGAGTAGTTCAGGATCTTGTATTGATGATAGAATATATCTTATTTGTTTCTCAAGAGACCCTGGCTGATGTATGGTTTTTACATCTACTTTTTGAATTCATAATGTCATAGAGAGGTTTGTTAAAATGGGATTCATATGGGATTCATGTGGCTTCATCATTGAATGATGCCTGAAGATCACCAACTGAACCATCATGACAAAAAAGAGATGCTGATTATTGATGCAAGACTCAAAACCGAGGTAAAGAAAACCTATGGCTCTTTAGAGATTAAGAATTACTGAGTACAATGATTGAATATCGGATATCAAGTCTTTGGAGAATATGAATCCCTGGGGGTGGAGCTGTCAACTCCTATGGGAGAGGACATATAAATTGAAAAGGCACAGTGCTCCTCATTAACAACTACTCTCCAGTCTGTCCTCTGCTCTGCCCCCTCCACTCACAACGAGAGCAAAAAGAAGTCACAGATTCATGGGGAGGGTGATGAAGAATTGGCCAGGAAAAAATAAAGAAGTCCACCAAAACCTCTTGTCTTGGAGGCAGCTAATCTGATGAGATCCAAGAAAGGGGGAGAGTTTTAACCCTAAATTCTGTTATTTAAGAAAATTTCATAGATCTTTAAATATTGATTAGTGAGGGGAAATCGATCTAGAACAGTAACTAGAAGTGACCAGAGGAATTTTGAATTTTATGAGGAACAGTGGATAGTTAGGCATCTTTTCCATGTTTCTTTCATGGCTGAAGGAAGATACAGCACTTAGGATTTGAATGAATTATGGGAAAATGGGAGTTGCAGGGGACAGGGGCAGGAAAAGAAAGCTATGTGCATTGGAATAAAGTAGTGTTCGAACATAAATAATTTTCTTCTTAATATTACCAATCAACATATGAGTGTTATATTTCTCTTCTTGCAATGTTTGGCAGTATAGTTGTGATAAAAGACAGAAATGAAGTATCAATGTATATATTAGGGTAAGAGAGAGAGATGTATATTTGAATAACTGCTTCTATTATGGCCCTTTCCCAGGGAGCCATTTCCATAAACATGGGCTAAAAACACCTGGGCTTTTGCTCTAGGCAGGAGAACTCTAGCCAGTCATCTCAGCCCTGGACTCGGCACAGGATTGGCTGAGGTCTTGGTTGAGAGTATATCATAACCACCATGTCCCTCTGCCTATTTTTCCTTCCTTTCCCTCCCTTATTTCAATGTGACTTCAAGGGAATTCTCTCCTAAATCTCCTCCTGCTAACTGTACCTGAGGACTGACTTCCTAGAGAACCTAGGTTTTGAGAGGAACCAAGATTATTTCTGTTCAAGATATTCACAAATACTCAAAGAGGTACATACTCCTATTTTGATTTTAAATTTGTTGGCTAGCTATTTTTTGTGTGTGTGTGTGTGTGTGTATGTGTGTATAGTAGAGATTGAACTCAGGGTTGCTTTACTACTGAGCTATATCTCCAGCTCCTTTAAACTTTTTATTCTGAGACAGGGTCTCACTAAGTTAACTAGTCTTTCCTAGAATTTGTGTTCTTCTTGCCTCAGCCTCCAAAATAACTGGAATTAGAGGTGCATACCACCACATCTAATACACTAGACTAATTTTGAAGGACATTTTAAAATTCCCTCTTTTGTTTCCAGAACTAAACTTGTAGAAAAAGATAAAGTTAAAAGCATAAAAGAAAAATGAGCTAGTTTGTTTATTTAAAAAAAAATTTAAATCCATTTCATTAATTATACAGTTATAGCCAATAAGGATCACATAAGTAAATGTTAGAATAAAACACAGGTTCATTGAATAACACATACACACACCTAATAGAGCAAATAGTAATTTTCCTAACAAAGACAGAAGGACTAGTTTTGAATTTTATTGATTGCTGGAACAGTAGCTCCCCTTGAGCAAAGAACCATAACAGAATTAAGGAAAGATATTTCCATCCCAGAGACCAGACTTTTGGAGGGCAGCCATTGTGAGTATAATTCGTGAACCTGGCCAAGTGTTTTATTTCTTATTGGATTCTTGACTCTCTCTGACTTTCATCATTTAGTGAGTCATGACTGACAGTGTGTGTGCATATCTACAATAATTGATTCTGAGAGAAATATCTCTAGCCTTCCTCGCAGTTTTCTTTTGAATAAGAGGTAACATTCTTTCAGCCCCAGAAGCTGCTGAAACAGGGACAGAGATCTGCAGACTTTGGGGCTCTGATTTCATGCTTCACATTTAGGTACAAATTGGTTCCAGGTCAGCATCATAGGAAGAATAGCTTGAATTGGATGTCTCTGATCATTCCAGAATTGTACTGGAATGTATGCTATTATTTCTGGAAACTTCTTGAGAAGCAGAAAGGAATTTTGCAGAGAACACAGGAATGGGACTCAGTAGTCATGGGTTTCAACCCTTGTCTTGCTGTGATATTGGGAAAGTCACTTAGATTCTTCACCTGCAAGTTTCTCTTTTGGCAAATGAGAAAGAGAATATAAATGCCAAATTGGTGAACATTTTAAGGACAGTTGATTTTTATGTGAAACCGTCCAGTTTTTAAATGTGCTATTAAATTTTATTTTTCATACAAGACAAAAAAAAAAGTGTGTGTGGGGGGTGGTATTGGATGGAATTTATTTTGGAGAAGCCAAACACGATTCCATTATTTCTTCTTGGACCTTCATTGCTCAGCTTCTCAAAAAAGAAGTCAAGAAAGTTATCTGCTTGCAACCCTCCTTTTCTCCACTTGTCAGTTCTCACATCACACAATCTGGCTTCTTCTCCATCACCCCATTATGTTGAAAAAAAAAATAAGGACTTCCTGTTACTAAATATGGATCTTACCTGACGTCTAATGAGCATTTGAAAAATCTCAAGCCTTTCTTGAAATCCTCTTCCTTGGCTTCCTTTCGTGTTATCCTGAGTTCCTTTTATCCCTCAGGTTGTTCCTTTCCTGAATCTTTCAGAAAGGTTTCGTTTTCCTCCTTTTCCACCTTAAATAGTGTATTTTTTATGGTTTGCTTCTAGCCTTTCCTTACCTTATTCTATATTCATGCAAATGGCTTCAAATACCCTTTAGAGAACAAATGACTCTCAAATATGTATCTCCAGTCCAAACTGCCTGTAGACCATTAGAGTCTACTGTTTTGTAAATATTTCATTTTTAAACAATTTAACTCAACATGCCTAAAACTCTTCTCAAAGTCTTTTCCTTAAAAGCTGATCTTCTAGACTAAACTACCATTTTTGTTTTCCTCTTCTTACCTGGAATTTCTAATCTATGTTCCTACATATTTCTTAAACCTTGTAGTTCTCTCCATTTATACTACTGTTATCTTGGTTTAAATAATTTCTACCCCTAAAGCCACCTCTCCACCCTTTCACCTTCAATGCATTCAACAGACATATTGATTTGTGAAAGAAAAAATTTGTTTATGTCTCTCACCTGCTCAAAACCATTCATGGAGTGTTAACTTTCCCTGGAGGAAAAAAAACTTTTTCAATTTTTTTTATTAAAGAACCTTTTCACATAGGTGATGTGGACTTTCCTTTCCCATTAGCTTCACCATGAATTGCTTTTAACCTTGCCATCCTCTGGCTTTTCCCCCCTAAGTTCCTGGCATTCACCAGGGTTTTTTCTTCCTTCGATCTTTAACTCAGACCACATACCCTTTCACCTGGACTACATATTGTTTTCTTGACAGTCTTCCAAATCTTCTTTTCATTGTGCTCTTCTTATAGATATTAGTTCAAACACCAACTGCAGGGACTTTTCTGACAGTGCAGACTTGGTCACTCTTATTGTGTTCTGTATTTCTCCTCAATGGCACTTACTGCAGTGACCAATCATAGTTTAGATACTGACATCTTCCAACTGATCTGCAAGATCCACAAGGAATTCATCACTATTGTTTTAATCAGCTTTGTAATGCTGTGGCCAAAATACTTCATGAGAAAACCTGGACAAAGGAAAGTTTTTGGGGGGCGCAGTTTCAGAGGTCTTAGTCTATAAACAGCTGATTTCATTGCTCTGGGCCCAACGTGAGGCTGAGGCAGCAATCATGGGGGAAGGCCATGGTGGAGGGAGCCTGCTCCCCTCCTGGCAATAAGGAAGCAAAGAGCAAAAGATTGGGGAAGGGGCCGGGGGAGGGGGGAGAGGGAAGAGGCACTTTCCAGAGCACACTCCTAGGTGACCCACCTCCTCCAGCCACATCATATCCAAACCATAATAATTATATCGAAAAGTCCACTATAGTTAATCTCCAGAATTTATAAACAACTGAAAAAACTTAAAACCAAACCAAACCAAACCAAAACAAAACAAAACAAAAAAACCCAAACAAACAACTCAATCAATAAATGGGCTAAGGAGCCAGATACTTTTCAGAAGAAGATATATGATCAATCAAAAAATATATGGAAAACATCTCATCTCTAGTAATTAGAGACATGAAAATCAAACTAAGATTTCATTTCATGCCAGTCAGAATGATAGTTATCAAGAATACAAACAACAATAAGTGTTGGTGAGGATGTGGGGGAAAAGGCACTCTTGTATATTGATATAATAATGAATAGCTGGTGGGACTGTAAATTGGTGCAAACACTATGGAAAGCAGTATGGAGATTCTTTATAAAACTTGGAATTGAACCACCATTTGACCTACCTCCTTGGTCTATACCCAAAGGACTTAAAATCAGCATACTGTAATAATGCACCTATATTAACATTTATAGCAGTTCAATTCAAAATAGTTAGATTGTGGGACCAACCTAGATGCCCTTCAATTGATGAATGGATAAAGAAACTGTGGCATATATATAGAATTGAATATTACTCAGCATTAAAAAAGAATAAAATCATGGCATTTGCAGATAAATGGATGAAGTTGGAGAATATCATGCAAAGTGAAATAAGCCAATCCCCACAAAACCAAAGGCTGAATGTGCTCTCTGATAAGTGGATGCTGATCCATGAATGATGGGGGCAGGCATGGAAAAAATGGAGGAACTGTGATTGGGCAAAGGGGAGGTAGAAGAGGGGAGTGTGTATGGGGGCAGGAATGATTGTTATTACTGTACATACATGTGTGACTGTGTGCACGACTATGGCACGATGCTATATCATGTACAACCAGAGAATTGAAAAGTTGTGCTGCAACTGTGTACAATGAATCAAAATGCATTCTGCTGTCATATAAACCTAATTAGAATAAATAAATAATTTTTTAAAAAATCTATTATAGTTGATCATATTTAGAAAAGTTTCAAGAAATGTGAATTGAGTAGGCAAATGATTTTGAATAAATTTTCCATTCAGATTTCAATGCCCTTCATACTTTTAGAAGCTATAAAGGCATTTTTTGTGAAACATAATAAAAATACTAACCTGTTCCCTCTCCTATTCAGGTCCTGGAATGTGACATCACCAAATCTATTCTGTCCCCTTCAGGAAACACAATGGCTCAATAGTTGTCTATTTAAATATCATCTATAAATAAGTTAGAAAAACATTTATTTACTTTTTATTGAGGCATTGGCCTTGAAGACAGTGTTTAAATATACAGCTGTGGAGTCTGGCATGAATGTCACTGCCTAGGGACAGGGTCATGGAGAACAGGAGACATTTACTTACACTGTCTGTGTTTTTCACAAGCCACTTTCAAACCTCAGCATTAGTCTCTAGCTTTCTTTCTCTCTCCTAGATTCCTTCTTTGTCTCTTTGCCTCCAGATGCTTTTCACTGTGTCCTCTTCTATAACTATTTTGACGACGAACTTTCATTTACATACAAAATATTTTTGCTTAGAAACTTTCAGGCTCCTGAGTTCCTTACTTACTATTTCTCAGCCCGCCTGGGTCACTTTCTCACATAGTATAGATACTCAGTTCATTCCTGAGAAGACCCTCTGACCTCCACTGCAAAGTTCTTTGCTTTCTTATCTTCATGTCATATTCTAACTGTAGCCTCAGGTCTTTATTCTTATCATTATCTTTGAGTTTAACAGGAAGACTTCTGAATTTATGGACGCCAGTCTTAGCAGGGATCTCCATGTGGCTCAAAACTGCATATCCATAGTTCCGCTTCTTGCACTTTAATTGCTCCCAGGGTGTCCATTTCAAATCTTCCTGTTACTCCTTGAGAACTTTATTTTTCATTGCTGCCCCCAGAAATCCAAGAGGTCACACTGTCTTCTCCACCAAGAAAATGGCATATACCCTGATTAAGTTTATTTCATCTTGAACACAGACAACACTCTATCCATCTATAAATATTGTTCTGTCTTCTTGTTTTACCTTTGATAAGGAAGCACACGGTATTTCACTCTAGCCAACCAGTTCCTCCCTGACTTCCCCCAGGACTTCACCTGGCAGAGGAAGCTGGCTACCTCACCTACTGCTGACTCCTAGAGATGGATGGGTATACATATGCATATTCCTTTCTCTCTTGACTTCTGAATGGTTGTTAGCATGGTCCACAGCTGTTGTTTTGAATCTCTCCTCCCCCTTCTCAGTTTTTTTTTTTTAATGGGCATCTCTCTTCCCATGTTTTAAAATCTGAGATTGCTAAGGTTTCATTGTTAGCTGTCTTCTTGTCTTATAGCACCTAGGAAATTTCATCCATACTCCTATGTTTGTTTTCCATCCGTACATGCTATGGCTGCTGGGTGTGGTGGTAAGGATGGTGAGCTCAGGGTATGGAACACTTAATTAGAATGGCTGTGCTCTCATCTGTGGATACTAGAGAGGAAAAAGTAAAAGAAAGGTGGGGGAAGAGCAGATTTCATAAAAATCACAGGGAGATTAGTAGAGGAAAGGGACCAGGGGGTGGAAGGTGAGGGTGAGAAGGGAAGTACTGCAGAGTAATATTGGCCTAATTATATTGTTATACTGTGTGCATGTACATATAGGTATCAATAAATTCTATCATTACCTACCATTAAAAATAATTCACTAATAAAAAAAATAAAGAATTGTACTTTGACTTCTTGCTGAAGGTTCATGAGCAAGTGACTTTACATCTTTGAAAGGTGATTATATTATGGGCCTTCCCAGTACTGCTGAACAACTTAAAGCAGAAGCCATGCTATTTTTTTTAATAATTGGGATGTAAGACACTTCTAAATCTCTTTAAATATGATTACAGGTGCCTCCCAACTTACAGTAGTTTGACCTAATGATTTTTCATTTTTATAATAGTAAGAAAGTAATACAGATTTAGTAGAAACTATATGTTGAATTTTGACCTTTTCCCAGGCTAACAATCTGTGGGATAATATTCTGTATGGAAATGCCAGATGGCAGCAGCATTGAGCTGCAGCTGCCAGGAAGCCACGTGATCATGAGAGTAAACAATCCGTATGCAACATACAGTGTACTCCATGGATAAGGGGTGGTTAAATAAACCCTAAGATAGTGTTTATTAAATGAATTTTTAATATTTTCCCTTTACAATGGGTGGATTGGACTTAACCTCATCATAAATTGAATTTCATCTATACCCATCTAAGCTAAGAATTTGTAAGCTAGTCACAGAAAAACAGGAGTCTCTGCCATTGGTGGGAGTAGAGATAGACAGAGCCCAGCTTCTGCAGAAGCAAAAGTTTTAACAGTGGTATCCTGGTTGGGGTTGGTGAGGACAGCTTGGGAGCTTCCATGTTGGGGTGTGGTTGGGCCATAGAGCTGCAACAAGGAAAACAGTGTCTGCAGAAAATTTGGGACCTCTAATTTCCAGAGAAGATTGTAAAACATCCTGTAATAATGACAAGCTAACTAAACACACTTAATCTATTTTCTTCTAAACGAGTTAAAGTGGTTTGAACAGGAAGCTGTCCTTCTTCCCCTGTCTGATGAGCCTGCTTCTGCCTTGCTTGGTTATTACCTTGCCTGTATGATTACTTCATGGGGTTAAAGGGGCTCTCCTGGTGCCATCACACTCCAGAGACTCTAGGTATACAACCAGAATCAGTGTCCTGGAGTGGGTGTAGACATATTTACAAAATAAACCTGAAAGGACCAGGTTTTCACAAAAGGATGTACAGTTTGGCTAATTTATATGAACAAGAACCTAGAGTTAGGATGGGGGTGGGGCCAAGCATTGGTGAGGGTCTAGGTTTAACCCCAGCACCATAAAATCAAACCCAAACAAAACAAAAACCCTAGAGTTCATGTGCAGAAATATATCTTCTATGGGTATTATATCAAGAGAACAGAAGCATGATGTTAGACTAAATTGAACTTACTAATATACATACACATATTTTGCCAGTGGATGGAAAATGATCTAATTGTTTGCCTTGTTTATTGATTGAAATCTGGATATGGTGATGACCAAAACTAAAATAATATGACATGCTCAAAATGCTCAGTGTAAATTAGAACGAGTTCAGCAAACTATGCTCTCAGGAACCAACTCTGGTTAGTGGCCTATTTTTTCTTTGCTTTATTTCGTTTTGCATGAAATAAGATTGTTTTTTTATTTTTAAATTATATGAGTTTAAGTGGCTATGTAAGTAGGCACACTGTATTTTTGTTTCTGAGCTAGAAACAGCTTCTATCTTGTCCTTGAAGAAAAAGTTTGCTGGTTCCCTGATCTGGGCTCTGAAGGAAGGGACCCTAAGTTCATGGAGATAAGAGTGATAAATTGGCTTTATTTTATCATACCTAATTATTTTCTGCTGTGTGCCAAAGGGTCTTTTTCTGCCTGATATTAGTGTGATTGCTATCCCATGGGGGCAGAGAGGAGCATATTAAGAACACAGGTACTGTGATATTATCATGCAATGATAAAATATAAGCCATACATTAAAGAGGTTTGCAAAAAATGGAAGAAAAAGATTATAGCATAAAGTTAGGACCTCTGGATTTGGATCTCTGAGCAATAAAGTTTTGGGTTACCTCAACAGATAAAGAACCTGAACAAGCTGGATGAGGGTAGAAGGAACATAATTTGGATGAAGATGGGGAACTAATATAAAATCTAAATGTATCCTTGAGGCTACTTGCAGAATCAAAATGTGTTCTTCTTTCATGTATCATATATATATTTGAGTTTTCAAATAAACGCCTCTTTCTCTTTTTTTTCTTTTATGTAGGTTATCTTCATGGTGGAGAACTTTATAATCCTAATAGTTTATAGATTCTACAGCAATGAAAAAGACAGAACTATAAGAGTAAGGGTGTCATTCAAACTCTGGGCTTGCAGCTCTTTGTCCTGTTAGAACTTTGTGAGCCTCCTCAGAGGAGACCATATGGAAGTTTATTAATGCAAAGATGCTTGAATCAAGATAGGAGGAATATATTTGTTGTTATTATTGTTTGCATTTTTAAGAAAAAAGCATAAACGTGAAGGAGTAGACTTTCATGCACATTTATAAATTATTTGTTGCTGCCTGGCATGTTTAACCTTTCTTTCTATTTTTAGAGAACATATTATTTCAGAAGTTCATTCTTTATAAGATTAAAGCTACATATTCAGTCCCCTATTATCCTGCTTCCATTGCTGGAGGGCAGGTGTATTGCCTGACTTTAAATCACAGAGTCCTGGTGGAGACTTAAATTTGGGAACTCGTGATGCAAATAAAGAAATCACTTATAGAATCTATCATGGTGACCAAGGCATCAGTTATGTAGGTGACCAAAAGCTGCAGGGGTTTTACTAAAAGCATCCAGTTTTGAAAATAAGAGAGACAATTTTGTGTAGCTGGACACTGTGGTGGAGACAGTGCTGCATCTAGGAAGGGGTTTCTTTAGGGTGACTTTGGCTTTTATTTCTGGCAGCAGGCACTCTACTTCTAATCATCTGGTCCTCCTGGAGAGTCTATAAGGTGTTTAATATTTTATTTAAAGGGATCTGGTTTTGCTGGTTACACATTTCCTTTGAAATACAAGAGCCCTTATGTATAGACTCTTCTATACCACAACTATCAGTTTTTGCCATGTAACCTACCAGATCCAAAACTTGGTGACTTCAGAAAACAGTAATTTCTCACTATTCTGTGAGTCATACATTTTTGCGAGTTTCAGCTGGACTCATTTATGTAGTTGCAGTCACCTGGGTGACCAATTGGAGACTGGTTGGTCTCCAGTGGCCTCAGGCCCATGACTGGTGGTTGATACTCGTTGTCAGCAAGCATGGAGGGAGTGACTCAGGCATATGCCTCCAGGAGGCTCTTGTAGGTTTATTACTGTGTGGAAAAGGCAAGCACTTTTGAAACTTGGGCTTGTGTCACATTTGATAATGTCTCATTGGACAAAGCAAGTCCCAAATCCCAAGGTTGAGATCCATATAACTGAGTAAAGAAATAGAATCTATCTTGTACAAAGTCATATTGTAAATGGATATGCAAGCAGGGATGGAAGAACTTGTTTTGGAATCCTGTTTGCAACATAGAACTTTTGTTTTTTGACCCTCTCCATCTTGAATGTACTCTCTTGGAAGTTTCTACATCTATGAACATGGAATTTTCTCTTCTCGGTTACTATTTCTCTTTCCTGGGTGAATCCCCACAGAGTCTTGTTCTCATCATTCAAGACTCCATTCATTCAGAAAATTATTAACTGTCAACTGTTTTTTAAATCTTAATTCCTGCAAAATGTTGTGCATCTCTCGTTTATGGTACTTACCACAGAGATCTTTACCATTAAAATTCCAATGGAGAATCCCCCAGAGGATGGCGATTTCCCAGGAACTAACACAATGTTAAGCAAATGACAGCTGCTTCATAAACTACTACTGAATACTGAATAAGGTATGTATCCACCTTATTGTCTTTCTCTTTTCTCTGGGCTTTATTAACAATGACCTGTGTACCTTGGGAAAATTTCTCTGCAGGGTTGACAGATTTTTCAGGTTCCTGAGAGGCCTTATACAGCCATGTGAGGTCTAGTCTAGACATTTATTGTGCTACTTAGTGTTGATCCAGTTTTTAAGCAGTAGCCAAACCATGAGCTAGAGATTTCGACCCTAGAATATTCCCGTACCATGTTCTGAGCACTGTAATCCCTGCCTCTCTTTCTTTTTAATAAATTTCAGGATACTCTATAAGTCAATCCTGTATGGATTGGTACTATGCCACTCTGTAGTCATATTAAATTTAATTTGTTCTATGCCAAAATGGATTTCAATGTTTTGTGTTTTTCTCTTCCTTTTAGAAATGCTGAAAATAAATCATTGATTTCATCCAACTTCTTTCTTTCAATAAGCAGAACAGCATGCTGATAAGCCATATATTTACTCTTTAACCTTTCAATGAACTTGTTGAAGTTAGTGAAATTCAATCCTTTCCAAAGAATGAGACTAAAAATAAGATTGCATATATTCTGGCATCTCTCTTAACCCCAAACAAAGATGAGAGACCTTTTAGAGCTCATGAGAGTATTTAGGGACTTTCCCATTATTTTAGAGTGGCCAAAATATTTTATTCTTTTCCCTTTCCCCTCCCCCCAACTTTCCTCCATATCTGAGCCAAATCAGATAGTCAGGGAGTGGGAAGATCTCCTTCCCTCCCCTCTTTGTAGTAGGATAATGGAAAATACTCTGTTGGTCAGATCTGAGCTCCTGGCAGCTGCTGTGTTGGCAACAATTAGGGAAGATTTTGAACTAAACGTCTGGCTGCTGAAAGTTTTTGGATTTGGGGTTTGATGTTATCAAAAAAATTCATCTGGTCAGATGCAGAAACATATTATTTAATCTAGTAGGAATGCGAGCAGGTTGTCCTGCACAGGGCATGTTGGAGTGCTCTGTCTTCTTTTGTGGGGAAGTCTACAGCAGTTGCTCTGTGTAATTTGACACGGGTATGTCTGGGGACAGAGTACTCCACCACATTTCAGTTTAGTCTGTTTCCACTCCTGGGCTGACTCTTAGGAGGTTTCTCGAATGAAACAGCAGTTAAATTTCTTGGTTCCATCTGCAAAATTTGACTTGTTATACCAATCTTAAACTAATTCTCTCTCCTAACACTTTTTTTTTTGAATACTTAGTCTAGGAATCATTTTCAAACATACACAGAAAATGACCTTAATATGGAGACCTATTTATCTGATTCAGGCAAAGCACTTTTTATTGCTTGAAAAATGTTATTTCCAATAATAAACTATTTTTATTTGTCGATGAATACATAATTCAGAAGTCATCACTTTAATGCATGAACTTTAATTTTTTGAATATAAATATTAAAGGAACCGAGTTGGACAAATGTTTCTTCTAAAACACAAAAACAGCTTAATTCCAGAATTCTTGTTAAGGGAAGAAGCATTGCTAACATTACCTTGCCTCCACTGAGAAGCTGTCTTAGTACATACATTCAGGCTGCAGTGATGGAATATACCATAGACTTCAAGGCTTAAACAGAATGTATTTATTTTTTTGAAGTTCTGGAATCTAGGATGTCCAAGTTCAAGACACTATCAGATGTGGTGTCTGATGAGGGTACATTTCCTGATTCACAAACGACTCATTTCTTGCTGTATCCTCATTTAATGGAGGAGTGAATAATCTCTCTGAGTCTCTTTTATAAAGCCACTAATCCTATTCCTGAGGGGTCTACACTCATGACCTGATCACCTCTCACAAGCCCCACTTTCCAGTATAATCAAGATGGGAGTTAGGACTTCAATTACAAATTTTGAATGGACACAAACATTCAGTCCATAAAAGATGGCTTTGCACATGAGTGGTGAGTGGTAGGGCCACCAGACTAATGATTGTATGTGGAAAAAAAAAAGTCTATGGAAGAGGAATATATTTATTTATTCACTTTCTGAATAGTCTATGTATCCACTTCTCTATTACCTATGTTTTTTTTTTTACCACCAATATCATAATATCACTGGGATAGTTGATACTTTATAATTTCTATGAGCAATTTAATTTTTTGAGTAGAATTAGCCTTCTAGAGTTTAGATGAGTTTTCTTTTAGATGTTAGAACATATCCCAGACAATATCTTGAAGCATTTGGGGGTCATTTAATTATGGTTTAAATGAATCAGTTTATCATAATTTTTAAAAGTCTAAAATATAAAAATATCTTTAATGATATGAAAGTTAATTATTGACTTTAAAAATAGACCTGACAGATGACTATAAGCTTACTGTTTCAGTAATGTGAACCAACACAGCTACATGAAATGGAGATCAACTTTGATTGTTTAATAAAAAAAATGCATACAATTATCAAACACAAGTTTAATATTAAAAAAATCAACAGTTTGCCAACAAACAATAACTTCAAACTAAAGAGTTAAATAATGCATAGAAAAATTAGACACATTCTATTCTCTGTTGTTTTCATGCTGTGACAGTTCTATGCAATAAGACTAAAAAAACATAAGCTAATTACTGTTCAAAATTAAACATATGGGAGCTTTCTAAAAGCTCAAAATCTGAAATAGGAATCTCTCCATGTCTTCTTATATATATTTTCCCTGGACTGATGATAGAATTAATTACGTTCCGCAAAACCCACTGCAAGTTGCAAATGTTGTTAAGTAAAAGGTAGCTCAGTGGTAGAGCACTTTCCTTGCATGTGTGAGGCACTGGGTTCAATCATCAGCACCACATAAAAGTAAACAAAGATATTGTGTCCATCCACAACTAAATATATATATATATATATATATATTTTTTTTTAAATGTATTTAATAACCTAACTCCCAAACATCCTAGCTTAGCCACATGGTCCACTGTACAGTATTAGTCATTTCTCCTGTGATCATGGCTGTGAGGAGCTGGGGTTCACTGCTGCAGTGGCACATCCTGAGGAGGATCATTGGAATATCACTAGCCCAGGAAAAGAGCAAAATTCAAAATTTGAAGTATTTCTCTACTAACCGTGTATAAGTAGTCATAATTGTTGACTGAAAGTTAAGTGGATCCATCGTTAAGTTGGAGACTGTAGTAGAGTCTTGACAAAGAAAGTATGCGAGTGAAAAAACAACTTTATCCATGCTTGCTCGGGTTTTCAGTTGTGGCTTCCTTATGCGTCAGACCATGTCCACATGTGACCTTATCTTTCTCCTGTTAAATTCTTTATTGCTAAGAGCAAACTACAAGTTTCTCCAGCTTAAAATCCTAGAGCTAACTTTGAATCCTCCTCATCTTCTGTGGCTTAGATTCAATATAAAACTGATTCTTGATAATTCTAGTTTTGAAATATATTTCAGATCTTCTTCTCTCTCTAGTGTCACCCAACTCTTACCAAATCATGTATGCACATCTGTCATTAACTCATTTTGCTGTCTTCCTTCTGAGCTCATGATCATTGTGTTTGTATCTTTCCTTCAGTTGCATCTTCCTAAAACTCTTTTCTTAGTTGATTTTGTTGGAATACTGGAGTGACTCTTGACTCTTTCCCCCTCCACCTCGGCTGATAAATCCCGTTAGTTGCTAAACTCCATGGATTTTCACAGATGGGTTGTATCGGGTTATCAGGTTGCTATTTTATGTGACAGGGTCCTGTCAGATCAGTCTTTGTAACCACAGTTAGGATGATGTGAGTTTCCAGCCAGCAACCATTTACTGTTTCCCCTACCTGAGGCAGAGAGGGTTTATGCAAATGACATGCAGGCCTGTCCTTGCCACTGGGTGGGATCTTTCACTGACTCTGGGTAATCCAGTCAAATGAAACCCTAACTTTTTACCCAAGCCTTCTCCCCTCAGGACTTTTGCTGGGCTGCTTACTTCACCTAGTAGGAATTTCCTCCAAAATCTAGATTAGTTTTAAATGTCCTTTATAAGTGGGTCTCTGATCTTTAAAACTCTCTTTGTTGTGAAGTTCCATAAACATTATTTTTACAATCACTCCATTCTGCCTCCTATTATAAATATGCGTAATTCAAATTTATCCTCCAAGTTCTTAAGTATCCCTCAAAGGCTTATGTGTTAAAGGCTTGATCTTCTGCCTTTGGAATTATTGGGAGGCAGTGCGGCCTCTACCATTCATTGGAGGTAGACCCTTGAAGGGAATCACATGAACCTAGTCTCTTTCTAGTCTTTTTTTTTTTTTTTTTGCATCCTGACCTTGAGCAGAACAGTTTTGTTCCACCCCATGTTCCAACAATGATGCGCTGCCTCACCACAGGCCCCCAAACCATGAGGCCAACTGACCAGGTTGGCAAACCTACCAAACTGTGAGTCAAAATAAACCTTTTATCTTTATAAGTTTACTTTCCTAGATATTTTGTTATAGTGCCAGAAAGCTAACATAGAAATAAAAAGAGAGTAGGTGACTTGAATTAAATATGAGTGCTAAGTAAGGACAGATGACCAAAAAATGTGCTCTTGATATGGTTAAAAACTCCTAGAAGTTTAGTACAGATGTAAATGTAGCTACTGTCTTGTCAGGTAAGAAAGAATAGGTTTGGTTGAACATGTGTTTTGAGTAAGCACTGTGTTCTAGACACCATGCAGAACTACAGGGTGTGATATGCTATGCTCAGGTGCGGCCATGGTGATGTGGGACATCAGAAAAGAAAAATCTTCATGCAGTTGAGGGCAAGTGTCCTGGAGGAGATGGGTTTGAGCTGTATGTTAAGCAGTGAGAGAGAATGAAGAACACTTTGGTAACCCCACCACCTAGACAGTGGTGCTCCATGTCCCAGACAGAGTGTTCACTCTCCCTGGTGTGGAGGTTGCTGCAGGCAGGGAGGACTGCCTGGCTCAGCAGGTGATAGAGTGTCCTCTTGGATGTAAAAGTGTTTGGATTGTAGTAAAATTTATCTTGAGAGTTGTAAGGAGCATCTTTCATAGATATATTGGGACATGCTGGGACTCACTAAGTTGCTGGCCATAAGGAACAGCAGCCATTGAACTGCTTAGTCATGTCTGCTTGCAACTGATAAAGAGCTGTAAGGGGCACTAGCCATAGGCATGCGTAGTAATGACTGGTTACAGTTGTTAGGGAGCACAGCTTGCAAAGAACATGTCCAGTTGTAATTACATCACCTCAATAGACATGACCAATGGACACTGACTTTCACTGGGTGTAACCAATCACCAACATACACCACCCACTTGGAACTGTATTTAAATAGCGTGTCCTGCCACATTAGTGAGACTGGCCACCTTGCTGTCAGTCCCTGGACTGACTCCACCATTCCCCAATGTCTAGCCATCAGCTAGAGAGAACCACCAGATGAAGACAATGTCTCCTCTTTGGCTAAAAGAAGTCTCATGGCATTGGAGGTATTTTGGGGATCATGGTTGCCCGAGGATTGTGTCATTTGTTTATAGTGTTTAATTAGTGTGCATTGAATGTTAGTTGGGGTGCTCCAGCACACCCAACACTTTTTGCATTAGTTGTTTGCATTTGATGATTGGTGTAATCGAATATACACTTGCATTTAAAGACAATCTGACTCTGAGTAATTATTAATAGTACCACTAGCAACAGGATTCAAGCCACTAAGTCCCCTAGAAGGGACAGACTAAGAATTTAAGAGGGAAGTATAATGAATAGCAAGATATTGTCAAATGGCATGAGTCTTAACAGAGGGGCTGATTGTGCTAAGGACTCTGGTGGACTTGCACTGACTTTTGGTGCTCAAACTGACCATTCTTCTTCTTTAGGAAAGGGCACAGAATTTCAGTTTTGCTCTGGGAAACTACTTCCCCATCCTCAGGTTTTGTACTTCTGGGGGAGTTTGCTCCAGGTCAGATTCTGAGGGTGGAGGTGTCTCAAGTCCAGGCAATCTTGTCTGTCAAAGTCTTCATCAATCATTCCTTTCTCAGTATTTTTATTGTTACCATATATTTTGGCAATGGATGATATTGAACATTTTACTGCTCAGAAGAGCTTGCTGATCACCTTCATACTTTCTAAAAGTTAAAAGAAGTCTTGCAATGAAATAAGCAATCGATAAGAGAAATTTGAATGACAAAGACAAATTGGAAGCAGAGTGTATTAGGAGTAGGATCAATAGGAGTGATGATTATAAAAAGGGGATTTATTAGATTGGCTTATGTGATCAGAAGTGGGATAGTCCAAAATGGCTGTCTGTAGGCTGGAGAGCTGGAGGAAACAGTAGCTGTATAGTCCAAGAGTCTGAAATCCCCAGTACAAGAAGGATCAAGGACGCTACCCCAGTCCAAGACTGAAGGGTTCTGGAAACTCTCTGGAGAATCACTGGCAAAGTACGCTTTGGAAGAGTAAAGAAGCCAGAGTCCTATATCCTCAGGCAATCAGAACCACAATCAATAAACCCTTCAAGAAGAATCCAGTTTGCATCTGCTGCTGCTTCGTTGTTCTTCCAAATTTTATTCCATCCAAGACACCATCCTATTGGACAGTGCTGCCCATGCTTAGGGTCTCCACTTCAGTTGCATATCCCACATGCCCATCATTCCTAGACACACCCTCATTGACACACCCAGAAGCCTCTCAGTCATCAAAATCTTTTAATCCAACCAAGTTGACAATTCAGATTAACACAGAGAAAATGAAATCAACTAATGGTTACATAGGAAGAGGAATATTTAATCTCCAGGAGAGATTTACAGAATTACCATTAGGAACAGGGCACAGAAAGTTTCTTCTGGCAAAGGGATCAATTGTAGGATCAGTTTTAGTTCTCCTATGAGAATGCTGAATTTGGGAGGTGAAAGATGACAAGAACAAGTTTTTTTTTTTTGAGAATTTTTGTTTCAGATACATTTGGCTGTGAAATTTGCTAACAGAAAATTCTAAAGTGATGTTTCATGGAGATGAGTGGGGTTTTAATGGATAAGTGTCAGGGTTAATTGCATATTCTGATCCAAGACAGTAAGAAATAGATGTTCTCTGGAGCCCATTAGCCATGGTAAGATTATTTTATGAATAAGTATATGCAAAGAGCATTTGTAGTTCACATTACCATCTCTGTGTTAACCAAAGAGTATTTGGCATCTTTTGACTCTTGAAGTAATCCCATTAAATAACTTGTGAGAGTTACATGGTTGACCTGCCCTTTAAAAATGATAGTAAGTTCTCCTCTAAAATGCTGTTGTTTCTAATTCCTTCTGAAAGTACAAAGCAATTTACCTCACTCCTCTAGCCACTGAAACGCACCTGATTACATTATAATGACCAATACCTACACTTTATTTTTCAAAGGATGCCCTTAATTCATTTGTCTTTCCCTTTTGAACTCCCTAGACATCTAGTTTATGTAAGCATCTCTCACTAATGAAAGGAAGGTTCTTGGTTTATTTTAACCTGAGTTCCCTCATTCTGAGCTACTCTCAGCGGGCCTTAATACCTCACTTTCTTCCAAACTCAAAATACATTCCAAATGCTTTCAAGAAGAATAGAGAACTTACTACATGTTGCATAGGGAGGAAAAGATGTTTACATTTCACACTGCCCCAGTACACGATCCTCCCCCCCAAATCACCTTGAGCCTTTCTTCTTCCCCAGAGTTCCTCTTCCATTGAGAATTTTTCACCCCAGGGATCTTTGACCCATATGCGTCTACCTGCTTCATAAAACCACAAGTTCCTTTTTACATTTTAACCACAATACATCACATTAGTATTCAAACCTCCTCAGCTTGACTGCACCATTCAATAAGAGAAAAGTAAAAGACAGGCTTCTCAATTTTTGTAAGTGTGTTACTGAAGGCCTTAATTAATTCCCCAAATTTGTATATATCTCAGAAGATGATTCTTTCATTTTGTATTAATTGTCTATTATTACACCACAAATTATACTCAAATCCTGTGGCTTAAAACTACATTTTTTAGTTCATAGTTTCTCTGGATCAGGAATCTGGGCAAGGCTTGGCAAGCTGCCTAGGGCTTGGGATATATCATAACAGAGATAAAGGTGCTGATAAGGACTGTAGTTACTTCAGAGCTCAACTGTGAAAGGATCCATTTCCAAGATTGCTTGCATGGTTACTGGTGAGATTTGATTCCTCCTGAACTGTTGAACCAAAGGTCTCATTTCCTCCCTGGCTTTTGGACAGGGGCCTCCCTTAGTTTTGCTATGTGACCTTTTCCAAAGATCAGCTCACAACCTGGCAGTTTGCTTCATCAGAGCAAGAAATCAAAGGAGACTGAGAGAGTACAAGTAAGACAGAAGTCACGGACACTATAATCTCATCTCAGAAGTGGCAGCTCATCACTACTCACTATATTCTTTTTCTTAGAAACAAGTCATCAAGTCCAGCCCACACAGGAATGGAAGGAAATACAGACAGGCATGACTAATAGGGGTGAGGATCCCTGCAGGCCATCCTGGACACCTCCTGCCCCCCAGATAGATTCTCCTCTATGTCTCCTTAGTGTTAGCGTGTGCCTGTTTACAATGAGTTTATAGCATCCACTAGGCAGTATACTTGTTTAACTGCTCTCATTTGTTAGTTATGTCTCTAGTTGTAATCACCAAGAGAGAGAGAGATAAACATGAATACTAGCTCCCTTTATGTAGCTCTTGTCACAACTTTGTCAATTCCATTTAAGATGGAAGATATGCTTTTATTTTTTTTTCTCTTGTGGTCATAAATACAAGCATTCACTCACATACTGAATGAAAATAAAGTAAGGCCTTGCCAGGGAGAAGGAAAACCCTGGGGGATGGTGTATTGGTTAATGTCCTTAGTTCCAAACAACAGACTCCATTCTGAGTCATCTAAGCAGAAAAAATGTTTTGTTCGAGGTTATTGCTAGAATGATCAGAGAGTCAGATTTCAAAGATATGCAGACAGATTCAACACCCCATCATGATTCAGAGGATTCTCTGAGGAGAACTGTGCTGTCTGTGAGCATTTCATCTGGTCCCCAGAAGCTCTGCCCCTACAATCCTTGGAGGACAGGATATCTCACTTACACACACACACACACACAAACACTCTGAGCAATCTCAAAACACAAACACACACACACACACACACACACACACACACACAAACCTGTTGAACAAAATCCCTTGGTGTTGCTGTTACCTCACGCTTGAATCCAGCTAGTACCTGGGTAAGTCTAAACATTAGAAGTAGGTCAAGGTTTGCAAAACAGCCTGAGGATCCAAATTTTCTGTTTTTTACTTGGGAAGGTGAGACTCGTAATATGCAAAATATCCAACATATGAGAATATTGTATTTCAGAGATATTGGGCAGCCTCGGTGGTAAAATTGCTTTATACTGGTGTCTGGCCGCATGAACACAGAACCAAGTGAATATGTTTTTACTTTGGTGTTCTGCTTCACCAGGAGGCTGCATTTTCCTCACTGCTTGCTGTAAGCTTTCTTGGTCTAAGGTAAGTTGATATTATAGACACTTTTTCTTGGCTCCTTTATTCTCTAACAGGAGCTGTCCTCTATTTGCCTATTTTGGTTTGACATCTAATGAGCTTTTCCTTGGGGATCAGTTCTATTAAAAGCAGTTATGAGTGCAGCCTGCTTAGAAGGGATGAAGGTATTCTTGCTCTCTGAGCAATCTCAAAACATAAATAGTATTTTAGGTGAGATACAGGATTCCCAGAAATCATGTAAATAAAGGAGATGTGAAATACCATGAACATTTCTATCTGGGTTATGAAAAATAATCAGTAAAATTCCCAATCTACTACATTCCTTTTACATTTGTAAACTGAGACTCAGTTCTTTCTTGAATTCTGTATAAGCAGATGAATTTAGAACAGAACTTAATTTTTGTATATGCTGATGCATTTTGTAGCTGAACTCAAAAGGTGCTCTCATACTGGTAGAGGCAAATGGAACCGAGTGATCTCTTTGCAAGATTTTCAGTATTGCATCATAGATACATCCTTTTTTATTTTCCTTGTCCTCTTCAGAGGGAGCGTGAGCCTGTTAAACATCATTCAGTATGTCATGAGCTTTACAGAATTTCCACTGGCATTTTAAATTCTTCATACAAGCACATTTTTTCATTGTTTTTTTCCCCCTTTTAACTTTCATGATGGTCTAGGGAAAAGCCTGCTAATCATCTCTCACAGCCTTTAAATTTTCCAAAATCGTATATCAAATATATCATGTTCTAAGCAGACATATTTCTAAGAAAGGAATGATTTAACCATAGAATAATTGTATTACATGAAAGATTTTACTATGTTCTTAATACAAGAAAAATGGCTCTTTCATGCCTGCAGAGTCCAAATATGGATAGGAATGCTGGGAAAAGAAACCGTAATTCACTGAGATATCACATTATCAGGTGCTCTCTTTCCAGTAGGCTTTTCCAAGGTGGACTTAGCTGAATGTAGGATGAGTCATAAAGGAGAAATAGAAGTAATTACAGTTGAGGGCAAGTAGTTCAGGCATAGAAATTGAAGAGGGAAAAGATAAACTGCCTAGAGAATTTAAAAAAATAATTTATCATTGCAAGCAGACTCTGCCCTAAAATATTAACCAGTTGGTTTCCCACAGATCTTATGCTTTTCCTCGGCTCCCTTTCAACCCCATTTAGGATTTGAGTTCCTAGTAGAGCTGATTTCCAAGAGTTCTGGATATCTCCTGGAAAGAAAATAGATGTGATCGGCTTTTGTGTAACTCCAATTGATTTAAAGGTGTCCTGGAAGGAACATGAAAGAAACAAACTGGTTCTCTGGTTCTCTAGTGTTGGTTTTTCAAATACTGTAGCAAACGTGCAGGTAAGTTGTCTTGGTACAGTGGCTCTTTTCTGACATTTACTCTGCTTCATACCTCATTGCGATTGGCATACTCTACAACATGGGTGTTGATGGAAAACTTTCAGTGGAATGGGTCAAAGAATAATGTGGTCAGGAGTCATTTATTTAGAAATCCAGAGAAAATACTTGCATCTAAGACTTTAGTGATCTGACAGAAAGTTGATAGTGATGTCAATGGAATTGTTCCCTATTGACTAGTTGATTCTGTGATATTCTCACAGTGAATACAGTTAATTGCCATAATTACATATTTTCTGCCATGTATCTTTTTCAGCTACTTATTAATAATAATTATATACAATATACATAATTATATATAATTAATATTAATGCAGCTATTTATTAATAATAATAAAAGCTATTATTAGTTGAAAACCCGAAATGGTCTTTTGTGACTATTGAATAAACTCATGAAGAGTCAAGAATGAGGTACTTTAGCTGTGATAGGATTTATATTTGCACTTTGGTCTCTTAAATATTGTAGTACATAATTGCTACCATTTTTCATCACTTAGATTAGTTGGAGAAACCCAAACTCAGAACTTACCAGTGACCACAATTGGGAAATGTGTTTAGTTTTCTGGAAAGGGCTTCTTGTGACTCATGTTCAAGTTATGACAGGATAAAGGAAAGTAAAATAGTAAATATTTAAATTGTGAAATTTTAAGGAAAAATTTTGTGTTGGTGAAATAACTTTGCTGTAGTTAAATGCCGATGATTAAATGACTAAATTGTACTATGTTTGGTAGCTGAAGAACAGATTTACTTCTTGAATGTCAACTGGCATCCAAATGATCTTGTCTTATGTGGGCCATCTTCAACACATGGGGTGTGGTGGTGGTTGGGGGGAGAAATATATTGATTTAACTAACTGTTTTGGTTCTGCTCTTACTAGTGATCAAAATTACCTTGTTCTGTAAACTTTTGCCACTATACAGTTCATAAGTCCTAACTTTTAAATATTTATTTTGTTTTTGCTTGAATGTTACTTATGGCCAAAGTTCAAATAAGGTGTTTATTACTTGTGTAATATTTGATGGCCTCTGTCTTCTCTAGCAGGGAAAGCCAATGAGGCTGTTGATATTTCTTGATTTCCGGCTTACTAAACTTCAGGAAAAAAAAAAAAAACAGCCTTTGCTTCTATATTTTTGTAGTTCCTTTTTCTGTCACTAATTGAGGTAGGAAGAACTGGAGCCCATGGAAAAATGGAAAGAAACAAAATCATGTTGGAATTTTTGAAACATTTGTAAATACCTAGTTTTTGTCAAGTTTTGGATATTTTGCAGTTGATTTATATGGACCAAACTTTTCTGAAAATATTTCCATGAACATAAGAAAAATATTAAGAAACTATCATCATCTTTAAATTCCAATTTTCTTATCATTTGACCAATTAAAAACATCAGCTATGAGTGCATAATTCCAATATAATGAACTTTGAAAAATCAGGATAATAGTTTAAAACAAACAGTTTCTAAAAATCACTAGCTTAAAAATAATGGCAGGTAATGGTAATATCATCTACACTTTCTGACATGTAAATACTTATAATTTTATTACTAGGCCTGAACATTTCATTTTTTGATTTTGTCTTGTTTAACCTGGTATTACTTTGTCAATAATCAGAAGAAAAATATCAATATATTTCTTCCAGCTTCCCACATCTGTCTGATATTTTTGATTGAATATCTCCAGGATATTTCTTGGACACTGTATTTCTTATTAGAGTTGAACAGAGAAGTGAAAAACCTTAGGCATAATTGCAGATGCAACCAGAAACTTCAGCTGGTATTCTTTTCACATGTCACACTAATTTTAAAATTGGGTCATCTCCTAAAGTATAATATAAATAACTCAGTTGTATTTCTTATTTTCTTTAAAAATAAATGTCTTCCCTTAAGGCTTTCCTATAACTTGTCTGATCTGAAAAGTTATCTGTTCCTATCTAGCTTGGATATTTCCTAAGCAAATTATCTTTGGAACACTAGACAAACCAATATGACAGGGTGGCTTGAAGCAAAGGTTAAATTTTCTGCTGAAAACTGGCTCTCACCAGACTCCTAAGTGGAATCAGAGAGGTAAAGAGAGGTCAAAGGAGGCACAAGTGCTACTTGAAACAAGGAGTGACCCTTTGAGGGTGGCTTGTGTTCTTGAGGAGACTCCAGACACACTGCAATCAGAAAACTAACATTAGCCCAGACAGGATGCATGAGTCAAGGATATCTAAAGGAGATGGAACATGTGGCATCCGGGCATTTGCAACTTTCCAATTGCCAGACTCCACTTGCGGTCCATGCTGCTGGTTGGAGCATACTGGAAAGAAAACATAAATGGTTTAAATTG